>NW_022589712.1:54662908-55182745 GCF_004348235.1 Phoca vitulina | reverse complement strand
GGGGGGGGGGGGGGGGGGGGGGGGGGGGGGGGGGGGGGGGGAATCGAGGTGTGTTCTATTTGTTGCTCCACCTTCTTCTAGGAGGTCCTCTTCACGTGGTCCAAGTGAACTCAACACATGATATCTATATGCCAGCTCACAGGAAGTGAGGAGAGAGAAACTGAAGGGCAATTAACTTCTTCTCTAAGAGCCTGAGGCATCACATCCTATTTAGCTAGAATTTATTCATGTAGCCATCTCTCCCTGCAAGAAAGACTGAGAAATGTCATTGATAACTGAGCAGCTAAAACTTGGTGACAAGGGGGTTCCAAAAGGAAGAAAGGGAGATTGGATTTGGGGACAGGAGACTTCTCTGCCATAGCTTCTCAAACAAATTTTCAATCAGTCCTTCTGTTTTTAGCCCCACCTCCACTTCCCCTTCTAGAAGAACCTGTGACACCAGTTCAGGAGCTTTCTTGGGATTTTGTAGTGTTAACAGGATTACTTTTTTAACTTTCCCAACTGTAGGCCAGGGTTGAGGTTTCTCCAATCTGCTCTGGCATTTGCAAATAATCCACCAGTTCTCTACTTTCCTGAATTTCATGGCTGTTGTCTTTCTCTGATCTCCTTTTCCTTGAGGATGTATTCCTTGTTAAATAAAACCTTTTACACTTATTTTATTGGGATTGGGGAGGGAATGATGGTTAAGTAAGTGTGCTCCATCTGCCCATTTGAAACAATTCTGGTTTCACCAATTCTAATTTTTAATCAGGATTAAATGTGATAGGCATCTACTTTTGGTCCTTTCATTGGTTATCTTTCATTTACTCATACATTCACTCCACGAGTATTTGTTAAATGTCTGTTACACGGCAGTCATTGGGACAGACAGTAGAGAGACAATGGCTTTAACAACCTCATAGCCCAAAGAAATAAACAGACAATAAATACATTTTTAAGAGATAAACATGCAATAAAAAACTAAGAAACATGCAATAAATAAAACAGTACACTGAGATAGAAAATAAGGAGGTAAGAGAAGGCTTCTTTGATGTGATAACACTTGAGGTGAGATTTGAAAAAGACCTAGAAGCCACCAAGCAAAGCACTGTGCTAAATTTGCTTTGTTTCAGGAACTAAAGTATGTTACTGTGAGCTTATGGATTCCTACCTTTACAACTTCCTACCTTCTGACTTCTAAATTGTACCATAAAATGTTTTCTTGTTTTTCCTTCTCAACTTATGTTAGTAGTGATAATAATGACATTACCTTTTGACTCAAAAGACAGGAATTCAAATTCAAGTTCTGCCATTTTCCAGCTATGTGACTCAGTCAAGTTTTTCAACTTCTCAGAACTTAATATCCTCAGTTGAAAAGTGAAAAATTATATAAGGTTTATAGTGAGAATCAAATTAGATGATTCATGTGGAAGTACCTGGCATAGAGTAAGTACTCAAAAATTGTTGAAACTAAATTCAAATATTGAACACGTTCTCAGATACATTAACTTGGATTCTCCCCCAAACAGGCAAAAGAATCATGAATTAGTTTTCTAGTCAAATAAGGAGAAAAAGAAAAAAAAAAATACCACCTGTGAATGTTACAAACAAGTATCCTAGGTAATGAAATCAGAATGAATGGGTCAGAAACATGGCTTTCCCGCTTAGAATTTCATCTGATGGTGACATCCAGAACTGTGCTGTGTAGGGCAGCAACTGTGCCCCTTGCCATCTGTTTCAAGGGTGGGGATGTAACATGCCTCAACACCTACCCTCCCAGAGCCTATTACAGAAATACAGTTAATGGGCTTACCTAATGTGCTTTGAGTAATTCTTTTTTCAGCATGTATAAACTCTTGGTAAGCATAAGCTTTGTTAAGTTTGAATTTGAAGTAATCTTATTTATTTTTCTATAACTTAATGTCTTGTATAATGTCCAAAGTGGTATTATTTAGACTTAGTTCAAGAAACCTTGATCATTCACTTCCCAGACATACAATACTGTGTTAATGTGCTGGGAGATGTACAAGGATGAACTTAATATTTGTAGTCTAAAATATAATAAACTATAGATAATTCCAAAGTCCTTTTTCAGTGATTCAGAGGGCACTTTAGGATCTTACAACATTCCAGAGTAACCATTGTGAATGTCAGCTACTATTCTATATGGTCATGCTTATAAGGAAAGGCTGAATAAGATCTATAAGATACAAAATCGTAACAAAAGAGTGAGTTCTCTTCTTAGAACTCCCACAGACAGTACTCAGTTCTATATGGAACTTGGGAGCTTTGTATTGTAGTAATCCAAATGCTGAGAGAACTGCCCTCCAGATCCTGAAGTATTCAGTAGCCAGGTCGGTGTCCAGTCCTTTTTTGCATTCTCAGTACTAAAATCAGGTGAGCATGCAGTGTACACTCAAAAAATGTGAAGGACTGGATAAATGGATAAATATCTAATGCTTTCCTTTTCTATTTATTGCCCTAGGAAACATACAGTGGTAAATACTGATATTAAAGACACTCTACTAGTACATTGAAACTTAGCATTAGCATTGCACATAGTGATGCTACCATTTTTTCAAGATTTTGTTTTTTAAGTCATCTCTACACCCAATGTGAGACTCGAACTCACAACCCCAAGATCAAGAGTCACATGCTCCATTAACTGAGCCAGCCAGGCACCCCATGATGCTACCATTTCTACAGCAGCATGTATGAGTGTGAATAAAGGGTTAACATCAGGTCTGGCTGAGGCAGGCCAGCCTGAGAATGACCTCCGGTCTCCCATGGTCTTGTTTCCTTAGAAACAGTAGAGTTAAGATAAATGGGGAACAGTTGTTTCTCCCTCGGCATTGCGTGAAACAAAAACCTGAGCTTGGGGATCTGCAAGCTGGCGTGCAGACCTCAAGCTTGATGAAAACCATATACAAGATTGGTGGGGGAAGTGGCCACTCTGTGACAAGGTGACCCCACAATACCCTGACTCTCACACCTTGTTCCTGGGTGAGACTGCTACTAGGTAGCTGCGAGGCCTCCCCACCAGCTGACGGCACTGTATCTCCTTGCTGGTATCCTGCTTGTTTCCTTCCAGAAAGTTCAGTAAGAGTAGTATTGATTAAAGCCTGTCTGTGTCTCCTGAGTCTGATTTGCCAACTTGGATTCATAATGGCAACCTAGCTGTCACAGTCGGTAATCACACCTGGCTCTCCTGCTCCCAAATGTCACCTTCAGCACAGAAAAGGGGGCAGTTAAAAAACAAAAACAAAAGAGAAGAAAAATCTCCAATACTATGTTCCCCAAGATGGAAAATAAAATGTTTGCAAATATTTGGGGATGCCATGAACTCCAGGCAAAACCCAGACTGGCTCCCAAAAGGTCAGCACACTTGATGGTCACATCCCAGCAAAATGAGACTGGAGGGGATTAAAATTAATCCAAGTGCCAATGCCTGGAGTAGGCGCTGCACAATTTAAACTGTATCACCAAAGAAAGGCCATTTGGGAAAGGAAGTGCAAAGGAGAAAAAGCAGGATAAGGGTAATTTGATGACTAGGCAAAGGTCAAAAGGGCATATTCGAGAAGGTCCCTCTGGATCTGTGAAACAAGAGGGAATAAAAGCATATGCATGTTCACTGAAATTAAAAACCCTTTTAGATTGTCTTCTCTGCTAAATTCTTATGACTTGAAAGATTTTAAATTCCTGAAAGGAACTCCTTCACCTCTGAGTCAACGTTTAGCCACTTTAATGTGCTCTACCTGGGAGTTTGGTTCGTGCCTTCAAGCCAGGAAAAGAGTTTTAAGAGGGTCTAATACTCCCTTCAGGCATATGTATTTTTTCAAGCACCAAACAGAGCCCACAAGCTAATGAAGCCTAAAGAGGCCGTGTAAGTGATATCAGACAGAGCACCACCCCAAAGACCTGGTTCAGAGCACTTAGAACTCATGACCATCTTTACTATCATTGATCCATTATCATTCATTTTTTTTAATGCACTGAGAGCCCACCCTGAGCAAATCAAATTGGCCCTAAATTTCTTTTACTTAATTTATCTCATGCGACAAGTTCCAAAGAGAAGTGTGCTACAGGTCATTACTCTCCATATATTCAAAAACATCTAAACAACCTACAGTGGATCAATTTCAAGAAATATTGAGAGTTTTAGTTATATCAATATAAAATTAATGTAGATGTCTTTGAAATGACACATCTCCCTCCAATAAAATCCTAGACGCAATATATTTAAGGTTATCTATACATACTGATATTAAGTAAAATTGTTTATGCTCCTATAGCCCTTAATACATTTAAATATTTTGCATAACTCATCCCATTGATATTCTCAATAACCCTGCGATGTAGTAACGCAGATATTATTACTATTCAGCTGTCTTAGAAACAGAAGGTGATTTAAAAATGTCCATAAGAAAACAGAAAGTTGTTAAATGACCTTAAACTACAAACCAAATAGTATGACTTCCAGCAAAATCCTTTTTCTACTATATAACTTAATAAAAATTAATGCAAGAAATTTTTTTCAGTTCACTTCTACAAAATTTCGAAGTTAATAAAAACAAATGAAAGTTGGGCGCCTGGGTGGCTCAGTCATTAAGCGTCTGCCTTCGGCTCAGGTCATGATCCCAGGGTCCTGGGATCGAGTCCCACATCGGGCTCCCTGCTCAGCGGGAAGCCTGCTTCTCCCTCTTCCACTCCCCCTGCTTGTGGTCCTGCTCTCGCTGTCTCTCTGTCAAATAAATAAATAAAATCTTTAAAAAAATTTTAAAAATAAATAAATAAATAAATAAATAAACAAATGAAAGTTGTTAAGTACCTCTTTCCCTCAGAAATAAGATAACTAAGTAATTTGTAAGTTATTATGTAAAAATTCAAGCTTTTAAAAAACACAGAGCCATTTTTCTGATGCTACTGGGTAAGGAATTCATTCTGTTTCCTTTTTATTTCCCAGGAGGGATTTATTAGACAAATACCAAGTTTAAAAATTCAAAAGTATTCAAATTCAAATACAAGTTCAAAAATTTAATTTCAGCACTATGAATACTTTAATTTCCTGGGACTAAAATTTTTAAAAATCAAAATCTAGACCCACTAACTTTAGCATGCATTCTAACAGTTTACCAAGCTCCGTATTTTGTTTCAGAACAGATCTAGTGGGCATTTCAACCCTTTGAGGTAATCTTCAGATTTGCATTAAATTCTTCTGGAAGATTCACACTTTTATAGTTGGGGAAAAAATTAATGACTTCTGTAAAGGATAGAAAAAAGTATTTATAATGGGATTGAGGGGCAGGAGCTTTGCAATTAAAAATACCATTTAAACATTTTACTTAAATCCAACCAAACTGGAGTGTCAGCGCAATTCTATTCGTTAATTTTGACATGATTTACTGAGTATAATCCCCTTAAGTCAGAAGCTGACCTCCACAGCATTCAAGCTTCCTGTGGGATCAAAAGGAATAATAAGAAACATGTTACTACTGTAAAATAAGCAAGTCTGGTGTTGTGCCGCAGGTTTGTTCCTATGTTGTCAAATAGACAAGCATGCAGCAAATAGCAATAACAAAATAAATGTCCAGAGACCTTTTTCCAACCAACAAGCCGACAACTCAGCAACTTCAAACAGATTTTTTTTTCTTTCAGAGCCAATTCACTTGCAGTGTAGGCTGATAAAGCAGTATTAATCTCCTGCTTTAAATCAAGTTTCTGTCACTGGGCTCCATTAATCTCCCCCCCGTTATCAAGTGTCTCCATGGCAGGAAATTATATTTCTAAATTGAATTTTGTTCTGTTTCGATGTAGTAAGAAATATTTTCCAGACTACTAATAGGATGCATAAAGATTGTGACTCTGACAATACTGTTAGATAAATAAAAGCTATAAATTAAACCCACCTTCATTCACCAGCAAGCATAATAGCAAAATAGAAAGCATTGATTACCTGGAAAGAGTAATCAAATAAAAGATTTTAAATGAAAAGTGAGGTAGCAGATGGTTAACTTTTTAATTTACCTTTTTATAGCTATTGCCCATAAAGGAAAAAAGAAAAAAAATCAATTCAATGAGTCTCCTGGTGTTAATAAAACACATATTGATTCTTAGTGCATATGCTTACTCTACAAGATGCTCAACCTGGTTCTACCACTGCTAATGGAAGCAGATACTGTTTATGAGCACGTCAGTGGAGACAAATTCACAGTAAAGAAATGTCTCTAAGCTAGATTTATTATTAAAGAACAAAAGCTTATAACCACAAGTAACAAAGAGATTTCATTTTATGGTTAGAGATCCACTCATAGGAGGCCAGGACAATTCAGCCAGATCGCAGTTCAGTCACTGGAAGAGGTCTTCAAAATTATAGTCTCCCTTTTTGTCAGTGAACAATAATGATTTCAATAAGGTTTAGTTTTTTTTCCATTGATATAAATTGCCATATACTGCCTCCCTTAACACGTCTAGATTCTCTTTGACAGTAAAAATTTGGAAAAAGTCTCTTCAACTTGTTATTGAAAACATGGCCTCAAGGTGGTCCATTAAAACTTCCCATGTTTAAAGAAGCATTGCATGAAGGAAGCTTTTCATTGTGCATCCATGTATGAGGCCTGTAGAACACATAATTAATGCTACCTATACCAAGATGCTTGAAGGGTAAGTAGAATCTGACAAATGTACAAAGGAATGGAGGGGGGACAGTTTTCCAGACAGAAGAGAGATGAATGGATACTAGCACTTCTTTCCCACCCTCACCTACAGATCTTGACCTGAATAGATAAGATATATGGATCAAATCGCTATAACTTCTTTAACTTCACATTTAGAATACTTCAAGCAGAATTACCATGGTGGCTTAAACCACTGTTACACACATACTATCTTCATCAACTTCAGTATTTTGAAGTTCCATTAAATTAAACATGTAAAGCTTATTCATAACAAATAAAAGAATAACAGTGTAACATCACAGAACTTAAAGTTTATAAAAGTAAAACTAAGAATCTGATGAAAATTATAAAGAATACCTTCAAAATAATAAGCAAGTATTAACCAGAACTAGACAGCAAACCAAAATGGAATAGATTATGTTCAGAAGAAGAACTACAACATGTTCTTTTCATAAATAAAAGCAGGTAGTAAAAAGAGAAGTCAGCATTTGAAAAACATACATCCTCCTCCTTTACTCTCTGTGCGGATCTTACCTACATGTGTGAGAAAGAAAAAACTGCAGCATCACAAACAAGAGGTCGTAAGTCACATTCCTTAAGAATAACCAAGTAGTAATGGTAAGTTTGAAAAACTCTGAAGCTTATTTATTATTATTACTACTACTAATAATAATAATATAATTTTGACCAGAGTGCAGACTATAATATGCTCCTGGGAAGAATGGCAGCAAAAGAGAATGACGATCATTGTTTTTCTATATGCTGCAATTTGACAATGTATTACGCATAAACCACAACACCAGGTATCTAGCCTCTGGACTTACTTTTTTTTTTTTTTTTAAGATTTTTTATTTATTTGACAGAGAGAGAGATAGTGAGAGCAGGAACACAAGCAGGGGGAGTGGGAGAGGGAGAAGCAGACTCCCTGCCAGGCAGGGAGCCCGATGTGGGACTCGATCCCAGGACCCTGGGATCATGACCTGAGCTGAAGGCAGACGCTTAACGACTGAGCCACCCAGGCGCCCCTGGACTTACTTTTTATCAGAAACCCATCTCATCAAGTGTGATGTACATTTCAAGTATTTCTACCATGCTCTGTTTAATACCAAAAGGTTTGGTGGGGTTCCACATGGAATTAATTTGTGATCCTAAAAGCCAATTCAGGACAGTCTCAATTTCAGGCTAAGTCCATCTGCCAAAATGTTGCTTCACACATGAAATGCACTTGCTAGTCACTAATTTTCAGAAGTGTCTCTTAGTCAACTACCCATATGTAAAACATATAGTTCAATTGTGATTCATTAAAGGGAAAAAATCTATATTGCCTAAACAAAGCACAAAACAGAAGTCACAAACAAAGGTGTAAAAGCACTTCAATTTTCCAGTAGAGAAATTCTTATACTGCATTTCTTAGAATTTTCCAGCAACACACATTCTCTCATGCTGAATGTTCATGATTTTCATTCTCACCATTAAATGGTCCCATTTTAAAAGGATCACCCTTCTTGGCAAAACATATTTAGATACCCAGTTGTGTTGGTTCAAAGGCTTCTAGTTCTAAATATTTATAGGTAGAAAAGAGAAGTGTTAGGAGTCTACTTCACCCTGGTTTTTCCTGAGATTTGAAAAAGACTAATCAACCACACAACAGAACATCAGGATGTGGCCAGAGGCTTTGTTCTTCAGCTGTGAGAAAAAGTTTCCTCAGGAAGGAAATCTTAAGTAAGAAAGTTATCAGGAAACTAAGGACTATGCCAGTCATCTATAAAGAGCTCAAAATACTTCAGAGAGCAAAATATTCAACCAAGTTCTTTTTCTATTTTTTTATTTTTTATTTTAGAGAAAAAGTGGGGGAAGGGGCAAAGGGAGAGGGAGACAGAGTCTTAAGCAGACCCCACACTGAGCTCAGAGCCCAACTTGGGGCTCAATCCCATGACCCTGAGTTCATGACCTGAGCTGAAACCAAGAGTCAGACACTTAACTGACTGTGCCACCCAGGTGCCCCAAGTTCTTTTTTTAAACAGAGAAATCAAATCCCAAGTCCAGCCAAGGAGAAAAAGATCACAAGGGATATTCTATCTCTATCTCAAAAAAAAAAAAAAAAAAATGGCACTCACTCTCAATTTTTAAAATGTGAGTATCTTTAGTCACTTTCAAGTATAGCTTTATTTTTTCCCCAAGTATAGCTTTAAATATATTGAGAGCTTTGCTTTGAATAATGGTGCTGGATTCTCCATGGTGTGTTTCCCAGGCCATTTTCCTTGAATGTCAAATTGCTCAGGAAGCTTCCTTAGGAAAGCCTTACTTCCAGAAGAACCAATCCTTAAAACTTGAGCTGAACAGAATAGAGGCTTGATTTTAAAGCATTTTGTCAAGTTCTAGCTGAATAGAAGGGACAACTCCCAGGGCCATCTTTGAAGACCCAACTTTATAAGCAACTGGTTAATCAAAAGAAAGCTTAAAAAGGGAAGAAAGTTCATTGACATGGCTTCTTAATACCTATCTGGTTCCAAATAGCCAATATCTATATTAAAAGGCTAAAGCCAATAACTTTTTTCCTGTCTGTATCAGTCTTAAGATCTAGCAAGATCTACAATCTCCTAGAATTCTTTCAACTAAACTCTTCAGCAACATCACCAATCCACAGCACGGAGGAGGAACAAAGCAGGATACAAAGAAACTAAAACAGCAGAGCCTCTCACCTTAACAGAGTTTTAAATTCATTGCTGCCATTTTAAAATTTGGATATTTCCCATAAATATCCAGATTTATGGCTTTTTTTTTTTTTTAATTGTAGGATCCAGCATCACTGGGCCCTCATTTCAGTCTGGCAATAATTGATTGGCCATGAGTAGCTACTGCTTAATCCATGGACCAAATAATCTCCAAAATCCTTCCAAGAACAAAATTCTGAGTGTCTAAATAAGACTGTACTTAGTTGTTAAACTTTTCATTCAAATAGCATTAACAAAATAGAATTCGTAAGTGTGAAGCTCAGAACACTTCTTCGAAGTGAAAGTGAATTTCAGAATTACGATTACTAAAAATGACAGGGAGGTTCCTCTTGTACTAAGCAGGATTACCATGGCAACAACACATTATCAGTAAGGTAAAACTAACCTATCCCATGATGGCCTAATCCCAGCTCACCTTTCCTACTAGTGAATGAACAATCCAATGCCTGGTGAATTCTGCTTCATAATGATAGGAAGAGACAACATCAAAGGATCATAAAGCAACATTGTTATGAACGCTTGGCCACCACAAGCCAGTTATCCTTGTGGTAACTCTTCTGACACTTCCTGCTTAAAACCCAAAAGATCAGAAGGATGCTGAGGGCCTGCTTTCATAATGTGTATTCATACTGAAAATCAAGATCAAGTGAGTGTTTGTCCTGCACCATGGGAGCTCACCTTCCTGAGCTCACCTTAGGACACCTGTGTTACTGTTTGACAGGTGTACCACCCCAGGCCTTTGTGGCAGCCTGCCAGGCCCCACTGCCAATGTGCTTACTGAAGGACATTTGAGAAGGGTGGCCCACTCAGAGTACTCAATCATGGTGAACAAGGCCAAGAAGGCCATCTTTGTCCAGGTTCATCTCTCCAGACCCCCAACCTTGAACTGCAGCCTCTTAAAGACCTCTTCTAGGGCCTCAGAGGTCTTATAGTCAAGCTTCTGAATTTCACTCTAGAAGCTCTGCACACACCACCCCTTGGACCAGGGGTCCAAGGTGGCATGAGGGGTGAGGAAGAGCAACAGGTGGAGCTGACCAAGGTGGACTGTGGCCCAGGGCCAGGCCAGGGCTCCTGCTGCCATGAAAGAGGAGGCCGCCCAGCACATGGTGCTCACAGGGCCAGACACAGAGGTGGACACCCACACCAGGCACAACCTGACTGGCCACAGCCCCATCCAGCAGCACCAGGCTGGCTGAGCCTAGAGAGATGTGGGCCCACCTCATCATGGACCAGCACTCTGTACAGGTGTGCCCTTATCACCATGATCATATGGAGCATCACCTGCCATAGCCAGCTGGCCTTCATGTCTTCATGTTGCTGCTCTGGGCTTGCCTCATCTGGACCATGTGTAGCTGCCACCGGCTGACCGTGCTTGGAGCACCTTCCATCCTGCTCTACAGACTGGCACTGTGTGGCCTATACTACATGTGGGCCACGGAGCAGTGTCCTGAGCTCCCCACCACCCTGGGAGCTGTCAGCCTGGCCATCTGGGGCTAGAGAACATCCACTACCTCTGCCTGAACCTCGGCGCCACGGTGCTGTACACTCTGACCTTCTGGCTCCTGCTACACCAGTTTGTCAAAGAGAAGCTGCTGAAGGTGAAGGCCCCCCTGCACCAATGGAGGTCACCATGGCAGACACAGAGCTCATGTGGATGCTGCTCCAGAGTCTGGCAGAGCCAGTCACAGGGGTCTATCTATGCCAACTACTGGATCTGCCTGTCTGCTGGCATGCTCATCATGGTCAGCTTTGCCAACTGCCTCATCATCTGCAAGATCATCTACATGTTCACACGCAGGGTGTGGCGAGTGGGACCCCACTGGTGCAGCAGCAGGAGGAGGAAGAGTAGGTCTCCGGGGACAAGGGGCTGAGCACAGCTGGCTCCCACCAAGCCACACAAGTCCCAGAAGCCATAGCCAACAAGTGGGGCCTGGTGACCAAGCAGCTGCTGGACCTGGCCACCGGCTTCTGGGACTTTTGTGGTGTTCTTGTGATGCCTGCTGGAGCTGCATGTCTTCAAGCTGGTGGTCCTGTCTAGATGGCCCTGAAGGAAGTGTTGGTGATGAACCTCCTGCTGCCCTACTCCCACTTCTGGCCTCCTGCCAGTCCACCTTCTGGATCTGCATTATCATTATGTCCAAGAGGGTCTATCAAGATCTTCAGCCCCCATGAGTACTCCAGAAACTGTACTGAGCCCTTCCTCAATAGCACCAACTTGCAGACAGAGATCAATCAATTCTTGCTGTATCAGAGGCCCATCAATCCTGCTAACCGGTTTGGGGTGTAGAAGGGCTTCCTGACCTGGGCTACATCCAGAATCCCCTACAGACCCTGCTGCTGGCATTTGAGGCCACCATGTACCGATGCCAGGAAGATCTCCACCCATAGCACCTGCTGGCCCCACCAGCTGCCCAAGCTGTCTATATATGACAGCACTCTCCAGTGGCTGAACCAGGGCCTCTCAACTGCCTCAAATTCTTCTTCTACAAACTTGGACTGGAGATCTTCCTGGCCGTGCACACGTTTGGGCTGCGCAGGAACTTTGTGGTCATCCTGCATGGCTATCCTCACCCACCAGCACTCTAGGCTATTGCTAGCCTCTTCCTGATACTCTTACTGCTTTACCAGGACCTGCTATACCTTGGCATGCCTCCTGCCCTGTGCATAAACTACCTGTGGCCCTGAAGCAAGACCATCCTTGTGAACTCCACACTCAAGTGGCTGTCCCTACCCAATTTATTCAGGGCCCCCAACCCCACCAACCTCATAAGTGACTTCCCCCTGCTGCTCTGCACCTCCCAGCAGGGGCAGCTGCCCTCTCCCAGGCACACCCAGGAGTGGCTGACATCAATACTGACCACCCGGAACTAGTGGGGGGCGCCCCACCCCACGCCCAACTTTATCCCCCACAGGTCCTACCTTAACAGGCTGAAGGTGGCCATCTTCTGTTTGCTCTTCTTGTTGGTGTTGGTCAAGGGGGCTGCCCACATCAGCCCCTTCAAGCTGGGCTACCTACGTGCCAGCTTATACCTGCTGCTCTTCTGCACCAAGCTGCGGAAGAACACACGAGCCTGCTCCCGCCATGGGATGGCCTCATTCTCTATAGCTCACTGTCATCTTGGAGAACGTGCTCTTGTTCCTGTCCTGTGTGTCTGTGGAGCAGCTTCTGCTGGGCCATCCAACTTTTATTCAGCCTCGTGTGCCGCATCAAAGGTGACCATGCCCCCAGGGAGATGCTGGGTAGGGGCCAGGACTGCCGGCTGCGCGTGGAGGAGGCCAGGTCGTCCGGGACAGCCCCTCTCCCTGTTGCCGCCGCGGCAGCACTGCATCTTCCTCAGCCACTACTACCAAGGCCGAGCCTGCAGGAGTTTCGCCCTCTGCGGGGCTGCCCACCTCAAAAGCATCAACCTCCACCACAAAGCGCTGAAGTCCCTGGCGCAGCTGTGCCAAGCATAAGAAGCACGGGCACGACACGGCGGGCGGTGGCCCTCCAGAGACCAGGAGCCAGGGCCGGGCAGTCCAGAGGACTTCTCCCTGCTGCAGTGACAGTGGTGGTGGCTGTGACTGGACCACGTCACAGTCATCCACTCCTGCCTGGGACCACAATCTGTTCGAGTCTGACGGTGAGGAGAAGACCCAGCCCGAGGACCCCAGGCAGTGAGCACAGAGAGCCTTCCAGATGGCACAGCAGGGAGGGGGGACCAAGGTGCTGGCGGTGCTGAGGCGGCGGTGGCAGGAGCGGGCAGCCTAGCTGCCCACAGGAGGCGGCCTGCGGCCGGAGGCGGAGCCCGCGGAAGGCCGGGACGCAGCGAGAGCCGAGCCCGCGCTCCCTGTGCGTGAGGGGCCGTGCGCGGGTGGACGCGCGGACGCACTGGCTGCACGCCTCCCCAGCGCCGCGAGCCACGTGCTGCGTGCGCAGAGGCGGCCACCTCCGCAGCCGGGAGCTCCTCCCGAGGGGAGAGAGGCGCTGGTGCGTGCCGGACCGGCTGTAGGACAGCTCAGCCCAGGCCACGCTGCAGGGCCCCTCGGAGGCCCGTGCTGCGCCAGGCACAGCCTCCAGCGAGCACAAGCAACAACACAAGCAGTCCCCTCAGCACCGGCTGCAACACCCACAGCGGCAGCGAGGAGGTGGTGCCGAGCCCAGGACTTCCTGTGCGGCTCTGGGAGCTTCCAGCCAACACAGGCATCCGGCCACGCATGGCCTGTGCATCCCAGAGCTGGAGGAGGCCCAGCGGTTCACAACAGGGCAGGCCCGGGCACTGCGGCTGCTGCGGGCCGTGTACCAGTGTGCGGCCGCCCACTCGGAACGAAGAAGTTTGACTTCCTTCCCTGGAACAGTCACGCAGTGATGCGCCACTACGAGAACAAGCCCTACTTCGTTTCATGCATGCTGGGCCTGAAGAAGACTGAAGGCTAGCTACATCAGGTATGACCTGGTGCGGCTCATGGCTCTCTTTGGGAGGGCCCAAAACCCAGAGGACCTGCAGGAGCAGAGGGAGGCAGATGCTTGGGGATAGAGGAGTCACCCCCAGGAGAGAGTGAGGGCAACTGGGCTCCACCTGCAGAGCTGCTTCTGTCTGTCCCTGGCCCTGAGTGTATATCCGCAGCAGGTGGCAGCTGGTCTGGCAGCTCGATGACCCACCCACCACTCAAGGAAGCCAGCAAAACCCTGAGCCCACACATTCCCTCCAAAGCTAGATGCACATGTCGTGGCAGTCACCCTCCTCTGGGCTGTAGCTGCTTCATAGGGTTGGCTTCAGGCCTGTTGGGTGCAGAAATACACTTGGGGAAGAGATTGGGGATGATTACTGACCTGTCCGAGGTGCTGGCCACCTTGCTGTCATTGCATCCTGCTGCTGGGGCACAGGTCCATGGTGTACTCCATGGTGCTGCATTTGGCCAAGTCCCTCTGGAAGTTCCAGGCTGGCTCTTCTCTGTGTGAGTAAAAAGCATTGTTCCATCCAGTGCTTGGTTATGTTGTGTTTTCCTTGGTGACTCTGATACCAGGATGCAGTGGACAGACGTGTTTGGACTCTGTCCTGGGTGGCTGGCAACTGTAATGATCTTTTCTATTCTCCATGTCCTTGGAGTCCTCCCCTGGCATTGATTACTGGTAACACAGTGTTCTACTGGACGGACTGCTAATGGATACCTGGGTTTCTTTTGGGTGATAAAATATTGTCTAAACTTAGATCATCATGATGGCTGCACCACAAATATACTAATAAATGACATGGTAACGGTGTTCTTTGTCGATAAGAATTCAAACTCGCTAAAAGAGTCTTTCCTCTAACACTAGTTTCAGTACTCTATTTGCTGATCCACCAGAGATAGGTTGGATGTCAGCTTAATGTCATCTCAAGCCTCATTTTATCTACAACTAATGCAGGCTGAGAATGCAATGTCAGGCATTAAGCTTAAATTTCACTTAAATCAGACATTCCATTCGTTTTTTTAAAGATGGTTTAAATTTTAGCATACTGCTATTTTAGTCCTCTTGATAGTATTGGTTCTTCTATTAAATTACTAGGTCCATTCAGAAAGGGGGAAGGGAGAGATGTCTATATCCCCAAATACTTTCCATTGTTCAGCCCAGAAGATGGATCCATTTTACCCCAAGTCTAATGGTAGTGAATGTTGTATGAATGTGGAGCAGAGTGGTACCTCAAACATTGCTACTGACTTTGCAGTACATTGTTATTAAAAGCAGTACATAGTTGCTATTAAAAGCAATGTACTCTTCCCTCCCTCCCATATACCTGCGGTCACTTTTGTTTGGCATGTACGCTCCATCACATTATTACAAAACTGTACCCCAGAGTACTGTTAACTCAGTTTTCTCTTTGTATCACTGCATTCGATGTATTTTTCACATCAAGGTGTTTCTATAGACTGGACAGAGTTAGAGTTCAGCTTCTTCTAGCCAAAGTGTTTAAATTTGACTAGACAGCAGCAATTGCTTTTTAATCTAAGCAAACTGATCTGTCAAAGGCAATCAACTCAGGGAAGTTATTACAGGAGGATCCTAATAATCCCGATGAATCACACTGCCCTATGTGAAACTCAGCTGCTGAACTCTTGACATAATGTCACAAGTACTTAGAGGAATTAGTACATACAGCTGAACTCTATGTTGACACACAAACTCTAGCCTCTCGTGCATAAGTTAATGACCACTGCATTTGGTCTGGGGAGGAATAATGTGTGTGGTGATGTCAGTTCATGTTTATTTTTTTTTAAGATGTTATTTATTTATTTGAGAGAAAGAAAAAGTACAAGCAGGGGGACTGGGAGAGGGAGAAGCAGGCTCCCAGCTAAGCAGGGAGCGCCATGTGGGACTCGATCCCAGGACCCTGAGACCATGACCTGAGCCAAAGGCAGACACTTAACTGACTGAGCCACCCAGGCACCCCTCAGTCCATCTTTAATGATGATGTTACATCCCCTAGGCTGCATGTTGCATAATGTTCACAAGCATTTATCAACAGTATGTTTAATTCCTCTAGATGTAAATAAAGGTTTGTTGTGATTTTTAAAAATCACCTATCTTTTAGGGGCACCTGGGTGGCTCAGATGGTTAAGCGTCTGCCTTCGGCTCAGGTCATGATCCCAGGGTCCTGGGATCGAGTCCCACATCGGGCTCCCGGCTCAGCGGGGGGCCTGCTTCTCCCTCTGCCTCTCTTTCTCTCTCTGTCTCTTATGAATAAAGGAATAAAATCTTTAAAAAAATAAAAAATAAAAAAAATAAAAATCACCTATCTTTTAAACAAGGGTTCCTAACCTCTTAAAAATGCTCCTACCAATTTAGGGCTTTCCTGTTACCAATATCTTTAAGTAATTTTTCTTGTTTAAATATTGCAACAATAATTGAGAGGTCAGTAGAGATGGTAACATCATTTATATCATTAGTAAGTCACAGAACTGAGACTCAAACCTCAGTCTGATGGCTTGATGTTTTGAGGTCTTCCTGATGCTGTAAATCTTGTCTTTGGAGCTTTTGTTCTAGTGTTAGGATTACTAGGATAGTGTGGAATAGCATTGTTGAGAGTCTTGTCCCCAAATAGGGCAGCCCTGTCAGGTTCCCTCTGCTCCCCACAGCGAACCCTACCAAACTTAAAATAAGGAAACAGAATAGATGGGGAGGCAGCAATAATGAGTGGGATCTTATGGAGGGCTGGGCTGAAAATTTTCCCTAAGTGATGGCACAGGTGTTCTTTGAGAATGACCTCCTCTTACAGTTGAAGGAGAACTTTAAGAGAAATAATGACACACAATTCAGAGGGCACTGAAAGAGTCGCTTGGCTAGAAGATAAGCTTGGAAGAATAATATATAGTAATAGTAAGAATAGTAAGAATAATAGTAATATAATTGCTAATGTATATTGAACACTTAATATTTTCCACTATTGTAAGTGCTGTATGTATATTAATTTATTAAATTCTCATCACAACCCTGTGAAGTAGGTAACTGTTACTCTGATGAAAAATTGAGGCAATTGGGGGTTGACTGACTTACCTGTGACCACACAGCTAGTAACTTGGGGAAACTGATTCTCCAACTTGTGCTCTAATTATTGTGTAGTAGTAATGATGAATTTGAAAAGACTTCCTGAGTTATGATAAATTTCATTTACTTTCCTGACTTAAGGACAATAATGTGTATTTCCATCTCGGGCAGTATTTCAGCCTCGAAGAGTCTGACTGACCCTTCCATTCGAAAACACCCAAAATTGATGCATAATATTAAAAGGAAAAAACTTTTTAAAACATGCTAATAAGCTGGCAAGAAAGTGAGGAATACTGGGGTGGCTAAAGTCACATGAAAATGTGGACCCACTGGGATCGAGCCTGGCATCGGGCTCCCTGCTCAGCGGGGAGCCTGCTTCTCCCTCTCCCACTCCCCCTGCTTGTGTTCCTGCTTTCACTATCTCTCTCTGTCAAATAAATAAAATCTTTAAAAAAAAAAAAAAAGAAAATGTGGACCCAGTTTTTACTCTGATAATATTCAATGATCCTGTAGACCTTGATCTTTGATTTCTCATAGGATCATGGGGCCTGGAGACCACAAGTGGCCTGACTGAGGGGGCTCCGGAGTCTAATAGGAGACTTCAGTGACCCATACATAGATCTACTTCCTACATTAGAGATAATAAGAAAAACTAATTTCTTGGGGCATCTGGGTGGCTCAGTCAGTTAAGTGTCTGCCTTTGGTTCAGGTCATGATCTCTGGGTCCTTGGATCGAGCCTCGAGTCGGGCTCCCCACTCAGTGGGGAGTCTGCTTCTCCATCTGCCCCTCCCCCCACCCCCTGCTTATGCTCAATCTCTCTCTCTCAAATAAAATCTTAAAAAAAAAAAAATTTCTCAATCCCCAGGTGCTAGTAGAGGAGAAAAAAATCTCTCCTAAGATTCATAACCACAAACAGACCTTTATTTGTGTTTCTCGTCCAAATTTACACCACTAGAGTGGTGCCAAAGAAACTTCAGGTTAAGAATATGGTTTAAAATTGTACTGGGTTGGTAATGCACTCAGATGCCTGGCAGAATCAAAAGCAACCCCACTCAAAAGGGGCCAACTGTAAAGTCAATTCCCAAAGAATTCCCACAAACTACCAAAGAATAAAATTTCAGAGCAGAGTATCACAAAACACATAAAGGACCATGAGTATAGGGCCATTGGAAACTATAATCATAAGAATTAGACTCCAGAAGACACCAGATAGTGCAATTATGCAATAGAGAATGACAGGTGTAACCTGGTAGTATTTTGCTTCAACTGTACCACTTATCTCTTGCTCTCTATCCTTGGGCTTCTCTGATGTCAGTTAGGATGTATTCAGAAATCGACTAGGCACTCATGCACACACGTCTGGAAGTATGGAAGACTGCCTTCCCTGGGGCAACCTTTGACCAATGGACTATGAAAGCTAATGGATAAATGCTCTCATCTTTCACTCTCTTAGTGGACAATTCTGAGATACCAGCTCTTCAAAAGGTCCTGATGGCACTGAGTCCCAGTTGCCCACAGTGAAGATCAATCCATACGGCATCCTTATATTGGCTTTCCCTCCTTCCTTGTTTCCCTCTCTCCAATCTCACACCCCTGTTCCCTGCGTTCACTTCCCCAATAAACTACTTGCCTACTTGCCTGAGAATTTTAAATACGAATAAGGAACAAAAGACTAAAACATGAAAAGGAAGACTCAGAAAAAGAATCATATAGAACTTCTAGAAATGAAAAATAAAATAATTTTAACTTAAAATTTATATTTAAAATTTAAAAGATCGTTAAGCAAAAAAACAGATAACAGCATAAGAAAGAATAAACTGGAAGATGAATCAATATTTTGCATAATGCAGAACAGAGACATAGCATAAAAAATATACAAGAGATAGAAATATCGACATCTACAAAAGTCAAATTGGAATTCCTGAAGGAGATAGCACATGGATATAAATACAAAATATGAATTATTATGTAAATTTAAATGAAAAAAATAAATTTTTTAAAAGTAAAGATTATTAGATTGGGTAAAAATAAATAAAATCCACTTATAAGTTGCTTTAAAAAGAATGCTATGACATAAGGTTAACAAATAGTTGAAATTAGAAAGATGAAAAAATATATACAGAGTGCAGATAACCAAAATCAAGCTGATGTTACTATATTAATATCAGATAAAATGGACTTTTAAGACAAAAGGCATTGAGATAAACTACATAATGAGAAAAGGTTAATTCACCATCAGATATAAAAATTCCAAACAACTCTATACAATATAGCTTGAAACTATATAAAGCAAAACTTAAAAGAACTATAAGAAGAAGTATATAAGCTGGACTTAGACATAATGGATATCTTTTCCCAATCTGTCATCTGTCTTTCTTTATGATGTCCTTAAATAAAAGAACCTCTTAATTTTGTAGCAAGCAATTCTTCATTTGAGTTGTTTGGGTCTTAAAAGTTTTTCTGCACCCTCAGGCCATAGTCTTTAAATGGTTTTAAGGTTTTATCTGTAAATTATTTTTTTGCATTTTTGAGAGATTACATCTTACAGTTTTAGCAGCTATTGTAGGTAGTATCTGATTTACACTTAAATTTTCTGATTATTGCTGATAAAGACAAATACTATCATTCTTATCTCCCATTAGGTCTAATAGTTGTTCTGTTCAATCCACTTATTTCTTATGTACACAATCATATCTGCAAGTAACTTTATCCCTTTCCCATCCTGATAACTTTTAATTCTTTTCTTTACATAACATTAGCCAAACCTTCAGTATTATGTCAAACATTAATAGTAGTATTGAGTATTCCTGTCTTGGGACAGATCTTGATGAGAATAAATTTTCCCCATTAACATGATATTTGCTGTAGAATTTTTGGTATACAATGTCTTTATCAAATCAAGGAAATTCTTCTAAATTTTGAATTTTGACAGTTTTTATCAAAAGGGGTTGAACTTTGGGGTGCTTGGGTGGCTCAGTCAGTTGGGCGTCTGACTCTTGATTTCAGTTTGGGTCATGATCTCAGGGTCGTGAGATCGAGCCCCACATCAGGCTCCATGCTCAGCGTGGAGTCTGCTCGAGATTCTCTCTATCCCTCTCCCCCCACCCCTCCTTCCACTTGCGTGCTCTCTCTAAATAAATAAATAAAATCTTTTAAAAGGGGGGGGGGGACAGTTGAACTTTATCAAGTGCTTATTTCTGCATTTATTGATGTAATCATATGATTTTTCACCCTTATTCCAATAATGTTCTGACCTCAAAAACTGTTAAGATAGTAAATGTTTGTGGTTTTAGGTTACTAAATTTGTGGTAATTTGTTACAGCAGCAATAGAAAACTAACATACAATATGTGATTCTCATAATTTTACATCTCCTTTATAAATTGTAGCAGAGAATGGTTAAGAAACTTGCCCAAGTTCACACGGCTGAGGAGTCTGGCTCCTGGTTAAAAACCTATGTGTGTAGGGACGCCTGGGTGGCTCAGTCGGTTTAGTGGCTGCCTTCAGCTCAGGTTATGATCCCGGAGTCCTGGGATCGAACCCTGCATCAGGCTCCCTGCTCAGCGGGGATCCTGCTTCTCCATCTCCTTCTGACCCTCCTCCTGCTTGTGCTTATGCTGTCAAGTAAATAAAAACCTTAAAAAAAAAAAACACACACAAAAACCTATGTGTGATTTTTCAGATGTGTCTATGGGCAATTACAAAGTCTTTACCTGGCAGGCCCCATGGGAAAAAGGCCCCTACCCAGACTTGGCACATAGCCAGGGCATTGCAGTCTCTGAAGGCAGTTGCAGTCAACAACTCAAGACTCCCCTGCCCAGTCATGCTCTTCATATAATTGCATTCCTGGTGCAATTATATGAAGGCCTGGTGCCTTCATTTCTGGGTCTATCTGAGGCCTGGGGCAGAAGCCTTCTTCAGATGCTTCTGCTGAGTCCTCCTTTTGAGGGGCAGTGGGGGACACCTTCAAAACAGGTGGTTCCACTTTGACTTCTCCACTCCTAACCCACCTCCTTCACCCTCCCCCCAACCACAGGGTCCATAAAATTGCTAGAGCCTTCAGTTCAAGGCTCCCACAAGAGTGGGACATCTCCCATGTCTGTGTTGATGCACCTGACCCTGGATTAGTGTGACTTTCCATGAGGGAAATATAACAGGCGGAGTCAGTGCCTTCTCATTTTAGACTCTTATATATAACCATCCCTGCAGGTGATTAAAGGCTTAACTCTTTCATTTTTGGCTTGTTGCATTAATCAGCTACTCTAACATCTGAAGCTCAGCTCACCTCCCCAGCTCAGCTCAGCTAATAGTAGGAAAGCTAGAATTCAAATCCGGGCAAGCTCTGCTCTACTGCCTCCCTTTGTGTTAGACCACTCTCGTCCAGGGCAATAGAAGTTGACTAAAGTATACAGAACAGGTCAACTCAACAAGAGTTGTGATGGGTCGGATGTAGAAGATAAGAAAAGGGAAAAGAATAAAGGATGACTTTTTGGTCTTCAGCTAAGAGCAATGAAGTAGATGGTGGTGCCCATTTGCTGAGACAGGAAGGATTGGGATGGGACGACAGGTGGCAGGGAGACAGTGGGAAAAACAAGAGATCCTCTCTGGATATATTTAAGGTTTCAGATTCTTAATAAATATTCAAGTGAAGGTGTCACGTAGGCCACTCATATGGAATTTTGGAATTTGAATATCAATTTTACTTTTTTTCTCTATTCCTAGATATTAGGAAAAGAGAAATATTGTATTAGAGAATACTGTGCAGGCACCACCTTAAGTTAGGCACTCCTCCCCACTCTTCCAGTAAGCTCTCAGAAAGAATCAGATATTGCCACTCTGCCGAGAAAAATATAGAGCCATCTTCAAATATAGTTGGAATGTGGACATAATAGTCTCCAAATTATGAAAACTAGATCAGAATTCTCAAGGAATGACCAGAATCTAGAACTGAGCAAGCTAGTAATTCACTAATTAAAAATCTGAGAACATGGGGCACCTGGGTGGCTCAGTCGTTAAGCATCTGCCTTCAGCTCAGGTCATGATCCCAGGGTCCTGGGATCGAGCCCCACATTGGGCTCCCTGCTCAGGTCCCTGCTTGTATTCCCTCTCTGTCTGTCAAATAAATAAAATCTTTAAAAAAAAAAAAATTCTGAGAACGCAGCGACTGCTACACATTAGCCTTAAGTTATTATCATTTTTAACTTGATTTTCAGTCATTTGTTCAGTCAACAGGGTGATCAATTTATTTCTCTTCTAATCTAGAGAGCAATTTAATAATTCAGGCCAAATATTTGAAGTTCCTTGGATATTCAGTTTATGTTAATCCCTTCTTCCCCTACACTAATACATTTCTGTGCTGGTTTTTACACTTAATCATATGCTATACTGCGCAGTTTCAAAATATGCTTTCCATCTGCCCAAACGAATTTTATTTCCTTTGAGGGTAAGGACTGTGACCCAGTCCCTAAACCAGTGTTGAATACATTTAAGGGGAATTTGTTGAAGTCATTCAGAAAGTTGTCTCCGCTAACTATGTATCCAGCACTCACCTAGGATGACTCGCCCTCCATTTCACTCAAGCTAATTCAATTCACACAAGCCTACACTAATAGTCAATATATTCTCAGTTTATAGTTTTAATGGTATTGCAACATTAGATTCATAACATATTTCCAAGCACCAAGTGTGCTTGAAATTGAACATTTTTATAAAGATAATAAAACTTAATGACTACCCATGATCTACGATCTGACAATACAGCTGTTCTTTTTCATCTTGAGATGGTAAAATACCCACCCTTGCTTATTGTGGCACAGTGGGAGAGAAGAAATATAGTCCTATTAATCACTCTTAACTATCAGCTTATTAAGTTATAGTTTCCCAACAGGCTTGTCTTACATGACTGTTAATAGGCTGCAGGTGTTTTTCTAAAAGAGTCTTTTTATAATGCAGTTATGTCATAAAGAGACGGCATGGAGTAAAAGAAAAACTGGTGGGCTAAGAATCATAAAACCTAGGTTTTAAATTCTAGTACTAAAGTAGCCCCGAAGCCTGAAGCAAGTCACCACCTCTCTGATCTCCACAATTTTCTCATCTGTAAAATGAGAGGACTTATTATAAATGAAATAAATGCATTTGTGCCATTTATACCAGATCAGTAGGCAGGTAACCATAACCCAGGACCTAAGAATTTCACAAAGGACATTCTAACAGAAACCTCTCTACATTAAAATAGCTTAAGCTAAAGTGTAAAATTGAGATTTGTTACTAGTTAACTTTAGAAGTAAATTTTGTTACCTAACCACTGTGGATGTGCACAGGGACAGAGGAGTTTGTTTCATATGAGAAAAACAGTGACTACTAATACATGTTAATATGCCTAAATCGTGCTGAAAATAGCCAAAATTTTACTTTTAGCTAAAAACCCACTCACAGAGGCAGCTGTTATACATACATTTTGCAATCGATGAAAGGGTTACATTCCAAAAGCTTAAGTCCATTTTTGGAAAACTTCGTAAATGGAAGCTAGATTTGTAGTTTAGCCATGAGAGTATAAATGTTGACATAGCTGGACTATGTAACAATAGTAAATGCTCAAATTCTGGGTCCTGAGAATGGGGTTTGTGTCGTGTAGATGAGTTTCTTCCCCTGCTCTTGGAAAGAAGACTCAAGTAAGCAATGATTAAAATTGATTTACCTTTGTCACACCCTTCTACCTCTAACCTTTTTTACACTCGGGTAAGGCACACAGCTGTAATCGGGCTGCTGGAACAATGCTGTCCAGTCCTACCTACCTTAAGTTTCAACAGCCCTTCCTTGAACCTTCAAAGAGTAATTCTACAACCATGGAGCAATTGATAGACATTTCAACAAATAACCCAGAAAATGTTACCACTCTTAAACTATAACTAGTGTTGAAAGAGACCATCTGTTACTTATAAAAGAAAAATATTAGAAATCTATGTTAAAAACTTTAGAGACATGCTCAAATAAATGATACGTTCATACAATAGATTATGCCAAAATTTAAAAAAATGTTTAAAAGTTAGTTGTAATGACATAGGAAATATACAAAATATAACGCTGAATAAATAAAAAAGATACTTAATGCTATGTTCTTTATGAACTCAATTATGGAAAAAATGCATTAAGACTAGAAGCTAATAAAACTTTTGGGTAGTAGGCTTGTAATTTATGGCTTTTTCCCAGTTAATACATGAATCCATGCTTTCCAGATTTTCCCATATCAAATAAGCATTTAAAAGGGGGGAGCCCTGGGTGGCTCAGTCTGATTAAGCATCTGTCTTCGGCTCAGGTCATGGTCCCAGGGTCCTGGGATGGAGCCCCACATCAGGCTCCTTGCTTAGCAGGGAGTCTGCTTCTCCCTCGGCCTTTCACCCTGCTCGTGCTCTCTCTCTCTCTCTCTCTCTCTCAGGCTCTCTCTCAAATACATAAATAAAATCTTTTAAAAAATTTTTTTAAAAAAGGAGAATCAGAGAAAAAAGTATAAATTCAAATAAATCTCTAATTAGAATTTTAGAGAGCTATAAATAGTGCCAGTTATCAGGCAATGTGGAAATAGAGCTTTGTGAGCAAAAGAGCATTCCTTTCTTTAACTTTGTTTGCAAGAATTTAATTAGACTTATTTGATTTTGTGTGCGTGTGTGTGTGTGTGTGTGTGTGTGGTTTTTTTAAACTGAAGGTCCCTTACTGGTCCTGCTTCCATGAGTGGCTGCCACCAGGGGGAAAGGGGAGGGGAACCAAGCGGGCAGGGAGGGGTCATCTCCACAACATTCCATTTATGCACAGAACAAAACAGACAAGCACAGAGTCACTACTGAAGTTATAAGTTACCAGCATAGGAAAAGGAACAGGTGGGGAATTGGAGTGTCATAAGAACATACAGCCCCCCCCCACCAAACTGGGGTGCCTGGGGAGGGTGGGGGGACTTGGTCTGCTTCAACCCAAGAGGAATCAGATCAAAAGTGGTTTGGGAAGGCTAGAACCGTCAGGGATGGAGGGAGGAGGAAGGTCTGGGGGCCAGGGGGCCGTTTGTCAACTGGGGTGAAGGGATTGCCCTCCCCCTGCTGGGATCCCCCCAGCCCCTTGGGTCTGGCAGGAAGGGGGCAGCCTGCAACCCCATGAGCAGGTCTGGGGCTGCCAGGTGCTCCAGGCAGGGGGCTGGAGGGGGCTCATAAAGGCTTGCCCTCCAGGGAAATAATGGCACTGCCCCCCAGCTTCTCTGCCAGGGTGCAGCGGTCCTTGACTCCTCGTAGCAGTTTGCTTGTAATTCACGCTTGATCTCCATCAGCTTCTTCATGATGGCGTCCTTGGAGCTGGCATGGATCATTCTGCTCTTAAGGGGTGCAGACTCAGGTGCCCAGAAAATAAACACCAGGTCTTCCTTCTTGGGTCTCCTTGGTCTCATAGGTTGTGTCATAGAGGGCACAGTGGCAGGCCTTGTCTGGTAGCCTCTTGACGAAGGTGGCACAGGGGCGGTCTACAGTCTGGCCCACATCCCCTACCAGGATCTCCTTGCCCTGCTCCAGGTAGGATATTCTTCTTGTCCTGGCTTAGACAGAGGAGTACTGCCTCCTTGCACTTCTCACCTCCTCTGGTGTTGAGGACTTATGCACTTAGCCTCACGTCACTGAACACCTTGAAAATGTAATCAGAGACTGCCATTTCAGAGGCCATGTTTCTGAAAGCGAAACGGAGATAACAAAGGAGAGCCAGAAGAGAGGAGGGCCACTGCCACTGCTGCTGGAATCTGACTGAGAGAGACTTATTTTCAGTTAACCACATTATAAAATATTAAGTTTTGTGGTTATGAAAATATTGCTTATTGCTACTGCTATGGCATTTTTATAGATCCAATAAAACCTATTACTGATGCTTACTTCCCTTGATTAAAGAGACCAGTGTTTCTTTTTACATGAATCACATAGAAAATAACACAGGCATGGGATTTTGACAAACAGGAAAAAAAGGTTATATAATGAAAAAGTCTTCATCCCATCTTACAACACTTTCCCACATATAGCAGTAATCCATGGCCCAGAAATCAGTCTTGTGTAGAAGTGCCCCACGTATATTGTACTTATACACTTATCACTCTTCTATACACCTTATTTCACTTAACATACTTCAGAAACATTTACGTATCAGTATGTATAAATCCATTTTATTCTTTGTAAATACTATTTAATATTCTACTCACGGCTGTAATTTATTAGTAACCCCTTACTGATAGACATTTAAATTATTTCCAGTTTCTCTCTATAACAAACAAGACTTCAGGGAACATACTTGTACAAATATCTTTATGTACATGAACAAGATTATCCATAAAATAAATTCTTAGAATTGTTGAGTCAAAGAGTATGTGTACATTTAAAAAAACTGACATTGCCAAATTGCCTTCCAAAGAATTTGTACCAATTTATACTCCAGGGTAACATTTCTGATCAATACAGATTCTTTATAGCATATTCCAATGCTGTCATTAGCCAAGAAGCTAACACAAATGAGGGAAGCAGAATGGGGTAAGAAGACAGTAGACTGAAGAGCATGAATATTCAGTCACTGAAAGAAGTGGCTTCTCCTCAATTGCAGCCAACTATGCCTTCTAGGAATCAGTGCCCAATACTGTTAGTGTCTTGATCTCTCAAAAGTCTAAAATCTAGACTTCTGCATGAAACCTCCAGATTTTTTAAATGTTGACAACTCATTTTAGATTTTTAGAATTGGCACGACAAACAAAACTGTGAGTGGAAATCATCTACTGGGCCTCCAAATTGTGACCTACACTTTAAAGCTTTCATTTCTGCCCCCATATCCAACCAACAAAGACTGTCATGGCTGTAGGCTGCGTTTAGCATACGGTTTTAAAGCTGGGATTTCCTTAGATTACATTTTATTTCTGGACAAACTAGAAGATTTTATGAACTACATCGTCACCATTCCCTCAAACTATGGGAACAATTTAATCTACTCTTGCCCCGATGTTTTTATTAATCAGTTTTCTACATTATGGTCCTTTGCCCTATATTTTTATTCCTTTAGAGTGCTGCGTTCCTGTTTTCTCCATTATATGGAATCACTACATGTTTTAAGGGCAGTCATTTTCCTATGAGAGTAATCTTTTACCCAAAGGGGATAAAAATCTCTAGTCATTTTTCTGTACTACTTTGCATTCAACATATCCATCTACCTACAGAAGAAATTGTGGGAATAGAGTATATTAAAAAGACTTGTTGCCTCTCACTTAAATAGTATTTTTAATCTATAAAAAATATCTTATATTAACTACATGCTTATAGTTAAATAAAGACAACATAAAAAATAAACCCTGAAGTTGCTAAATCTGTATCAAAAAATATTCAAATTCAGGGGTAAAATACCATGAAATTTTTAATATTTTATTATCTCTTCTATATAAATACTTGCAAAAGGACCAATCTGACAAAGCCCAATGCACTGCACGATTATAAACAGAAATGTTTGTAAACATTAAAATTATAAGCAATATATGAGGTCAGTTACCTATCTGAAAATTCAGAAGGCAACAATCTCTTATACAAATGAATTTTGAAAATCAAATTTTAAAAACTATTAGCTTCATTTATTGTAAATATGCATGAGTCTTAATTTTAAAGCTAATTGTCATTTTTAAAGAATTCCTAGTTTTAATATTAATTTGTTCAGAAATTCTTTTTATATATAATATATAAATATAAATATATATTCTATATAAGTAAATATATATGATATATAATATATAAATATAGATATAGATATACCTGCAATAACAAAAGAAGACCAAAAGACATGTATTAAAGAAGCTTTATAATGTAACAAAGCTTTCAATATATATTGAAAATATGAAAGCTACTCATAGGAAAAAATCTGCATGAATCATTTTACCAACATTGATGCCACTGTGTGTAATTTTACCAACACTGATGCCACTGTGTGTACTTTTAGTTTCCAAAGGCAAAGTCCTAGACATTACAAGTTTCTCTGTTAGCACTTCTAAATAAGTGAGTGTTCCTACTTCCCCTTAAAAGGTATACTGTAACAACTCAAGTGTGTCCTTTCAAAAGAAAACTGATTAGGTCACCCTAAAATTTAAAAACCCAAAGCTCTATATTAGGCACATGTCATTTATATCAACATTTTAATCATGAAAAATAAACAAGAATAAAAAATTACATATTTAAATTGTAATGTGCACATTGGATTACTTCTTCAAATGTGTTATCAGAACTCACAGATAAAAGTAATAAAAAGATTGTGTTAAAATATTACATTTAATTTTACCTAAAATATAAATTAAAATAGGGCATAAGAAAAACTTTGAGACCACAATACATATATGGAAAACTGACCACTGAAAGATGCAAATAATTCATACAATATAAGCTTTAATATATAAATTAAATGTCATTTCATCAGCTGTTAGTCACATCAGTCTAAACTTTACCTTATATATTAAAATATTAAAAAGCTAAAAAACATCATTGCAATATAGATTCAATATGGGAAAATACATATTTGTGGCTTTATACACAATCTAAATTAATCCATTCTATACAATAGTTTTCCAAAATATAAACAGCACTTTACATGCAACAGAACATACCAGGCTGGGTGTCCTAATATAATTTAATATAGAGGAAAATAAAGAGAAAACACCTTTTTAACAAGACAGTTACACAGTGGAGGTGGAATGTAGAATAAGATTTTGCCTTAACACAATCTTGGGTAAGAGTAAAGAAATATGAAAAAGGACAATTTCTACTACTTTCAATTAGCATTTTTTAAATTGAAGAATACTGTGATTTTATATTTTCTAATTGTATCACAAACAGAAAACATGGAAGGTAGGGGAGAAAGCGTGATCCCCTTTATGAATTTTAAACATCAGCCCTGCCACCTATGGGCTGCATTTAGGCTCCTTTTCTGTTGACAGTTTCCTAAATTATTTCTGCCACTCAGTTGCGCATCAGTAATCAGATGAATTTCCCAGACTTCTTTATGCCATTGTGTAACCATAGCTGCCACAATGTAATGCCACAAGAAGTCTGTCCTTGAGTATTTCTTTACTTGGGTATTCAGGTAACTTGAGCATGTTGATGCTTTAAAAGAAAAATATACCACCATTAAATGGGAAATCTATGAAATTTCTGATTGTTTTGTCTAGCAGTGAAAACAGTACTCAAAATTAACATAAAACCACCCTCTCAAATTTGCATTCAAATTGGAAAACCCTGAAGTAGTATTTAAAAAGAAAAAAAAAAAACTGCTGCATTGCAGTTTCCTTTAGCATGCAAATGTAGTGGAATAAAATAAGTTCCTTTCAGCCTAAAATAAATAAGCAATAAGGGAATTTAGTTTGAAGTGATGGTGTAACTCAGTGATACTTATGACAGTATAACTTCAGTGAGACTTGAACTACATTCAATTAAATTATAGGTAGTTTCCTCAAATATTTTCCCTACCAAAAAAGGGACAGGCAAGGGATTATGTTGGTACTTATTTATCAGTGATTCCAAAATGCTGAAAACAGGTTACTGTTGAGGTTTTCCTCTCAATGCAGCAGTCGTCAGACCTTTAATCATTCAAAATTAATCAAGACACTTCACAATGCATTTAAATAAACAATTTAACATACCATGTGCTTGAAGTTGGTAGGAGATTTGGGGTATATGGCACAGCAGCAATTGTAAAGTTCTGCAATCCACTTCCACCCATGATATTAGCAAATCCACCATGTGGGACCCTGGAACTAAGAGTTCATATCTTAGTAAGTTGTAATCATGAAACAAAAATCTCTGTGATAGATAAAATATATTCAACTCTAGGGCACTGACAAGGTTACATTTTTGGTTCTGCAAAACTCCAGCTCATTATTAAAAGATACTTTGTGGCCAGTTAGCAAGCTTCCATGGAGACTCTCCTCCACATTTCTATAAGCCATACTATGCTTTCAATTGGCCATTGCACATACCTCTATTATTGCACATAGCATACTGCATGTACAATTGTTTTCTTCTATGTGTCTCTCCCTACTCAATTGGGACTAATTTGAGGACCTAAATGTGTCATATCTGTATTTGTACCCCTGGGGTTAGCAAAATGACTGGCATCTAACGTTCATTCATTTGATATCTGCCAAATACATGAATGTTTGCTTGATTAATTCAAGCAATATAGAGGCTCGTAGACATAATCCAAACAATTTCCTACATGTGAAAAATATCTAGGGTCTGATGGGGTTCAGGGCAGGCCATCCCCAAATATGCCACTTAGGCATACTAATTATTTCAAATTAAAGTTACTTAAAAACAACCAGTGCAAAAAGGACACTTTAACCTTCCTCTGTCTCCCTGAAAGCAGGAAATAAATCTCCCATGTGAAAGGTACTCTCCCTGTACCAGAAGGTAAAGAAACATCCTGTGACCAGAGATAGGGAATTCAGGGCTGAGAAGGCTATAGAAACAAACCTCATTACTTCTTCACCAATTTACTATCCTAAGCATAAACTTCGTCTTTTCAATTCTTCAAAAATGTATTGTCTCTTTATCTAAAAGGTGTAAATCCTGCTTACTTTGGTCACTTCTCTGAGACTCATATTTCTATGAGCTCCAAAACATATGGATTAAATTTGTTTTCTACCTGTTAATCTGTCCATGTGAATTTAATTCTTAGACCAAGAAGAATAACTTTAAAAGGTAAAGGAAAATTCTTCCTCCCCAACAGGTCACAGGGTTTTTGTTTTGTTTTGTTTTTCACTGTGGGAAAACTAGAATATTCTTTATATTTCTGTCCCAAAGATTCACAATATCAGATGTATTTCTTTTTTAATGTCACCTAACATAAACATGACAAGATCACATTCAAATTCGAAAACCCCAACAAAATGCATAAACAGTACTAGAAAATTTAATCTTGGGTACATGGCTACAGAGAATATAATTGCAACTTCCTAAATTCTATTGTTCACATTTGAAAGACATTATTTCAAATGAGCTTTTGTATGTATCATGATTAAACAAACTGATCCTGTAAAACATTTTGTTTTTAAACTGAGATGCTATGGTGTTTTTTAAATAAGAATGATGACCAAAAAAAAAAAAAAAATTTAATGTATAGGTACTAAAGGTATACTCAGTCAGAAGTCTGACTAGTATTAGAAATGTCTTCTAACATAGTATTCTTAGTACAAAGCATAATTCAGTTCATTTAAAAAAAAAAAAAACTGAAAACCTTAAATAGCCAAAACAATCTTGAAAAAGAAGAATAAAGTTGGAGGTTTCACAGTTCCTGATTTCAAAACTTAAACTACAAAGCTATGGTTATGAGAACAATGTAGCACTGGCATAAAGACAGATATACAGAAATGGAATAGAATATCCCAAATAAATTCTTGCATATATGGCCAAATGATTTTCAACTACAGTCCTAACATTCAATGGAGACAGTGTGTGCAGGGGGAGAGGGAAAGGGAGAGGAAAAGAGAATCTCAAGCGGACTCCCCGCTGAGCATGGAGTCCAACATGGGCTCTCAATCTCACAACCCTGAGATCATGACCTGAGCCAAAATCACGTCAGATGCTTAACCGACTGAGCCACCCAGGCACCCCTAGGATGACCATTTTAAAGAAAAAATACAAAAATTTAAAAAACAAAAAACAAACCAAAAAAAACCAGAACATAGTAAGTATTGGAAAGGATATGTAGAAACTGGACCGCTTATGCATTGCTGGTGGGAATGTAAAATTTACAGAAGCTGTGGAAAACTGTATGGCTGTTTCTCAAAAAACAAACACAGAATTAGAGTATATAGCCCAAAGAATTGAAAACAGAGACTAAAAACGATTATTTGTACATCCATGTTCATAGCAGCATTATCCACAAAAGCCAAAAGGTAGAAGCAACTCAAGTGATCATACATGGATGAAGGAATAAGCAAAATGTGGTATATATATACAGTGGATTATTATTTATCCTTAAAAAAGGAAGGAAATTCTGACATATGCTACAATGTGGATGAACCTTGAGGACACTAGGCTGAGTGAAATAAGCCAGTCACAAAATGACAAATGATGTATGGTTCCATTTATATGAAGTACCTAGAGTAGTCAAATTCATAGAGACAGAAAATAGAATGCTGGTTGCCTAGGGCTGGAGGGAGGGAGTATGAAGAGTTAGTGTTTAATTGGTAGAGTTTCAGCTGCAGAAGATAAAAAGGTTTGGGAGCTGGATAGCGGTGATGGTTGCACAACAATGTGGATGTGCTTAATGTCACAGAACTGTACTTAAAAATGGTTAAAATGTTAAATGTTACGTACTTTCTGCCACATACACTATAAAAACTGTGGAAAAATGCACCAAAATTTTCTGTTTAAAATCATAAATGATGGGAGCTTGGGTGGCTCAGTCGTTAAGCATCTGCCTTCAGCTCAGGTCATGATCCCGGGGTCCTGGGATCGAGCCCTGCATTGGGCTCCCTGCTCCACGGGAACCCTGCTTCTCCCTCTCCCACTTCCCCTGCTTGTGTTTCCTCTCTCGCAGTGTCTCTCTCTGTCAAATAAATAAATAAATATTTTAAAAATATAAAATCATAAATGATATGTATACATTCACAGGGGAAAAAAATAATAATCCAATATAAATAAATCTCTAAAAAAGAGCAGTTTTCTTTTATAGCTGGGAAGTTGTTTGGTTGCTATTAAATGCTTTACTGATGAAATGCCTGAGCTTACCTTAGAAATCCAAGTGAATATTAAAAGTCTTGTTAATAAACACTAATTGCATGAGCAATTCCTACTTAGGGCAAAAGAATAGCTAAAGAAGATCTGGACATGTGTGTAAACTGAAATAAAATTCAACATTAGTCTATGCCTATTAAAAAGGCAACCAAAAATGAAAAGGGATAAAAAGCCAAGCTGTTCTGAATTTCCTGTAGAGGTAGAATTTAAAAGTAAGTACACCACTTTATCAGGATAAGATGAGAAAATGACACTTGATACCAATTCTTACACAAATTAAATACAGTATTTCAACATCTGAATGATCAATCTAATGTTTTTCATGTCACCAAATTTTGAAAAATAAGCTTAAAAACCTAAAGATTTCCCAATTTTAAGATCTAAATTAAAATTATACTGTAAACTGATATTCACAAACAATCTCTGAAACTTTATTCCTCTTCTTCTAAACTATAAACAAATATGACTCGGCTCTGTACTTGAATAATCAGTGAATCTTAAGATCATGGCTCATCAAGCTTAAGTATGTATGAGAAAAATAAATGAAATGGTCTTTGGTTGAATATTATGACACTTGGATTATACAATGTAAAATTACAGTCAATAAAATGACATACTTCTATTTTATACACAAAGAAATCATCAAGTCTGATCTTCATTATTCTTAAGGGGTAACGAAACAATAGCATAGTAAGTCATTTAATTAAGACGGTCTTATAGACCAACAAAATAATGTTACACCATAAAATACTTAAAAATTACTTTTGGCATTGATTCTTGGTTCTAATAACTGGAACACATTTGACTTTTCAGTAAGGTTGCACTAAACTAAACTATGGACACAGAGTAAGGCAGATTTTAATATCTAAACATAAACAGATAATCAGAATTTTCCAGAAAGTGCTATTGAAAAAAAAAAATACAAACTAAGTTCAGAATGGCGAATACTATACCTACACTTAAGCCTAATTAATCGAAAGTTAAGGTTTAAAAAAACTTAAAATTTACTCAGTCTGAATTCAAAACAAGGGCTCTGTAGACTTAAGTGTTGAAAGGTGGCTTCTTTGGCATGATGCGAAAGCTTAGCTCTGTGTTGTTCCCCTCAGCTTCCTTGGCTTCTATTTTTTACTCACATCCCTCACCTCAGTTTAATTAAGGATTCACAAGCTACACTTCATGTCCAGTTAAATAATAAACAGTGCAATTCTTTTCAGTACTGCTAACAATGACTATATGATTGACCTGGGAGAGGCACTCTGTATTACTAATACAAGAGCTTTTTATTCTACAAGAGCAGCAACTTAACAGACATTTTTAGTACCAGAGAACTTGAGTAATTGTAATTGTTATCTGCACTTTAAAGACTCATACCAACCAAATCATGGTGGTGGGGATATAATAATCCATTAAATAGTGTTTAGATATAAATCATTTAGAAAATAGTAAGAGCCCTACCTCAATACATAAACCAAAATAAAATCCAGATGGCTTAAAAATTGGAAAGTAAAAACAGGAACTATAAAAAGTTAACAGAAAAAAAATGTAGATAACATATAATCTTGGGAGTGGGGAAGGATTTATAAAAACCACAAAGAAAAGTACTGATACTCAACTTACAAAATTAATACTTTGATTTTATAGATTTTATAAAGTAAATTTATAACTGAAAATACGTGGAAATCTGCATATTTAACTTAATGAAGTTAAAAGGCAAATGATAAACTGGGAAAATTATTTGCAGAGTTAATGTCCCACATAAATAACATTTAGAACTGAATTTTTTAAAATGACAGTAGGGGCACCTGGGTGGCTCAGTCATTTAAGCATCTGGCTCTTGATTTCAGCTCACGTCATGATCTCTGGGTCATGAGATCAAGCCCTGTGTCTGACTCCATGCTCAGCGGGGAGTCAGCTTGGGATTCTCTCCTTCTCCCTCTTCCTCTCCACCTGCCCCTCCTCCGGCTCTCTCTCTCAAATAAATAAATCTTTAAAAATAAATAAATAAATGACAATAGAATGCATAAAAATTAAGACAGGCAATAAAAATAAATATATAAGAATTATATAAATAAAAAATTATATAAAAATAGAAATGAGGGCGCCTGGGTGGCTCAGTCAGTTAAGCATCTGCCTTCGGCTCAGGTCACGATCCCAGGGTCCTGGGATCAAGTCCACATCGGGCTCCCTGCTCGGCGGGAAGCCTGCTTCTCCCTCTGCCCCTCCTCCCTGCTTGTGCTCTCGCTGTCTCTTATGCTCTCTCTGTCTCTTATGCTCTCTCTCTCTCAAATAAGTAAAATCTTAAAAAAAAAAAAAAAAGAAAGAAAAGAAAAAGAAATGATTACATCCTGTACTGATGGAGTAAAAGGAATAGGCTCTCTCATTCCCTGTTGATATAAATACTGGTATCTTTCTGAAGGGTAAATGAACAATATGTATCAGGTTATAAAAATTTATATACTTTCGTATCCAAAAATTTCCCTTCTAAGAATTTTTGCTATATAAATAATCAAACTAGCCCACGAGTGTATAAGTGCAAGAATTCCTTATTTGTTTAGCATTATTTATAAGCAGGAAAATTTAGCAATGAAGGACAATATCAATGAAGGAAGGTCCATAAACTGAAGAATAGGTAGCCATGAAAAAATCAGATCTATAAATGGAACAATTTTTAATAATATATGGCTAAATTCAAAAGTTATAAAAGAGGAACAATGTTTTTAAAAAGTAGAAATTTAGGGCACTTGGCTGGCTCAGTTGGAGAGGCATGAGACTCTTGTTCAGGTCATGAGTTTGAGCCCCAGGTTGGATGCAGAGATTACTTAAATAAACTTAAAAAAAGAAAGTAAAAAAATTTATGTATGTGGGAAAAATTCTGGAATCTCAGACACTTGAGATTAGAAGTGATTTTTTTATTGAAATTGTCTAATCCTCCTACATAGAATATATAATTTTTAATTCTTTTCATTAAATTACCCCAATCTCTGGGTATTTCTTGGCATTGAGAAGCCAAAAAAACCATTAACACAACACTAAAACAAGGCTTTCTTTCATATCTTTAGCCTATAATCTGTGAATATTCATGTTCTCTCTTCTTTTTTAAGATTTTATTTTTAAGTAATCTCTACACCCAACATGGGGCTCAAACTTACAACCTCAAGATCAAGAGCCTCATGCTTTCCCAACTGAGCTAGTCAGGTACCCTGAATGAATATTCATGTTTTATTTATTGTTTAAATTTAGATTATAGTGTGACACCAACTATTTTTCTAATTATGTAGTTAAAGGACTTAGAAAATAAAGCAAAATGTTAAATTATTATCTCTGAATAGTGGAATTACTTAATGAATTTTCATTTTCTTCTATCTACATTCTTCATTTTCCAAATTTTCTATAATGGTTATGGACTACTTTTAAGATAAGAAAATACTGGACTTCAAATTACATATATATTTTATAGAGAAATACACTCACAATTATGTTTTTAAAATAGAAAAAATAGAGAAGTAAATACACAAATTGTTTATAATAGTTATTGCTGGCAGGGAGTGGTGTTCCTTGTTTTAATTTTATGTGTGTTCCAACTTTCCTAGAAGAACCATGTACATTTATAATGGAACAAATGAACTATATTTCCATAAAGAGGAGGGCACAGATGAAATTCTAAGATGCTAAGAATGAAAATCAGATTTTTTTTAAACATCTTTCAGAAATGTAACTTAAAGGAGGTTAAAATCATCTAGTTTTCTAGTATCTGTGATATTTAATCAGTCCAAAAGTAGACTTTTCAAAGATATGTGGTATCACAAATTATTTTTTAGGCCATGAATCTTGAAATTTTAAAATCTGGTAAGAGGGGCGCTTTGGTGGCTCAGTTGTTAAGCTTCCGACTCTTGGTTTCTGCTCAGGTTATGATCACAGTCAGGGTTGTGGGATCAAGCTCCACATCAGGCTCTGCACTCAGCACAGAGTATGCTTGGGATCCTTTTCCTCTCCTTCTGCCCCCCCCCCCCATAAATAAATAAAATCTTTTAAAAAACTGGTAAGAACTGGAGAAAAACAGCTGAGTACGGATATTATATGTGTCATGCGTATGGGTGTGTGTGTGTTGTCCAGCAACACACAAATATTAAAAATTTGGCACTACCACTGACTTACCTACAGAATGAAAAGATTACCAAATTATAAAATACAATATATATGCTGATTGTCCTGATTGGAACAGTTTATTTTTTTATACATTAATATACATTAAACAAACATTTGAGCACTACCACAGATTTTATCATTAATGGCTAAATAAATCTTTAATACCTAAAAAATGGGAAGGGAGGTGGAAACTGACAATTCCAAGTAATAATGCATTTTGGTTGTTTAAGCCATCAAAACTGCAACACATTAAATTCTTTCCACATTAGCATAAAAACACTTCTTACCTGCCAGTAACAAATTGCAAGAGAAGAACTCTCTCCTCTGGAGTAATGTCTTCCACAACTTCCCAGAACCACTAACAACAACAAAAAAACTGAACTCATATTTCAGAGTAATTGTAGACTTCTTAATACCCAAGAAATATGTAATATTCATAAACATATTTTATTCTATGAAACTCATTTATCAAAAATGCTTTCATACAAAGCTTTCATATGCAATATTCCCAGGAGAAGAATTTAGGGAAAAATTTCACTTTGTTAATTAATGTAGGTTTTCATCCAATAGTGCTGAAAAGCTTATAAAATTAAATGGCAAACTTAACTTCATTCTAAGCTCTGGAGAGATTTTACCTGAATAACTGGATCTTCTCTTTCATAGCCACTTGTGTATTCTGTATTTCTTATCCAATCGCTCACATCAATTTCTGGCATGCCAGAAAGCAGTAGCTCCTTTGGGGAAGAAGAAAAGTATTTCATTAATCTTCATTAGGAAAAAAAAGCTATTACAATAAAATAGTAAATTTGCCTTAATTAGAAACTAATCCCATGTAAAACTGATTTATTTTTGTGACAGTTTCTGCATGTCATCAATAACAAGAACTCTTCATATTGATAATCTCAAATATTGCTGAGATGTGGAAATGTCTCCACACGATACAATTTCATTAAAACATGAGACAAATACATAAACACATATGCAACAAGTTTACATTTGCAAAATTTTATGAATGTTATATTTGGTTTATGTTTAATTGTATGAATTTGTTAAATTCTAAAGAGACCACATATGCTCAACATATGAAAATGATAACAAAGACCTGAATAAGTCCTGGGTTAAGCAAAGGAAGAGATCATCAAGAAACTCTAGTCACTAGGAAAAAGAAGTAATATAATAAAAAGAGGTAATATAATAAAAATAGTTGTTGTTTTAAAAAAAAAACAGAACAGATTCAGGCCTTTCAAGAACTCTATTTTGGAATGATTTGCATCCTCTAAAGCCAAAATTCCCCAGTGTGAGAAAAAAATGCAATTTCCTAATGACTTTTGGTAGTCTTTTTTTTTTAATGTGAAGATCATCAAACACAGTATTAATCAAATAAATAAAAATGAAATTAAGAATGTCAAAAATACTTAACCATTATGTTTTCCACGAGAAAAGAGAACATGGAAAGAGCTTGTCCAGATGGCTCAAATGAGCCCATATCTCACGACTGGATGTGTTTACACAGACAGATAAGGCAACGACTATACTACACTTAACCAAATACTGACAAGCCAGATCAGAAGAGTTTGGTGTCACAGACACAGATACAATGTGGTTCAAGATCATGTCTCCTACAACAACTACTCATGCATACACCTGACTAGTACAGAAGTGTGCTCTGAAGAAAGTTAATGAAGGCTAGTAAGAGGCTCTGACAGCTCTTGTAGTTTCTAAGATCTATTCAGAGTCTACAAGGTTCTCCCTTTTACAACATATCTGAAGCTGGATTTTCTTCATTTAGTTCAAGCAGACAACATATTACAACTGATTATATGTAGAAGGAGATATGAGAACCTACTTGTCTTCTATTAAGTAGATATTAAATAAACCTACAAAAATGTAAAATACCACTCCTCACTATTTTTAGCTTTATCCTGGAAAATGCAATTTTCAATCTTTAAATGCTATCATATTAATATGTAATGGATTGTTATTTCTACATTAAGTAAATATTTTACATTTTTGTTTTAATTTCAAATGCAATATATATCAATATAACCCACATGAACAAAAACGTTTGTTGTAAGGGTGTCCTAAAGCCAAAAAGTTTGAGAACTGCTGGCCTAGGGTATATTTTAATCCTCCTTTCCATAGTATTATAAAATACTTTTACTAGATGGACATTCTGATTGTCTCCATTTTAACAATCCAAATATATTCTCCACCATTCTTTGCACTATTCTGAGCCCCAGGAGACCAATTCTTGCAGACTGGCTTTCTTGCCTATCAGCTTTAGGTTGGGCTCCATCACTGGGAAACAGGCAGGATTCTGGAGGTGAGGATATTTCCTGCTCCCACTTTGCTTCAGCACATCTCTGCAGTAGCCATGTATCCTCAACTATAGCTATTATCAGATTCCCCCTCATTGGTACTTCAGGCTCTCACTGGGTCCTCACAATACGATAGCCCCCCACTCTTACCCACAATTTTGCTTTCTGTGGTCTCAGTTACCGCAGTCAACTGTGGTCCAGAAGCAGATGATCCTCCTTCTGACATACCGTCAGAAAGTTAATAGTAGCCTAACGCTAGGTCATGATAGCTATGTCATTCCCCTCACATCATCTCATCACACAGACATTTTATCTGACATCATTAGAACGAGGGTGAGTACCACACAGTAAGATATTTTGAGAAACCATATTCATATAACTTTTATTATAGTACATTGTTATAATTGTTATAAATATTATCAGTTTTTATTATTATTGTTGTTAATCTCTTACTATGCCTAATTTGTAAATTAAACTATACCCTAGGTATGCATATTTAGGAAAAAACATAGTATATACAAGATTCAGTACTATCCATGGTTTCAGGCATCTACTGGGGGTGTTGGAACAGATTCCCTCTTGATAAGGGGGCACTACTGTAATTCCTCCATCTGTCTCTTCAATTCTACGGATGATAAAGCTTTCCACAGTTGCTAGTCTCTGGATGCCTCCCTATACTCTTGTTATTAACACTGCCACACCTCTGTAATAGCCCCTTTGTTAAAGTTTCGATCTGAGCCATCTGGGGAAATTCTGTTCCCTGGCAAGACACTGATACAGATCTGCCTAAAGGGAGTAGGGATGAATTTTACACATTTCTTACAAGCCATGAGAGTTTGTTTAATCCTCTTCCCTTCTAGACTGAAGATAAGCTTTTAATAATATTAAGTATGCTTTCATTATTAATAATTATGAATAAAAATGAGACTATATTCTCTCAAGAAATTCGAAGCATTTCATGAATATCATATTATTATGATTTTTGTGAAGAGGATGAAAGATCTTTATTATCCCACTTAACACCTGGGCAAAAAAAAAAAAAATTATTAAACTGACTAAAAACAAGTAGATGAAATGGAATTCCACAATCAAAAGAACATACAGCAAGAAGATTTCAAGTCCCAATCAATAATTGTTTTTTAAAAATATGACAAAATAAATGAATTAGTCTGCTGGCAATGGCTATAACACATAAATCCCATGCGAATGGCCAGCAATGGAGTCATGCAAATGTTCATAGCCATTAGCTTACCCAGTATTCATATGGCTCAATGTGTTAATACCAGATGCACATCTAGCTTAGATGCCTGTGCCAACTTTTTAAAAAAGTTTCCTATCCTAATGTAGCACAGCCCTTTCCTATGAAAGACATAAAGTCATACAAAAGGTTCTAAAATCAAGTCCCATTTATAACTTATGCCTCTGAGAGACAGTTTGGCAATACTGATGAAGACAGACCACACTCTAGGTCACAGAACATGGGTTCCCAGTCTGGCTCTAACACATACTCTATGAACAGGAGGAAGTTCTGTACCTTCTTTGGATTAGTTTTCCTCATCTATAAAATGAGAAAATTATACTTATATCAGAGGTCTGTTGTAAAAATTTTAAAAGTTAATAAATATAAAAGTGCTTGGCAAATACTGCGTTTTTAATAATAATTTTCATCACTGCATAAATCAGGATTATGCTGACAACACTGCTTTTCCCAAATAATCCCTCCATCTCAATCAGCTCAACATAGTAAAGCCAGAGTCTAAGAAAGATGAGGAATCCTGACCTAACTTCTAATAAAACCACAACTGAAAACTTAACTGTAGCAAACCTAAATATGAAAGATAAAAGAATAAAGAAAGCTTTTAAAAGAAAACATGGGGAAACACCTTCATGACCTTGGAATAAGAAACACGTTCTAAAACACAAAAAAGGACACAAAAAAGATCCATTCATTAAAAAAAAGAAAAAACAGGGTGCCTGGGTGGCTCAGTTGGTTAAGCGACTGCCTTCGGCTCAGGTCATGATCCTGGAGTCCCTGGATCGAGTCCCGCATCGGGCTCCCTGCTTGGCGGGGAGTCTGCTTCTCCCTCTGCCTGTCACTCCCCCTGCTTGTGCTCTCTCTCTCTCTGACAAATAAATAAATAAAATCTTTAAAAAAAATAAATAAATAAAAATAAATAAATAAATAAAAGAAAAAACAAGTAATAAACTGAACTGTGTTAAAACTAAAAACTTTTATTCACTAAAAGATAACAGAGCAGAAAATATTCACAATATATAAATAACAAACACTCCTATAAAGAATCCTATAAATCAGTAACAAAAAACCAGAAAACACAATAGAAAAATGGACAAATTACTTGAGCAAACACTTTAAAAAAAGAGTACAAGTGGCCAATGAACACATAAACACACTAGGGAAATGAAACACCATTACTGATCCACAAAAATGGTAAAAATGAAAAAGAAAATATTAAGTGCTAGTGAAGATATGGAATACCCAGAACTCTCATACCTATTGGTGGGAATATAAACTGACACACCACTTAAACTATTTGCAAATATCTACTATAATAGAATAAATGTACACTCTATGTCCCAGCAATTCCACTTCAAGAATGCATACATATATCCTCCTAAAGACATGTACTAGAATGTTTGTAATAGCACTATTTCAAATAACCTGAAGCTGAAAAGTACCCACCAAATGTTCATCAACAAAAGAACAGACCTCTCTCTCTCTACATATATATATATACATACACACATACACTGACAAAATGAAATACTATAATACAATAAAAATGAACAAATTACAACTTCATCAATAATATGAACGATTCTCACAAAAAGTTGAGCTAAGGAAGGCAGATCTATTCTAGGTGACTATTCCACTTACATTAAGTTCAAAAATGGGAAACCTAATCTATGGTATATTTAGAACTCAGAAGGGGAAGCCCGGGTGGCTTAGTCCATTAAGCATTGGACTCTTGTTTTTGGATCAGGTCAAGATCTCAGGGTCATTAGAGGGAGCCCCACGTTGGGCTCCGTGCTCAGCAGGGAGTCTGCTGGAGATTCTCTCTCTCCCTCTGCCCCTCCCCATTCTCAGATTCTCTCTAAAAAATAAATAAATAAAATCTTAAAGAAAAAATAGACTGATGAATCACTGAACTCTACCTCTGAAACTAATAATACACTATGTGTTAATTAACTGAATTTAAATAAATGTAAAAACAAGAAAAATAATAAAATAATGTTAATGGGAAAAAAAAAAGTCTGAAGAGCGGTTCCCCATGAAGAGGGATAGTGACTGGAAAACGACAGGAGTGGACATCTGGGGTGCTAGGATTTCTCTGTTTGATCTGGGTGCTGGTTTTATGGGTGTAGTCAGTCTGTAAAAATTCATCAAACTATACATTTATGATGTATATACTTTTCTCTACATACATTGTAAATCGATATCATAAAACCTAGCAGTATCAGTCAGGAGGCAAAGTTTTTGTCAGTTATTACATTGTTGCTATCTGTTATTTTACACAAAGGTCCAGAAAATAATGTAAAATTCTCTGTTTTGAACGTCACAAGGCCAATTTAATATTAGTACAGGAAAAAGTCAGCTTTCAATCATGTTTAATAATAGTTCATAAGTACTCCTCCATTTTTAAATGCTAAAAATAACTTATTGCTATGCAAAAACTAGACAAGTCTATACTAAACAAAACCATTAATCTTAAACCTAAAAATACAAGCAAAAAAAAAACCCCTCAAAACTGACATTTAATGAAACTAAGTCACAATGGACTTCAAAATTAACTTGCAAATTTTATTCACTACTATACTAAGATATACTATGAATGATAAGCCAAAAATACTGGTATATTATGTAAAATTAAGAGGTATAAACCAGTGTACTTATTCATATAGTAAAGTGAAAAGCATAGGGTAAAACTAATTTTATAGGAAAGAATAAAAACCAAAGGATACTTTTCCATTGATCTAAAATTTATTATTCTAAATTATAATTTTTTAAATAAAAAATTAGCTATACTCTATTTAAAACAGTGGGGGTGCCTGGGTCTGGGTGGCTCAGTCAGTTAAGCATCTGCCTTTGGCTCAGGTCACAATCCCAGGGTCCTGGGATTGAGCCCCACGTTGGGCTCCCTGCTCAGTGGGGAGTCTGCTTCTCCCTCTCTCTCTGCCTCTGCTCATGTGCTCTCTCTCTCTCTCTCAAATAAATAAATAAAATCTTTTAAAAAAAATACTGTGTTTAATTAAGGAGTTAGACAACTCAAGAGTTTGAAAATAATTTATTACCAATCATAAGAGAGAAAAAGGATATGAGAGAAAATGTAAACATAAAGCATATAAAATTAGAAATCCTGTTAGGTCATAGTAAAAGGCAGGCAAATTAAAAGTGCAAAACACTTATTAGAAACTAGAGGCTGACAAAGAGAGGACTCCACATAGATTTAAAATGGAAAATGACAATTATATATATGGTAAATAAGAAGCTAGAGAAAATTAAACAAATACAATAAGAAAAACCCCCTAATTCTTCTTTTCAGAATGACAAGAAGTTAGTTATCATTATCTTGTACCTCATATGGTCAAATAAAAAATTCACAAGTACAGTTGATTCTTGCTTGAACAATGCAGGGGTTAGGGACTCTGACCCCATGCAGTCAAAATCCACGTGTAACATTTGAATTCCCCCAAAACTTAACTATTAATAGGCTACTGTTGGCCAGAGGCCTTACTGGTAACATAAACAATAAACATATTTTGTATGTTATATGTATTACACATATCCTATTCTTAGAATAAAGTAAACTAGAGAAAAGAAAATATTATTAACAAAATCAAAAAGTGTCTGGGGTGGCTCAGTTGGTTGAGTATCTGACTTGGTTTGGGCTCAGGTCATGATCTCAGGATTGTGAGACTGAACCCCGCTTTCGGCTCCATGCTTGGTGTAGAATCTGCTTGAGATTCTTTCCCCTCTTCCTTCTCCCTTCCCCTCTGTTCCTCCCCAACTTGCATGCACGTGCCCGCTCTCTCTCACTCTCAATAAATAAATCTTTAAAAAAAAAAGAAAAAAAATCAAAAGGAAGAGAGAAAATTTACAGTGTTATACTGTAAAACATCCATGTTTAAGTTTGAACCCACACAGTTCAAACACGTGTTGTTCAAGGGTTAACTGTAATATGATTATTGCTTTTGAGAAGACTGGCCTTCAACATCTCCCATGTAAAATATTTTGAAAATGTATTCCATTTTTGTTTTCATTTCACACTAAGGAATTGTTACTCTGGTTATTAAGCTTAAGAGAAGCACAATCACAAATCTTGTAAGAAATCTCTAAACATGAACATTAAACCATAATGTCTTATTATACATTATTTTATCATAGTACTCCAAAATTATTTCTGAATTATAGCAACTGGAGTTTTGTGTTGTTTTGTAACCACAAATGAACTGATGTTTTTCCTTACCAATTCATATTCATCAAAAAGCTGTATGAGGGAAGGTGGAATGAACATATGAAAGCCCTGTAAAAAAGCATTGATCTGAGGCTGAATGGCTCTTGTCATTCGAAGTTCAGTAACAAGCTGAACATACTCCGCCTATTAAAAAAAAAAAAAAAAAGTGATGATTTTTTTTCAATTTCACATACTTAAGATATTGTTGATATAATCATTTCTCATTTAAGAGGTAAAGGTTTGGAATTAATTTGGCACCATCATTCAAGTATCTCAGTAAACCCATAATCCACCAATCACTAACTACTTAGGCCAAAATCCTAGGAATCAATCACCATGATTTTTCTCACACGCTGTATCAGTGAGTGCTATCAGAACTACCTCCAAAAAACATTCTCAATCCGACCCTGTCTCACCATCTCCACTACTACTACCCTGGTCCAAGCCATCATCATCACCTTCACTTGGATTACTGTAACATATGGTGTCCCAGTTTCCATTTTTGTCTCTGTACTGCTTCTTCCATACCACCAAGTGATCTTTTAAATATATAAATATATATTTTACATACAATTTCATATATAATTCAGATCACATCACTCCTGCCCAAAACCCTACAGTGAGGGGTGCCTGGGTGGCTCAGTCACTTAAGCACCTCTCTCCCTCCCTAAAACAAAACAAAACAACTCTACATTGACTTAAGTAAAAGACAAATTATAAGGCCCTAAATGATCCAGCCTTTCTTTGCTCTCTCATCTCATTTCTTTCTTCTCTCCCCCTTGTTCATTCTCTCTATTCCCCAAACATAAGCTTGTTCAGGCCTCAGTGTCTATACTTCCTCATGTCTCTGACTGAACTATCTCATTAGAATGTAACCTCTCTGCAGGCAAGGGCTCTGTTTTGTTTTCCAGTATATATTCCCAGCTCCTAAAAAACTGGCTGCCACTTTGTAAATGTTCAACAAATATCGGATGAATGCATACATTCAACAAGTGCATTTAATACAGACCTAGAACTTGATAAAATGGGTCACTTAAGCATAGTTATTTGATTCTGAATTAAGGTAAACTATTTTTACACATTTCATTTTAAAATACATCATCACAGAAAATAGTAAAATAGTGTCACTTAAAATTTAACTGGTAATAAAGAATATATTTTGGCTCAGACAAGAATCAATTATTATATTTATCAATCAACTCTATCAATTGTTATCATTTATATATTTTAAATTACATCTAAGTGAAATTTTGTGACTTAAAAGCAATATGCTGTATATAGTTCTTACCTCCCAGGTATGAATGTTCTAAAGAGAGTAGAGAAAGCCAATTTTAGGTTCCTTCCTTTATTTTTTGAGGAGGCACTAATCTGAAACTCTGCCACCTCCCACTTTCTAACTCTACACCGGGGGGAAAAAACCCACAAGTACTGAGCTAGAACGTTATATATAACCACTGGCTATGAATTCTCCATCCATGTCAAAGCTATAGAAGTGTCATGGTGGCTTCCCCATAGTTCTCCCCAAGCCCCCCATAGCCCCTTGTGCAATCTAGCGCAGGGAAAGCTGTCATCTCTGCTATTCAGTCTACTCCCACGCCCAAATCACACTCCCTACCACCCACAAGTTTTTCCTCCACTGTACAGGAATTATCAGTTACTACATTTAGGTAGTTACCAGAGAGAGGGAGACAAAAATATGTGCCAAACAATCAAACAGAAACAGAAACTAGATTTTCACATCCAAGAAATAATATACATAGCACACTTCCAAGTGATAACCAGCAGTGATTTCAATATTAGCACATCATTATCTTTTACTTTATGTCTGCTCTACCTAAACTTACTCAACTGCTACAATTTTTCTGCTCCACTCATTCACTACTGTTTAAGATGCTATATGAGACCCTATGTTCCCTTAGTAAGAACAGCTTTTTCCCAAAAGGTTTTGCTCTTAGAATCTTATGGTACTATTCAACAATCATTGTTCAAGACCTTAAATTATGAAGCATAAAAGTAAAAGATTTGCAGGGCACCTGTGTGGCTCAGTTGGTTAAGCATCCAACTCTTGATTTCAGCCCAGGTCATGATCTCAGGGTCGTGAGATCTAGCCCCGTGTCGGGCTCCACACTGGGTGTGGAGCCTGCTTAAGATTCTCTCTCTCCCTCTCCCTTTGCCTCTGCCCCTCTCCGCCCTTCCCCCACCATTCAGATGTGCACACGTGCTCTCAAAAAAAAAAAAAAAAAGGGTAAAATATTTGTGAATTGCTCAAAGTACACTTTACCAATTTTAATTGGCCATTGCATTCCGTATTTACCAGAGTAGTACACATTCTGTTTTCAGTTAATTCCTATTACTTCCCTCACACATTCTCTTTTTAAAAATTAATTTCTACAAGTATACTAATCTTTCCTTACATGTTCCCTTCTATTCTTCTAATATGGAATATTATTCTAATATTCTAAATATTTTCCACATTTATTTCTATAACTTTGACCCATAGTCACTGTATACCAATTTGTGGAAATCAGCTCCTTCAAATACCAATTTCCATATTAAGTTAATTTAAATGTAGATGAATTTTGGTCTAAATTATTTCTCAGAAAAATAATAAAATCCTAGCCATCACAAATCCTGCTGAGATGTTTAGTAAAATAAAGTTTTCCATGTAGCTAAAATATAACTGTGTTTAACAGAAGAAAATATAAATCCAAGTGAGCTAAAATGTTTCCCTGCTTCCTTAAACACTGTACATCCTCAAAGAGAGTAACACAAATTAACATTTTCTTGATGATACAATTATTACTATGAACATCCACTATTAGTACACACTAACTTTTTGATTATTCATACTGTGCAGAAATATACTGGCTGCATTCCCATTATACAGGCATCCAAGTGACTCACCTCCCCACACTTTATGCTCTGCGTAACTACATCAAGTATCTTACATGCTTTAATAAGGAAACAGTGGATATGCAGATGACAATCAGTCCACAAAACACCGGCATAAAGACTTGCACAATCAAACATTAAATATAAACCAAACCGAAACTATCATTTTCTTTTAAGTTATTACAAGAGATTGATATAACTTGGGTCAGGGGATCTTCTTTTATCCCTAACAGATGGCATATCCTAGGAGTCATGTCTGCTCCCACATGAGTTTTATTGTCTATTCTTTGAAGGCATTAAATAATACCAGATGCCAAAGAATTAAATTGAAGAATTAATCATATTAAAGAATCTTAGTACTTGTACTGGTGAAGTAATTATGTTAATACATAGAAAGCTTTCAACTTAGAAAGCTTCAGCATAGAAACAACAACAGCAACAAAAAAGAGCCTTAGCAACTTTTTTCTGGCTTAACCTCTGACCCTTGTAACTGATATAAAATAGTTAAGTAAAAAAGAAACTGCAAAGCGAAAAACATAAAAACACTGAGATTAAGAAGACTGAACTTTCGGACAGTATGTTCCAGTTAAATTATATGTCTACATTTACAGAAACATTTTGTTTTAATAATCTCTAGTCTTCTGAATTTGTGGAATAAATATTCATCTCTCCGAAATCTTCCTTAAAATTTTAACTTCTCTTCAGGCTTTGAACCTAAATTATGTCTTCTTATGAGAAATGGTGGTGATATTGAAAATAAATGCATTTTTAAGCTATTTTTCTTCTTGAAAATCTTTTCATTATTTCTTGAAAGATATCTAAATAAACCATATTTACTTAAATAATAGTTAACTTTTACTAGTGAAAACAAGAGTTTCTTTTTTTCCCTCCTCTAAGCAGAGGAATAAACTGGGCCACATTTGTAAAACAATTTGGAATAGTTATTTTTTTTAGTAATTAACAGTCTAAATGGCATTATTATTGACATAATTCAATTTACTGTTTGAATATAAAAGCTTCTTTCCTGAGTTTATCCACTTATTACCGCTCTGGTATCTAAGAGTTCTCATTGAAAATTTTTCCACTGAGAACTCCAAAGGATAACCAGGTTTCTCTTGTAGGAATAAGCAGATATACCAAAAAGGCAAGAAATTATCTCATTTTCTCCATCCTCACTGCCTTTGTCTTATAAAATCCTCATGCATGCTCCCCAGACCAATACCACAACCACTTATCAGTTCCCTGACTCCAGTATTGCCCCATTTCAATTCATTCTTCACACTCCAAGCTAAGTTTGTTTTTGTGTGTGTGTTTTTAAGAAACAGAATCCATTGATGGAACTTACCTCTATAACATCTACAGTCATCCCTACAGTCTTCAGAATAATTTTCAAATTCTTAATTGTGGATACAGTCCCTCAGAATTTGGCCCCTGTCTACTCCCCTCATTTTTTACCACTCATTTACTATGCAAGCTAAGATCTACAACTCTGATCTACCTGTGGTTCCCTGAACACATCATGCTCTGTCATCCTTAACTTCCTCTAAGCCCAGAACATTTCCTTTTCCCCCTCCTTACTCCTATCTGACCACTTAATGCCTGTCCTCTATAATTCAGCTTCCATACCACCTCTTCCATTCCTTGATACCCTGTCTTACCCACTCCTATTTCCCTCCCAGCCTGAATGAACTTCATGATTAGTACTATAAAAGTGTTAGCATTTAAAGCTCATGTAGCTTACTCTTCAGTTCTAGGAGATAGAACTGAAGATATAAGAAAATCTGTCACTTCTAACTCAAATTTTATGGTTCCATGATTCCAGCTTTCGGTCAAGAATAAAAAAAGAGGGGACACCTGGGTGGCTCAGTGGGTTAAGCGTCTGCCTTCAGCTCAGGTCATGATCCCAGGTACCTGGGATCGAGTCCCACATCAGGCTCCCTACTCAGTGGGGAAGCTGCTTCTCCCTCTGCCTGCCACTTTCCCTGCTTGTGTTCTCTCTCTCTCTCTCTCTCTCTGACAAATAAATATATAAAACCTTTAAAGAAAAAAAAAGAATAAAAAAGTGAAAAGTAAAAGCAAAACTTCTAAAGGAAGATGAAAATACTATTTAAATGTAAATGCTCAGCTCCCGGTAATTCAGCCATTTTCAAAAGTGAAACCAGAGTTTAGTTTTATTATTATTTTTTAAGATTTTTTAACAAATTGATAACAATATTAAATTTAAAAGAGCATTATATTTCAAATGTGGAATGTACATATATTCTTCTGCCTACATCATTTGTGTTTATTTAATGTACTCCTTTTTAAACAAAGGTATTTTCATCAATTTGGTTTCCCTCTATAATTACCAAAGCCTTGGATGGGAGACCAAAGCCTTTCCATAAAAATTAGGAATAAATGACTCCCCCATGTGGAGATCAGCTTACACACATTTTCTCGTACTAACAAACTTGGTAACTCATTTAAGCTTCAACATGCTTACAGATTTTGAAGTTGAACTCCAAACGTGACAATTTTAACTTTATACCTATAGAGATAAGTAAGTAAACGGCTAACCTTAACGTAACAAAAAAGTTCATGAAAGAAATGTATGTTAAAAAATAACAAAATCTCTAAAAATTGAAAGTTTTACTTGTAAACTGAATACTTTAACAATCTTAAAGCAAGGGATCAATTTAAGATGCAGGTATGTTTCTATAGATTTTTATTTTTAAAAATTAATCAGGTTGCTTATTGAGTGAGCATTAATTAAATGTTTAAACATCAACAATTTGATATACAATTATACTTGACTCAAAAAAAAAAAAACAATTATACTCGACTCTTTCTGGTAATACTAGAAAATTATTCTGAAAAATGTTTACATCACAAAAATGAAAGCTGAGAAGAATTAACATATTAGTGATCGAGATCCTGCTTTTATTACCCAAAGCTAATCATTAAAAAAAAGTTCAGCCTATAATCAACCAAACAATTAGTTACTATAGTTAAATAAAAATATTTAACTTAGAAGCAAAAGTTTCAGGCTCTTTAATATTACAATAGTAAGTATTCCAGTCTCAAACTGGACTCACAATAAAAGGTACACCCTCAATGGGTGTGTATACTCTTGATATTATTTACTATCTTCCTTCTTTCTAGATTTCATTGAAAGACACAAATGCCAAAGAACTAATAAAATGTCTTTTTAAAAATCTAAACAAAAACCATGTGATAATGGGAGGGAGAGCGTTAGGAGATACAAGTATAAATATAGCTATACATCATGCAATTGTTAATGGGTCTTTCCACTTTGTCATATAAAACATATCTGAGAGGGTGACAAGTCCACTCACCATAGTATTCACAGATAAGAATCATGTTTGAGTTTCTCTGGTGAAAAACGATCACTTTCTTATAAAAAAGACTCTATAGCTTCATTACCCTTAATTGAGAATAGGTCTCCAGTGTAAAATAATAAATGCACTATAGGGTGCACAATCTAATAATTAGAAGATTTTAAAAAGTATTTTCATTCACTGGCAAGCTTATACATGTTTTAAAAATACAGCATTTTACTCTTTTCATCTTCTAGAGCTTAACATGACTCATTATATTAAAAATCAAGTAAGATCTTCCTTAACATGATTAATTTTGTGAAGGAAGAACATGAGACTTGAAACTAGGAGACCTGGGTTTTGGCCCCAGATTTACCATTAATTCTTTAGGCTTCAGTGTCCTCATGTGTAAAATGAGAGGGCGAACTAAAAAACATCTAAGTATATATGTGCAAAAACAGCTTCTGATCTTATTTTCAAAAATTAAACTTCATGTTTTTTTTATAGGTATAGTATCTAGAAGTCGCAAAAAATAAAACTATATAGCATAATATAACTTTCCAATACCCTGTACATATCTCAAACTAAGAGCCTCTTTTTACAGAGCACTAGCCAATAAGAACTAACTTTTGTGTTGTGGTTTTCAGTTTGCAAAATCCTAGTAATGATTCTGTATGGGAGCTATTATTATCCCAATTCTACAGAATAGAAAACTGAGGCTCAAAGAGGTTAAAATGCAGCCAAGTCTCCTGGTCTTTAAAAAAAAAAAAAAAAAATCTGTATTTTACTAAATCAATGGACATTATTCCTTAAAGTTAGTTGCTTCTGAAGCTGTCTTGGAATTATAATACAACTAATGGAAAGGAAAAAGATTTTAGTCTTGTTTAACCAGAAGTTGCTACTGGTAAATGACAGAAGTGGAGTTCCCACACCAGATTTCCTGACTCCCAATTTCCTACATATCAAAATATAACATAAAACTGAATTATATATTAAAATAACATATTTTTCAATAGTGACATTTAAAACATATGCCAAAATTTAAAACTAATATGTGCAGCTGTATGTCAATTATTTCTCAATAAAACTGGGGAAAAAAATTCACAAACAGAAGATAGAACAATAAATAAAAATAATCAAGTTATAAAGCTTAAAAAAAAAAATCAAGTTCAGAGGCCTAACAGATTTACTGGATCCCAAAAGCATGTACAAAGTTTAACACAGGAAATTTTTCTTTTCTCTACTGGAACTCTTAACATCGTACTTCAAACCATGAAACAGTGACTAATGCAAATATGATTTTGATGTAAACTTCTATATCTAATCTAATTTTTCAATAAAGAGATGCCCAATTTATACAATCGACTGAATTGTGCTTTAGGCTGCTTCAGGAACTGCCTCAGCTATCTAACACAATAGTGAAATGATCCTTTCTAACTCAAAAGTTTGATACTTGATGTTTTAGTTAATTTAAATATTTTATCTGTTATAAAATGTTACAAAACTCTGTAACAGCACAAGTTTTTCTAGCTAGTGTCAGGAGGCTAATCAGCAAACTATCAGGGCCAAGTTACAAACAATGGCTAAGATAAATATTCAAATACTCACTTTATTATTTTGTGTCACAAGAATACTTCCACCCCCAGGTTTCAAAGGCACCTCTTCCATTGCTCCAAACACATCAGTTTCAACAGAAAAGGTTAGCTCTAGACCCAGATCACTAATGTCATTATCTAAAATCCACTGCAAATTTTTGGCATATTCTGGATCAATGGATGCCACATCTTGGTAATTTACAGGAATACCTAAAAATGCAAACATAGAGCAGTTATATTCTAAATGTTTCTGCCTTTCCTTGTTTGTTTAATGGTAAAATACTGCCCTCTACAGATATTCCATAAAACTGCAAAATATAGTCCAATTCACAGCATGATTTAAGTGGAGGCTAATTCCTGGATTTGGAAGTCTGTTAATTTAAACTTGTTTTTTTCCACATTTTTATAATGTAATCTTTCTCTGAAATAGCTATACAGAAAAATTATTATATACTTCAAAAAGTGCCAATTCACTTAGGTATATTCATATTAAAATGCACTCTTAGCATAAACATTACACACTAAAATGATAATTTTTTTTTTAGCAAAAATGTAGATTTTTTTTCTCTACCTCATAGGCTCCCAAATGCCTTACATACACAGTTTCCAATTGAAAGAAAAATTACCTCAATCCAAATGCCTCCACTTACCTATTTAGTTTTTCCTAAAGATTCTAAGAAAAACACTTCAAATAAGTGCCTCTGGAAATAACAACAGAGCCATACCAAGAATGTGCTTATAGAATGATCTTGTGAAGTAAATGTTGACAAGCTGCCTGTGGTTCAAAGCTAATCCCAAGATCTGTCCAGCAAACCGGAAATAGTTCAAGTGATCAGGATTTACATAGGAGTTGCTATTAGGCTGAAAAGTTGTTCCTATTAAAATAAATACAAAATAATTTATTTCTAAGAATCTAGATGCAGAAGAAAGATTGCTTCAATGCAGAAACTGAATTTGAAATTTTCACTACTTTTTGCTCCTTATGGAATAGAGCACTACAAGAGAATAACTAAAATTTTAAATGTACAACTGTTCATATACAACTTCAGCAAAACCAAGGTTACATTATGTATAAACTTCCACCAGAATGTTCTTTGTGAAATATATAACAGACAATGGAATTGTCAAAAGATAATCATTAATTCACACATACTTATGAGAGTAAGTCTTTGCAGAGAGAAAATTACTTTTAACTGAAAGTAGTTGGAAGATGTGTCAAAGAGATTCTGGAAATAATATATTAAAAGATAATATACATAACATGTTTTCCTCAGCAATGTAGAAATACTAGGCTGTGAATTAGGACAGGCATTGTTTCATTCATCTATACATGCCCAGTGCAGTAGATTTTCACTACTTTTTGCTCCTTATGGAATAGAGCACTACAAGAGAATAACTAATTTTAAATGTACAACTGTTCTTAAGTGATGAACTTGATGCCTTTTACCAATTATCAGAAAATCACCTAAATCCACAAGTCAACCAATTATTCCTCACAACAAATAATCAACTTTATTTTTCTTAAGATTTTATTTGAGAGAGAGAGGGAAAGAGTGCGCGTGCAAGCAGGGGGAGGGGCAGAGGGAGAGAAAGAATCTCCAACAGACTCCCCACTGAGCCTAGGAGAGGCCAACTCAGGGCTCAATCTCACAACCTGAGATCATGACTTGAGCTGAAACCAAGAGTCTGGACACTTAACGAACTGGCCACCTAGGCGCCTCACAAATAATCAACTTTCAGTAAGTACCACTGAGGTATAAAAGTAAAAATGGCAAAGGCAATAGTTACCAATTACTGTCAAAACCTAGTATGATTCCACTTATATGAAAAAAGGTCTGGAAATAGTGGTGATGGTTACACAACACTGTCAATGTATTTAATGCCAGTGAATTGTACACTTTAAAGTGGTTAAAATAGTAAATATAATGTTACATATTTGATCACAATGAAAACAAAAGTCTAAAAAAAATCTAGTGCAATGGAAAAACCTAATACCAAGACTTCAACTTTAAAGAACTCTTTTTGTACTGTTCTGTGATGATCACTAACTCCGAAGACAACTGTTATTCTTTCAACAAATATTTATTGAGCTCATGCTATTTACTACTCTTCTAGGCACTTACACTAAAAGAAAGAATAAACTGCTATATCTAATGAAATAGGATCCAAAAATAAAATAAAATAAAATAAAATAAAGGAAAAGTAGAAAGTTTTGGAAAATGAGATGTTTGATCATTTCATATACATATTTTGACAATGATTCACTTTGTTCATTGAGGGTCTTTGATTTCTCACTGTTGGCACTAGACTACACTGCCATGACCAATTTACTTAGATATAAGGTACAACTGTGGAAGCTTATGGTTGAACGACTTAAAAGGGCTACATGAAGCTAGTCATTCACTGTCAAGTACCTTTTGAGAATAATTCCCAGTCATGGGTAAGACTGGGTATTAAAAGTCACAGGAAAGTTTTGTGAGATGAAGAAGAACTTCAAGGACTAACATAGTAATTCCAAAGATATAAATAATCTAAGAATAGTCACAAATATTTTTACCTATTAAAACAGTGAATGCTTAGGGCACCTGGGTAGCTCAGTTGGTTAAGTGGCTGCCTTCGGCTCAGGTCATGATCTCAGGGTCCTGGGATCAAGCCCTGCATCTGCTCCCTGCTCAGTGGGGAGTCTGCTTCTCCCTCTCCCTCTGCCCCTCTCCCCACGTGTGTGCACATGCTCACTCTCTAATAAATAAATAAAATCTTTAAAAAATAATAATAAAATAAAATAGTGAATGCTTAGGGTTACTGATGAATCAATCAGCAAAGATTTTTGATGACTCAACTTTCCACCCCTAGGTCTGTAATTTATAATTCCTTTGCTAAGTACTTTCTGGGAAATCTAGGTTATTAAAAAGAACAGATAAGGAGAAATCAAAAACAAAAAATAAATAAGGAAACAAATAGGGAAAAAAATAATAGTTTTTAATTTGAAAACTACTTAAAACAGAACACAAAGTTTAGGTTCTGTTTTAAGTTCAAAATAAATGTAACTGTGACACAGCTATTTTCATCACCTCAGAAAAATCCTAGTGAACAAGAAAATATCATTTTCCACATAATAATAGCTTCTAATAATTATTTCTACTTTCTATATTTCTTAGGCACTAGGCTAAGCATTTTTTACATAATGGCTAATTGATTTCTCTCTCACCACATTACAAAACATACATTATCACCATCTTCAAATGGAGAAACTGAGGTCCAGAAAGGTTACATTTATTGGCCCAAGATGATGACAACAAGAGGAACAGAGCCAGGACTCACATCCAGTGTAAGACCAAAGACCAAACTCTATGGTAAGCATCTTAATTTAATTAGAAAGCAAGTTTTAAAGAAATTATTATAGACATGAGGACTACCCAAACATTTCCCACATTCAGGAATTTTTAATTCAAAATTTCAGTGTAATTCCCTTCGTGTCAATTAAACATAAGAACAAGGAAATATTTCACCAAGATTTTAATTTATAAATACTGTAATCCCAAAGAGAAGGCTTACAAAAAGGACAAATCACAATCTTTATGATCTCTGTGCGTTAGCATATGCTCTACTAATATATTCATAGTGTTAGGAATTACCTTGACTCATAATTCCACATCAAATTTGTTTTTCAGGTATGAAACTAAACAGACACAGAATAATGGACTATAAAGAAATGAAATAAATCTAAAATATAATGCTCTAATGCTAAATCTTGCTTCAAAGATTAGGCCTAACTAAACCCAGCACCTCATCAAACTTGTCATAAAAACAACAAAGACAACAAATTCACCTCAGAGCAAAAAAATCAGAAGTTATAAATTAAAGTAGACAGTCCCATATCCCTAAGTAACTTCAAATACACCATGTGTGAATACATAGGTGCATACCTACAGCTCCCTAGCATCCCTACAGCCCACCGCCCCATTGCCTCTCTCCTAAAGTCATCCTTCTTATTCAATGGAGATTTGCCTGCCGGTTTGGTTGGAGATAATCAGAAAATACAATTAATGATGCACTCTCTCCTTATAAAAAAAAAAAAAAATTTAAACACTGGGAAAGAAAAGATCTTCAGGAAATAAAAGCAACTCTGTAAAGCATTTAAAAACTGAAATCCCGCCTTCACTTGTATGTTTTTCTTAAGTTAGAGAACTGTGAAGTATTCTTCACACAGATGAGGCGGTAACCATTTCCATTCAGCCTACAATATCAAATTAGAATTGTGCAGGTCCAAATTACCATTTCAACAAATAGTTTATTTGTATTATAAGATAATAAGAGCTTTTTAGGTTTTAATCTTTTAAAAGGACTGAAAACTAAGTTACTATACATAGATTATAAGTTAAGATTTAACACCATGATTTCTAGACTGTTTTTTATATGACCAATAAATTTTAAGACTTGGAAACTCAAATAGGGTTAGCAAATTTTAATTTTTCCAAATAACTATTTTTCTAAGTCCGTCTACTAGCATTATTTCACAAAAGGAAATTTTAGCTCAAAAAAGTCTAAGGACAATGCTTAAAATTATATAAATTTAGTTTTATTTTACAAAGGACTGATGAAAACTTCCGTGGAGCCAGCACTGGCCCTTGAGACAAATATCTGAGAACCAACTATCTAGAGGAAAGAATGCTAGACTGAATCAGGTTCCACTCATGATCCTACCACTCATTAACTGTGTTAACAAAACCTCTGAATTTCAACTTTCTTTTCTAGGAAATGGGACTATGCCACACCTAGCTCACACGATTACTGTGGGAATCAAAGGATAAAATGCACTGCTGTAGTTGGAAACTATGAGAGCCACAGAGAAAGTCCTGTAGACTGTACAACTTACCGTCAGCTGACTGGGTGAACAATGCGTAATCAGGATTGACGATCTCATTAGACAGAATATCGAACCACTCACGCACAACACCTTGACCCTGAGTTCAAGAAAATAAAATTAAGCATCAACAGAAATACATGGGAAATTTTTTCTGAGTAATAACAAATTAAAATCATTTCAGATGTCTTCCCTTATCAGTTATGCAGCACACTGCATCCCACTGCATCCCCATCTTTCACACTGGGTGGCGCCCAGCACTGATCTTTATGCCCACCATGCCTTCTTCTCCATGGAACCGCACAGCAATCCCTTGCTTCAGCTTTGCACAATTTGCTCTTGACACAACTTCACAGCTACTCCTGAAAATAGAATCTAAATATATAGCATTAGTTAATTTCATGTATGAAAACTTACAGTAACTACTATTTGGGGCCTCACACACATCAGTTTCTTAGACATACCTCTGTGAACCAGCAGGATATCATTTTCATTCACTGGCCTGTGCACCATGTCGGAATCTGGCTGTCCTGAATGCAAATGTTCATAGAACCACTCACAGCGATCTTTAAACGGCTAACCCAACAAAAAACGGTAAAATATGTTGGCAGTTACCTATCAGATTACTTCATGAGCCTGCTAATGCCCTTTCTACAAATAATCATTCTTAAACCTTTATTTATAATAAATAGTTCTAGATAATGTTCTGACATTTCAAAAACTATTCACAAAAAGGTAGATCTTAGCTGAAATACTTTGATTACAAAGAGTATATTTTTTAATTCCCATTTTAACAGAAAAGACGTGATAAATCAGGTTATATCTAAACTTAATTATCAGATATGAATTGACACAATTTACTCCTAATTTCTTTTAAGCCCAACAATGCTTTTAAGAATGAATTTCCAAATCCAGAAAAATTACATTGCATGTTATATTTAATTTTTCGTGAAAATAGTCTTCTAGATCTAACTTTATTCTTTTTTTTTTTTCTTTTGAGAGAGAAAGAGAGAGAGAGAAAGAGCATGTACGAGAGCTCCGGGAGGGGCAGAGGGAGGAGAGGGAATCTCAAGCAGACTCTGCACTGAGCCCAGAGCCTGACACGGGGCTGAGCTCATGACCTGAGCTGAAATCAAGAGTCAGACACTTAAAATTGATTGAGCCACCCAGGCACCCCTATCTAACTTTATTCTTATTTCTATCCTTTGAATATGTAGTGTAAACCTTGACAATTGGGGTATTTTTTCTTATTTTAATATAAGTGCCTGACTGAAGCTTTGATTGCCAAGGCAACCACTTCAAAGAGGCATCTACTTCAAAGATGGCTATCTCAAATAAACGGAATGCCAGCCACATAACTTAATAAAGAGCCAGGCCACCTTCCCACAGGGAAGCTCCTCTGTTTTAGAAATCTTGGTTGATTTCTATAACTGACCATTTGGCCCACTTGTTGTTCTTCCTCTTCCCGTGCTTTAAATTCCCGCTCTTAATGTTTGAAATTCACGAACAGTGAGCTTGTGAAACCCTAGGCTCCCACCTCAACCCCAATAAAAGCAGAACCTCAGGCCCATGTGCGTTATCATGCTCGCACGCACACACTCTCCCACTCCCTCACCTCCACCATGTGTAATACCCAGGTCCCATAAGTCATAAACCTTTATTTTTTTCAGTTTCCTTTATTGCTGAAGGGCATCTTGCAATCATAATAAGAACCACAAGGGCTGGTCTAGGCACAAGACTGGTTATCGAAAGGCTGAGACCAACACACAATTGGCATAGATGGCAGGACTGCATGATTGCCCTTGCAATTAACCAAGGGGAATGTCTTTACCTGCAACCTGCCTACTAACTGCCAAACTCACCATCTGAGAAAGGAGCACCTTTAGCTGGGGGTCTGCCATGCTGCTCTGTGCTTTCACACATTGCTTCTGTCATGTGTTGCCTGCAGTATCCAACCTAAAAGGTCACAGCTGCCATAGTAATTCAAGAATCTCCCCAGAGCAGCATGATCAAGGCCATATGATCTAATGAGATGATCAGACTACTAATTATAAAGGTCTTAATTGACTATCAATGTGTATAAGGGACCTCCAAAGCCAAGGAGAGCGAGGGAGGGTGGATTAGACTGCAAGGCTACTGCTACTGCCAAGGAGGGTTCTGGGCCAAAGGTAGATAGAAATGATTCCTTAGGTGAGGAGGATTGGAAATTTCCACTTGCAACCACTGAGTCAAGTGGGTTGTGCCCAAATCACATGTCCTAACCCAGAAGAGACAAACAGCCTTGCAAATGGAAGCCAATGGCACCACCGAGGGACATACAGCAGAGGCCTACCGTCTGTGTCACCACTTCACTACCATTGCTACTTGTCCCCTGACCCAATAGGACACTATGGGTCCAATCCCTGGTGTGGTATGGCTAAAAAATTAATGGACAAATGTAAATGTCCTGAACAATCTAAGAACCCTGAGGAGGCACACCAGCTCCTTGATAAATGTAAAACCCCATGGGTGCTTCCTAGGTGTTACTCAATTATGCACACAAAAATGCCAAGGCTCTGGTTTATGCTCCAGAGGCCTAGGGACTTTTCCCAAGACCCCATGTATATCATGCTACTGAAGGAAGACTCCAATCCAGGAGAGGTTTCCTGAGACATCCTGAAAAGTAAAGCAGCCACCTACAAAGAGGGCTGACAGTGATGTCATCCAAAATTTTCTGGTAACAACAATTTTCAAGTAAGATTAAGGTAACAGGATAAAAACAAGTAGTAGAAATTGAGATCAAAAGCTATACCTTAACTGAAATTCAAACCTTTCTTAAATATTTTATGCAGCAGGTAGGAGAGAGGGGAACTAATTGGTTATTGCAGGTTTTCTTGGTTGTCTGGATCAGGCTCTTAATTGTTACTCATGGCAGCTAAAATGCATCAACTGGCTGCCATCTCTAAAGACCCTAAAATCCATAACTTTTTTACAGATCCATCTGGACTATAATGCTCCTTCCTTCTGAGATAGCACATTTTCTAAGCCCCCTCAAGCTTTCTACTGAATGGGGGCATAACTACAAGCACACCTCACGAGGTGTTCCTGCTGCCAAGGGAAGAGCAGACCGGGTTATCGAGGCCTCTCCTGAGGAGGAAGAGGGAATTGGGAAGACAACGGTTGCTAAAGCCACTGATACTCATACCCAAGCCCTCCCTCTCCTCACTTGGATATACACTACCTGGCACTATACTCATCCTTCCATCGCAGTGATCACTGCTAAGGCTCACAGAGGAAGCCCATCTCCTGCTGCACAAAATTCAGTCCAATGGGTACAATGGGTACATCATTTCCATGACCACAGTGATCCAAATAACCCCTTCCAACCTGAAGAGGACTCATCTGACCTTGAGTCCAGAGAATTACTTTTACAAGGCACTCCCCCAATTACAGGGTGGCACTACTACATTTTATTGTGACCTCGGAAACCATCGTAAAAGCCCTAGAACTCCTAGGAGAAAACTTACATCCTTTCTCTGTCCCTTGAAGATGTAAATCCTTCAATGTCTTTGAAAAGTAAATACCCCAGGAGGTAACTAAAACTCTGCCCACGATTGCCTGAGACTAAAGGAAAAAAAGAGGGGAAAGAGGCCTTTTAAAATACAAAATGCTATAAAAAGCTCTTTTGCCCAAACTCTAGTCCACAGACTCCTTAAAGATTATTTGTTAAGGATAAATACAAATCTTCAAAGTCTTCTCCACAGGTATTAGTAAAAAGCTTTAGCCACTGGAGCAGGCAACCTTAACTTATTCTGTCTGCCAATTTGGATTCAGCTGTTATTTATACACTAGTGAGTTTTATATTGTTGTACCTGATTCATGACTAGAATGCTGGAATTGAAGCTATAGGTCTCTGTGTCTGTCTGCATGTTTATGCATGTCTATGGATATGTTATATATGTGATTTTCTTCTCTCAACCTCCAAATGTACTGCCAAAATTAATTTGTAAAAGAACTCTATTTAATTGGCTTAAAAATAAGCACTTATGAATTAAATATTCCTAAAACTCAAAAATATTTAAGATTTTATTTATTAGAGAGAGAGAGAGAGAGAGAGAACAAGCAGGGGGAGGGGCAAAGGGAGAGAGAGAAGCAGACTCCCTGCTGAGCAGGGAGCCCAATGCTGGGCTTGATCCCAGGACCCTGGGATCATGACCTGAGCCAAAGCAGATGCTTAACCAACTGAGCCACCCAGGCGCCCCCAAAACTAACCCAAATTTTTACAAGTTCACATGATCTGGGATAATCTTTGGGAAGTAAAAGCTAGTTTAAATTTGGTGTAATTAAAAAAAGTAGGTCTTCAGATATATATATATATATATATATTTAATATAATGCAGATTATATGTAATTAATATATATAATAATCTATAACATATTATACACATGTAATACATATTACATGTTAAATATAACAGAAATCATATTAATATAACTAATTATGCTAAATAAAATGCAGATAAAAAAACATATTCTACCAGGGTTTACTAGTCAAATAAATTCATGTTATCTCTATTACAAAATCTGTCAGCAGGAAAAATAACTTGGGATGATGCTACCTAATGGAAGTTTTTCATGGTCGTCTAAATATAATTGCTGTGATCAAGAGATTTAAATAAATGTTTAATGGTATAAGAGTTTCTAGGTGAACTTTTCAGCAATAATTATGTGTTATGATATGTCTACTTAAAACCAGTTTCTAAAATTTTTGTTAACTTCCAGCCCTAGAATTTTGCTAAGTTAAATGAAGGGAACTCATTGAATGTCTAAATCATTTCCAAATAAGATAAAATACTGAAACAGTAATTGCAAAACTAGTTGAAGTTTACCTACTTTTGATCACTTACCACAGAGGAACTAAAGATATTTGGGTCTGTTAGTACGCATGTCTTGTGACACACTGAAAAGCTGTACTATGAGGAAATGTATGTTGATAGAAATTATAAAATATACTCATAAATCTGCCAGTGTAAAGAATGCTGGTGTAACAATTCACAAATTTTACTTCTTGCTTTTCATTAGAAATTAAGGCTTCTAAGGGCTAAGAATTCTAATTAACATATGTAATTACAACTACTAAATATGGGAAACATCTCTGCATGCAAGGAAAGTAGCATGTGTCTTTAGCTAAGAGAAAGTATGAGGTATGAAGATGTATTTTTGTTAAGGGAAAAGAAAGTAAAATTGTCCTAAAGTAAAACTGGTTATTTCAAAATGGGAAAGAGAAAATAAAAGACAAAATGGTATAGAAAGTTGAGAAGAAAGAGAATTTTACCTTGTGTGGTTGAGTTAGCTAAAACAGAATCGTTGTTATAAGGGTTTGTTGTTTTTTTATAAGCTTTAATATCAATACTATGCTTATATAATTTTCTTTCCTCTGCTAAAAGGACAAAGTTTTCTTGGGAGTATTGGTCGGCTCTTGAAAACAGATTATGAAAGGTTTTGCCTTGGGGCACCTGGGTGGCTCAGTCAGTTAAGCGTCTGCCTTCAGCTCAGGTCATGATCCCAGGGTCCTCAGATCAAGCCCCGCATCGGGCTCCCTGCTCAGCGGGGAAGTCAGCTTCTTCCTCTCCATCTGCCTCTCTCTACCTGCTCATGCTCTCTCTCACTCTCTCTCTCTCTCTCAAATAAAAAAATAAAATCTTAAAAAAAAAAAGAAAAAGGTTTTGCCTTATCTTTTAAGTAATCTAGCTAGAAAACAAAGATTCTGTGTTTTATCAAAATAATTAACCTGTGTTTCATATTGCTTTAACCAGGTCTTTGATTACTTAAGCAAACAGTCTTCTCAATATTAGAGGAGCTGAATTTTGCTCAGAACTATGTAATCTTCTGTATATGCCTTTAAAATCTTTTGTCGCTTTAAGTAGGTAATTAAGTATTGTTTCATAATTATCTGTGATCCTATTTAGTCAAGTGTCCAAAATCCTTTGATGTTTTTGACTAAGTTCCCAAAATCAAATTCTAAATAAAATCTTTTTGACCTGGAAATAACTCTGGGATTTTCTAGAGAACCCTGGAACATCTCAAAAGATCTGTTCACTCTATAAAAAGAGAAACATTTAACTAATTAGGCTTATTTGATAGGCAAAATTATATGAGAAGCACTGTCAAATAAGAAACAATGCTAAACCTTTCTCATGGATATCTTTGTATGGATATGTGCTATTAACGTAAGTGTTCCAGAAATTCTATCAAATTCCTAAAAATCTGATACAAAATGTTATCAGTCATCATTCCAGTTATCATCTTAAAATGTGTGTCTAAGAAACAGTCAAATTTCCTTGTCAGCTGTGTTATAACTAACTCTCATCAGATCTTTAAACATGGGCATTTTTAAGTCTTTTATCATTTACAGACAGTTACTGTTTCACTCTGATGCTTTTGCACAAATGCTTCATCTTCAAGAAGATTCCTGGAAAGGACTCTGACAAGCCCAGGTTTCTGATAACTTTCAGATCATATACTGAACTGGGTAAGAAATGACAGAACTCTAAGGAAAAACTAGATTCATAAAACTGCTAATAGAAGATCAATATCAAGAATCACTAGGACTGGATGAACTGATGAGAATGATTATAATTTTTTACGAGTTTTGTTCGAAACATTGCTGGTTCTTTAATCTTTTGTTTTCCAGATTCAAGGAAACTTTTTCTCTTAAGATAGCTATGACTTACAGCAATTTGGTAAAGTATACCTTTGTGAACCAAGATGAAACAATCACTTATTTCCCCCCCCATCTGATCCCTCCAGAATCTGGAAACTCTCAGTGAGTATTCTTCTATTTTCATAGCAGTATAGTTATTTGCATAATTTCAATGGACAATCTGTTCTCCTTGTACCAGGACACAACTGGAAACACTGGTTACATTACCAAGGCTTTGAATGTCATATTTGAGAGATATGCACAGATTCAGATATGACCAGACAGCTTAAAAAAAATAAGGCTGACTTTATGGAACCAATTAAGCCCCTTAGGAAAAATCAGTCTGGTACCTTATTTATAGGGTTCCCAGCAGCCTCACCAGGTGAGTGAGGAAGGTCACTTCCTGGCAGGCCCAGGAATATCAGAATATTTTAAGAACCTGAAAAAATGAGGAATTCACCCAAATCTATAGGTATTATAGATGAAGTCTGACATCAAGTCTTTAGTTTGGCTTCCTAGCCTTGAGCAGCTTTTAAAAAGTTCAATCTGAGACTCCTTATGAAAAATTCCAGCAAAGCTGACTTTTATTAAAAGAGTCTAGAGGATCAATCGCGATTCATGCTGCACTTACATAAATAAGCAGGCCAAGTTTACAGAGACTGGACTTATTTTACAAACACTTTAGCCTTATTTTCCTTATCTCTGATAGAAATGAGAATGACTATACACAGAACAAATTATGTTTTGGTAATACACCTTTGTGGATATCAGATTTTAGTGCTTTTAATTGTGCTTGGGGTTTTGTTTTTTACCTGTAAACTAAACCAGATCATGAATTCTAGTTTCTTCCAGTATTTGGCTACAACTCTCCAAACTAACACTTCCAATTTTTCTCTCACCCTTCTGACTTGGAATCACTGAGAACTTAAAAGTGCCTTTTTCCTAAAGCCATAAGAGGTAGAATGAAACAACTTGATATAAACTTCAGAGAAATCATCACAACACCTCACAGACAGACAATCTTTGTGCCTGTTGCTGAGTGGGCAATAGCGAGTTTACCTGAACACCTGAGGGCATCAACAGAAAAATTCAAACTGCAAAGCTGCTTTGAGCCTAACATCTTGAAATCCTGCCCTCAGGATTCAGATTTAGTTTATAATTTACTCCGGCCATTAGCCTTTATTTTTCCTTTGTTTCCATAGAAATGCCTCTTATTAAATACCTGATTTCTCACAAATACAGGCCTAACTTTGGGAATCCATTTGCAAGACCACCTCCTGAAATGAGATACAACTGTTTAATTAACTGACCTATTTTCATGGCTGGACCTTTCAAGTTTGGGACAATGGCTACAGACTGGATTTCAGACTACTACCTGTATAATTATTAAGTTTTGCTATTATAATTCTATTTAGGTGTGTACATTCTGGGTTACAACATGCCCTGCAACGGACTTTGAGCATTATTTTTTTTTTTGAAGATTTTATTTATTTATTTGACAGAGAGAGAGAGAGAACAAGTAGGCAGAGAGGCAGGCAGAGGGAGAAGGAGAAGCAGGCTCCTCGCTGAGCAGGGAGCCCGATGTGGGGCTCGATCCCAGGACTCTGGGATCATGACCTGAGCCAAAGGCAGCGGCTTAACTGACTGAGCCACCCAGGTGCCCCGGACTTTGAGCATTATTATCAGCTACCCAGGCAGTTAAGGTCCTCACCATTGACTCTGATGCCTCAGAATGGGCTGTAAACACTGACAGTTGTTTGGGTTTTTTTTCTTTTCATAATGCAGGTGCTTGACTTAAATTTTGATTGCTGTGGCAGCCACTTCAAAAATGAGCTATCTGGAGGAGGGAGATTGGGGCAGGGGTGGGGGGCAGGACACACTGCCAGCCACAAAACTAGATAAAGAGCCAGACCACCTCCCCACACTGAGGTTCCTTTGTTGTAGAGATGTTGGTTAATTTTAGTAACTAACCATTTGGGCCATTTGATTTTTCTTTCTCTTCCCATGCTTTAAATTCCTGCTTATTTTTAAATTCACCAATAAAGACTGAGCCCTCAAAACCCTAGGCCCCCACCTCAACCCCAATAAAAGCAGAAACCCCAGCTCAGGAGTGCTCACTCGCGCTCTTTCTCTCTACCCATGATCTCAGTGTGGCCCCAGGTATGCTGAGTAATTTCCAGGTCCTGTAAGTAATAAACCTTTATATTTTCAAAGTCTCTTGATGGTTATTGTTGAAGCGTATCACTCAGAACCACAAGAGCTGGTCCAGCCACAACACCGGTTTTTGATAAGCTGAGAATGACACACAACAGAATACATACGGCAACTAGAAAGGAACAATTACCCTGTTTTCTTCCTTTCCTCCACCCTAAAAACTGAAAAATAAGATCTCCTGAACAGCAAAGAAGTCTCTATCTTTTGGTCATTTGCCAGATAAGCAAACTGCAAGTGACTTGTAATTTTTATGATTAATCAGGAAGTACTACATGCCGAGTAAGTGCCAACACTGTTACTGCAGCTAACATAAGAGCTTTAAAATCTCAATTTCATTGTTAAAAACTAATACAGCTAAAGAGGTAAGACTAACATAGAACAAATAATATGTATATAATATCAAGTTCTAAATGGTGAAGTACAGAGTTCCACTATTGCGGTATAGTGCACTAAGAATTTAGAGACTGTGGAGATGAGGAGAGTACAAAGCTTTCAGGAGGTCACAGTTTGAACCAGGACATTAAGCTGGGTAAGACATGCTCAAGCAGGGAGAGAAGAGAGCACACCAGGCTAAGGGAGTCAAGGAAAAAGGCACATAAGGTAAAACTGTATCTCCCTGGAAGATGCAGTGAAGGTAACTGCCATAACCAGAGTCCTATCCCTACAGAGAACGAAGGGGCTTTGAAGCTTGATAAACATGGTTTGGAATCCTGGCTCTGTCACTACTAGGTTTGTGATCTTAGGGAAATTACTAAACCTCTCAGAACTTTAGTTTTCCCATCTATAAAATAAGAAAATTATTTCAAGGGCTAACTGTAAGGATTAAATGAAATAATGCAAATACAGAACATAATAATCATAATTACAATCATTAATTAGCTAACAATTATTAAAGCACCTATAAGCCAGGTACTGTTTTCAGCACTTTACATGCATTTTCACAAATAATCCTCACAATACTATGAGAAAAAGGGCCTCGTATCATCCCCACTTCACAGAAGAGAAAAATGCAGTACCAAGAGGTTAAGTAACATGTAGAAATACTCAATACCCAGAATGCTCAATAAGTAGGTTTTCTTATTATCACTCAGAACAATGTTAAAATTATTTAACATGACAGAAAATGACAGGAAACTTATTCATAACCATTTTAAGTTATTAAACTGTATCCTTTACAAAATGTGAACCAAGAAATAAAAGCAAATGTCATTTTTTAAAGTAATTCAAATGAAACATTAAAACGTACACAATGTTACCTTCAAAAGCTAGTAACACATGTAAGATCAAAATATCCACACACATTTATATACACCTAAAAAGCCAAAGGGCATGTTTTTGTATGTAAACTTTCTGAGTACCTGCATTTCCATAAAATAATTCGCAAAACAAGACTGATCACAGAGGTTCCTCTTAATGCATTTGTACAGCAATACAAAATGTCTCTCCCTTTAACTACAGGCCACCTGAAAGCCACCAATAGAAGAAGAAATCAATCCCTTACCACAGGTAATTGTTTTTGTTCTTTTACACTTTGTTTTTTTGTGAACTGCTTCCAAGTTACAGAAAATTTCTAAGTATAATAGAGTACAAAGTATTTTTTCCTTGATATGAGAGTAAGCTGCCAACATGATGTCCAGTCACCCTTAAATACCTCAGTGTGTATTTCTTATAATCAAGAGAATCCTACATAACCAGATACCACCAAAATCAAGAAATTAACCCTGATACTTTACTATAGCTAATTCTTAGACCCCCATGTCAAGCTTTGCCCGTTGCCTAATACTTCCTTCACAGTGTAAGAATGGCACTTAGTTGTCCTGTCTCAGTACAGTTCTTCAGTGTGTTCTTAATTTTCATGACCCTGACTGATACTTTTAAAAACTGTAGGTCAGTTACTGTGGAGAATGTCCCTCCACTGGAGTTAGTCTGCCGTTCTTCTCATGATTAAATTCGGGTATACATCTTTAGCAGGAATATCAAAGAAGTGATGCCATATTCTCCTCAGTGCATCCTATCAGCCGGCACGCTGATATGTCTGTTTCGGTCACTGCCAAGTTTTCCACTGTAGTTTTTCATCTTTGTAATTCTTAAGTATGCTGTGAGGAGATACTTTGAGACTGTAAACACACCCCACCCCTCATCAAACTTCCCATTTATTCATTAATTGTTTCAGTATAGTACAGACTTATGGGTTCCAATTTTATTTATAGTATTTTGCCATCATAATTTATTTGGATGTTCAAATTGTTCAGCTTTGGCCAGTGGAGTCCATTCAAACTGGTTCTGCGTCATGCTGACATAATCCTATCACTCTCTGAACAACTTATCATATCATAAGAGGTTCCAGGCTCATTTGTACTTTCCCTGACCCGGCCCTGAAATTAGCCATTTCTCCGAAGAGCCCTGGTTAACTGAGAACAGGCCAAGAATTGGGTGCCAGATTTGCTATATCTTTCAATCCACCCTGAAAACTTTAGGTTCACACTGATATCTCCAATTCTAATCCAACAGCATGGTTCATTCTATTCTCCTCCATTCTGTAACTTCTTTCTCCAATACTGAGAAATCAGGCTCCCATAATAAGTATACTTACTTACTTGATGAACTACCGCACCCTGTATATAACCAATCTCCTGTCACTGACATGGACACATTACTTCATGGATGCCCTCTACCCTACTCGGGCTCTGTCAGTGTACCCTGAGCAACTGTCACCATCCTCTACACTGGACATCCGCCAAATGGTGCTCCAACTCACATACTCTACTACACAGACAACCTCCTTGACATACCCAAGCTCCAACCCCCACAATAGGCCACCACTATGCATGTGAACACCTTTCTCACCCTGGTCAGGCAACAAAACCTCCTCTGTGGGTAAAAAAAAGGTGGATAGCTTAATGCAGATGCTTTTGACTAAATTGTTCAGGAAGGGAAGAGGAAAACAGAAGTGAAAAGCAGAGATAATATTAAGAATAACAAACTATCTCTTTCAAAAACTAAAAGCTTCTTTCACATATTATTTCATTTGCCCTAGAATGGAGTCACATAGTTTAGATTAAGAAAATGAATTTAAAAAACAGACACACTCTTAAATTCTGGTTCTCCCACTTGGTAGCTGAATGACTTAAACAAGTTGCTTAATCTCTTCAGTTAAAGAGTACCTATCTCACATGATTGCTACGAAAATAATCCATGTAAAGCAAATAAATTTATGGTAAGTGACCTAAAATTAGCATTTAATAAAGGTAAGTTACTATCTCTACCTTCTCGTTTACATTATCATTTTTAACAGATGCCAAAGGATATCTATATACATGTGTATAATTTTATAAAAATTAGTTCTTAGTTTTCTTTAACTTCTGAATGGGTGGGTGTCCCTAAAGACATTTAAAAACACCTATAGTATCTATCTTACAACTACTAACCAAACCAGAGCCTCCAGTCTATCCTACACTTTAGACAAATTATTTCCTAAAATTTTGCCGAAGTCATATCATTCTCCTAAAGCAAAGTTATCAGGGGCTGCTAACAGCCTAAAAAACAAAGAAGATTCTTCAATCTGACAATCAAGGCTTAACACAGTGTGACCCCAACCCACCTTTCCAGAATTATATGTCATTCCTCACCTACACAAAATTTCTGCTTCAACCACTGTAATTTTATACACTTTTCCATTTACAAGCCCTGGCCTATATGTTGACATAAGAATGTTCACCCTCCCCATTTACTCCGAGCAAAATTTTGCAGTGCTTTTCAAGGTCCAGCATAAAATCCACCTCCTCTTCAAAATTTTCCTTGACTATACAGCAGCAAGGTCTTCCTCCCTTAAACTACTAAACAACCAAGTAATAATGTAATTAGTATTTTACAGGTACATTTATTATCTCTCCTGCTAGAGTGAATTAAGGTCTTTTTGGAGAAAAGACATATGCTTTCTATCTCCAAATAACTACCATTTATTGAACATATATGCCAGTTACTATTTAAAATTTATTCCATGGGGCGCCTGGGTGGCTCAATCGTTAAGCACCTGCCTTCGGCTCGGGTCGTGATCCCAGGGTCCTGGGATCGAGCCCCGCATCGGGCTCCCTGCTCGACGGGAAGCCTGCTTCTCCCTCTCCCACTCCCCGTGCTTGTGTTCCCTCTCGCTCTCTCTCTTTCTCTGTCAAATAAATAAATAAATAAATAAAATCTTTAAAAAAAATAAAATAAAATTTATTCTTCACAACAGTTTTGTGAGTTTGGTGTCATTATGTCTACTTTATAGATGAAGAAAGCAAGGCTCAAGGATGTTGGAAATGTGCCCCAAATTACATAGCTGGTAAGTAGCAAAACAAGCTTTTTCCTAGCATGTTTCATGAAACATGAGATATGAGGAATGAACCTTGCCGGGGAAAAGACTCTCAGGTTAAATAAATTTGGATGATTAACAAAGTTAAATCACTATTTTTAGCAGAGGGTTTCTCAAAGCCTTTTAAGAAGTTGCTGATATGCTTTATAAATCTCCAACAGGGATATTATATTTTCCAAATGCATTTGGGGATAAAATCCTTTTCTCAAGGACCATCAGCCTTATAGGACTAATGCTCCAGTAAACTCGTTTCAGGAAATGTGACAATGTATTCTGTTGTCTTTGCACACAGTGGGCACTTAATACACACTTCCTTTAAGATTAAAAAATGCCCCTCAATACTTAAGTAACATACTGAGGCACCTGGGTGGCTCAGTTGTTAAGCGTCTGCCTTCGGCTCAGGTCATGATCCCAGGGTCCTGGGATCGAGCCCCGCATCGGGCTCCCTGCTCCACGGGGAGTCTGCTTCTCCCTCTCCCACTCCCCCTGCTTGTGTTCCCTCTCTCGCTGTCTCTCTCTCTGTCAAATAAATAAATAAAATCTTAAAAAAATAAATAAAGTAACATACTAATGTAATTCCACATACTAAAGTAAAGAATAAGGTAATTTCACTCCTCTTACAGCAGGAGGTCTCAAGTATAATAATTACTTCACTAAACTGTATTCAAATTAAAAAACTTAACTTTCATCAGACAGAATAAAACAAGATTAAGAGAAATCTCTACCTGTGCTTTTATGATATGCATGAATCTTGACATCAACTCAGGACATTCAAGGAGGAAGTGAAAGTGGTCAAATATAATTTTGGGATTTCTAAGAGAAAAATATAACTTGTTTAAATGGACAGGAAGAATGAGTTGCATTAAGTGAAATGCAAATTCAGATATACAGATACTGAAACAGAAAAAAAATATTAATCCACACCTACTATACTTTTACTTGTCATGTAGTATTTTTTGAATAGTAACAGAAATAACATTATTTTTGTTGAGATAAAAACTGTAAGTAAAGAAAGAAAAGTCTACAAGGGCAATCCATGAATCCAAGAAAGCCTTACCTATTAACAAAGCATTTTAAAACTTCATCATGTTTGCAGACAAATTCAATGAAACGGGGTGAAGTCATTCTGTGGAGGATAAAAAAACAATCAGAACACACAGAAATTGGTGATACAGCAAATTTGATAACTATGTATAGAATTGGACTGGCTTCTAGACAGAAAAAAAAAAGATTTGGGTTTGGACTAAATTTGAGAAACTGAGGCATGCCCAGTCAATTTATAAGGTTAAAAAATATATATATAACTTTTCTTTAACAGAGGATATGCCCAACTTTTTAAAAACCTTGAAATTTTATTTTATTTTTTAAAACCTTGAGATTTTAAACGTCTCTGCTCTATACATTTTGAATACATAATTAAGTAATCCTATACAAAGTGACATTCACCATTCTACATGTTAATAACTTATATAATGCTTAAAACTCAAATATTTTAAGAATAGTATAAGTGTCCTACAACAAGATCAAAACAGAACCTAAAATCAACAAATTATTATTTGTTGTTACTGAAATTATAAAAAAATCATAGCTTTTCTTCATCTACCAGAAAAGGAAATAATAAGCAGAAACCTTCTTACCCTGGAGGCATCTGACAAGAACAGCACATGTAAAAAGCTTGAATGACAGCACTTAGCCGGTTAGCTGTCATAGAAATAACATCCTGACAGTCTGCACTGGCTTCCTGTTTCCCTCCAAGAGCATCTGGTTTAGATTCCCCTGTGCCAGTGGATAGATTTTCATAGCTCCCAGGTCCTGGAGGTTCAAATGGAGGAATGGAAGTACCATCTTGATCTTGGCCTTTTTGTTTCAGTAAAATAGAAGTGATATCCGTTGAGTCCTTTTTGTTTTTCATCAGTTCTGTAGCTATTAAAACTAGCCATTCATCTAATGAGTGCCAAAGCAATTCGAGAGGCTAGGAGAAAAAAAAGAAGTGTTTTTTAAACATCATTCTTAAACTCCAGGAAAAAAACTCACACAGCCAAACAAATAATATAAAAGAGAAAATTTATCCTAGATACTTCTATTTTCCCATGTTAATGTGATAGCAATGCCTAAAGGTAAGTAACAAAAACATATGAATGCCACATAAATAATTTCTTTGCTTATAGCAAAAATTTAATTTGCATTTATTTATTCCTTGGAATAAAAAGGTAAAACTAAAATCTAACAAAAAAATTTATAAGCAATCTTTCCTCTTTTAAAATTTTCAAATATTTAGCTTTAAAAACATATGCTACTTTTATACATACAATCCCCCAACCTTTACTATATTCATGTGTTAACAATTTTCAATTATAAATCTTTTCTCAATTAAAAAAATCAGAATTCCAAAAAAAAAAAAATTAGAATTCCTAAAAAGCTTAATAAACAGCTTAGTTTTGGGGTGCCTGCCTGGCTCAGTCAGTGGTGCATGCAACTTGATCTTAGGGCTGTGAGTTCAGAGCCCCACACTGGATGTAAAGATTATTAAAAGAAATAAATAAACTTAAAAAAAAAAGTTTACTGTGCTCTTTTCTTCACATGTAATTCAGATTTTGAAAATGTATAGCACGAAATTTAAAAATATGATGTCGTATTTATATATATACACACATATACATGTTTTCACACACATATACACAAAATCCATCTCTAATAACTAGTAACTATCAAATACTGACTAGCAAATTCTTAATCCCAACTAAAGATTAACAGCTTAAAAAAGAAAAAGGGAGGGAGAGAGTAAACTATTTCTTATTTCTACACTATTTAAAATATTCCTTTTAGGAATAATGAAATGTCTTTTGTAAATAAACAGCAAATGAAGTTTCCTTTTTAAAATATTATGTAATCACAAAAGCTACAAAAGGACTAAGTACTGAAGAAGATGAAATATATGCATCATCCCTAATAATTAGTAATTTTTAACAAGGAGAAATATTATCAAAAGATATGCTACCAGGGATCTAATATACAATATTAGATTACTAGTTATCAATACTGTACTGCTTACTTGAAAGTTGCTATGAGAGTAAAGTTTTAATGTCCTCACCATAACAACAGGAAAATGGTAATGTGAGTTAAGGATGTGTTAACTGACCTTATTGGGGTAAACATTTTGCAGTACACACGTGTCAAATTATCACACTGTACACCTTAAGCTTATGCAATGTTATATGTCAGTTATATCTCAATAAAACTGGGGGAGGGAGGGAAGGACCTGCTAGAACATTTTTAACCCCAAATAAAAATTAACAGTTATGGGGGGGGAGCAAGGATAGCAGTTAAATGTTCCTTCATTCCTACACTATTTTAAATATTCCTATTGACACCGAGATCATAACCTGTAACCAAAGGCAGTCGCTTAACCAAGTGAGCCTCCCAGGTGCTAAATACTCCTACTGAGAATATAAACTGTCTTTCTGCAAACGAATGTAAAAGTTAATCTTACTTTTTGTTTCTTATAGGATCACAGAATGCTACAAATTAGACCATGTGCTTCAGAAAGACCCATGCCTACAGTATTTCAACCAAAAGAAATGATGTTACTTTTAAAGATTAAAATATTAAAATCTTACTTCATGGAAACAGATTCCACAACTATATTTGGAAGTTTAGGAAATATTTAAATAACCTGTTCTTCCAGGAAATTCTTCACAATTATTTTCTAACAAATTCCTCTGCTATATGTTCAGTCTTTCTTCAGGTTTCCAGAACATTCTCTCTGAGAGTATTTGACTTACTGAATTTGCAAACAATTAAATCAGCCCTAAGTCTTCACCATAACATTAAACCAAAAAGCAGAAAACAAAACAAAATAAAGCAAAAAGTCCGCACTATCACCAACAAAAACCTACTTCCTTCATTCAACAAATATTTAGTTAGTACATACTTGGTAACAAGTAAGCAGAGTGAGAAACTAATTATACTCTCTCTGAGGTTGAAATAAGCACCCCTGACCCCCACAAAGAGGGCTTTTCCATGGTTAGGCAAAGCAGTTGGGAGATTCAGGATCCCTGAGCTGCTTAAAGGAAGGGCAAGAAGCACCACCAGCTGCCGTAAACACTGACATGCACCAAAAATGTCTTAATTCTCCTCATGAGCAAAGCAAACACACTGTAAAAGATGAAAAAGAACTTTTTATGTCAGCAAAACTTTTAGTTTTACATCACAAAATGAACTTCCAAAACATAAAGAACAGGTGGTAACTTCTTGAAACCAACACAGTGGATAGAGATGAAGCCTAAGGCAAGAAATGATAAACCTGCTGCTCACACAGATGAGAGCACTGAGCCTGAACGAACAGCAATCCTATTTTTAAATACTGACAATGTGTAAAAATTAAAGGCAAATTTTGAATAATCCAGAAATAATTTTTTTAAACTCAGATCTGTGTAAAAATGGTAGTTCTAGAAAGAGTTTTCAGTAAAGGAACACAGCAAAAATTAAAAAGAGAATAAGGGAAAAAAAGAAGTAGTAAGTCATCTTAGGCCTTTCTTTACTTTTCTCTTTTTCCTATCTTTTCTTTCTTCATTCACACATGCATTAAAACCAAATTCCAACCTCGAGGTATTTTTACCTAAAGAGTTGCCCCTTGGAAGATTCGTTCAGAAAGTTCATGCCTCAATAACCAAAAGAATACTGTGAAAATAGCTTTAATTTCTAACTGTGGTAGCAGCCACAGATAAAAAGGATTAAAATAAATTTTTAAAATTAAAAATAAGCCATTGCAAAGCTTATCTATGATGCTTTCTATATCCATAAATAATAATAGAAAACTTTAGATAAGCTACAAAGCAACATATATATCAACTATTACTGAAAAATGAGTCAATGACTATGGAAGCCATTAGCAGGCTTCTTGGCATTGTGAAATACTGCTTCATTTCATATTACTGAATGGTCTTCACTACAGAAATATATTCTACACATAGTAACAATGTTATGACAATCATACACAGTTCTCAAAACATTTTAAGATCTATTTCAAAACTATAACATATAATCTCAGACTTATCGGACAATTTTAAAAAATTTAAGATCCATATACCAAAGTGAGATACAAATTTGACAGGAAAGTATTACTAACTTAAGTTCTTTAATAGTAACTTGAAGTTTTCTGTTAGTCTATTCTCAATTTGATAATGTCAAATGTTATAACCCAGAAGATAAGATTTTAAAGTTAAAAGTTTCTCAATCTTTCCTGGCTTCCAAATTTTTCCCAATTATAACTCTACGAAAGTGTTAATAGTCACAGCTTACTATTCACACACACACGCGCACACACACACACAGCATATCAAGACTCAGGAAACCTAAATTGTCTTCCCCATGCTCACACTGCTTCAATAATCATAACTACCTTCTCCTTCAGATGCCCCAAAGTTCCCAAAGCACTAGATAAAAATCTCTTAACACTGAAAAAAAATGGCTAAGTGTTAAGATTAACTTAAAGGATTTATAAGATAAATCAGAAAACTAATAACAGGATGTTAAACAATTTCACCTACTAAAACCACATGGCCTATAAACCCACTCATTCTTAATGGAAAACCCATTAGTTAATCCTAACAATAAAGTGACATGTTAGAGTACCTAGTTAATGAAATGGAAAGTAGGGATCAATTGCTACCTTAGACAAAATGTGGTAAAAATTAAAATGGTATTTCCAGTCTAGCATTGCAGGAACTCAGGAAATGGTTACGATCTTTACAACTGTGAATCACCCCACAATGAACAGAAGACTTTATATAAATAGACGACAATGTAGTTTTTCTTTTTTATCCTTGTAAGCTGGAGGGCAGATCATTTTGTCATCCTCGTCTACATTTAATTCATAAAATTATATGAAAGAGACTATAAGTTTTTAATAGTAACAGCTAATGTTTTTTTAAAAAATTAGGTGAGTTATGGGCACCTGGGTGGCTCAGTCGTTAAGCGTCTGCCTTCGGCTCAGGTCATGATCCCAGGGTCCTGGGATTGAGCCCCACCTTGCGCTCCCTGCTCAGCGGGAAGCCTGCTTCTCCCTCTCCCACTCCCCCTGCTTGTGTTCCCTCTCTCGCTGTCTCTCTGTCGAAAAATAAATAAAATCTTTTAAAAAAAAAAATTAGGTGAGTTTTGTAATAAAAATATTTTACCAAAGTGAAAGGTCAAAATTTAAGAGAAAATAAGTGGTCAGAGGCAAAAGAAGTTGTCAATAATGCAGAAAGCAATAACTTAAGAAAAAAAAGAAACTAACAAATGAAAAAAATAGAAAAAAAGAACTTTTGTATTATATATGTCATTGATATATCACAATCAAAACGGAGTTTAGATACCATAAAAGAAAAGCTCAAAGAAAACCAATGACACCCTTTCCTACTCTGTTATACCTGTACTGATGGGCCAGATAGAAAACTAACATTTTAAATCAAGCATTAAATTCCTATACAGAGGCTACGAATTAGCACATTACTTATTTTCTGATATCATTAGGAAACACAGCAGACTTAAATTTTAACAACAAAAAATCAGGCAATAGTATATATAACCTACATGCAATTTGGATAAGAGTGACTGTATCTACACCTGATTTGATTTTCTATTCATTACAGATAAGTAGAAAGGATAAGCAGAAAATCAAATCAAGCCTAGATTTAGTAACTAACAGCATGGGCCACACCAGAATACATTAAGAACAACTGCAAGTAATGTGAATGTTTAAGCAGTAAAAGTCACTTAAAACAGCACTGACAAAACAGTAGATCAATAATTAGATTCAAATTTTGCAAGGACAGTAAATTATCACTCCAAACTAGTGCTGAAGAAGTGTTATGTGAAAAGCCAAAATTTGAATTGCAAGAAGATGTATAACTGACTTCTTCCAGGAGGTGGCACAATAGGGGAAAAAAAAGGAAGGAAAAAGAATCTCTCTCTCACGCACTCACACACACACAGCTGAAAACTCTGTCCTACACTAATTCTTTAAAAAACAGTGAAGCAGACAAACAGATGCAAGACACACATACCTTTCTAAAAGCCTCTCATACCTATTTTAGTAGATTCTATTAAAGAATCCTATTTTAGTAGATTCTATTAAAGAATCTACTAGTGTCAAAATGCTTACAAAACACTTATTTGTAAGTGTCTGCCAAAAAAATTTCCACGTAAGAAAAAAATCATTTAGCATAGGTCATTAGTTTTACTTCAAATTTTAAAGACCGTAAAGCTGTCAATCATAACTAGTTTTTGAGGAACTGGCACATAAAAATATTTGTATCACTTTTTGGATAGACAACCTATATTTATACTCAAAAGACTAAAGAAATATAAGCCTTTGTGAACCCAAAAGCAAATTTTATACGATGAAAATCTCTTAGGATAAATTACCTTTAAAAAAATAACATGAAAACAGTTACAAAGTTACACATTTGTCCAACATCTGAGTTATTTAAAAATATAATGCCACAAAAAAAGCCTTAACAATAGCAATTATAGCCATGTTCATTTTGCTTAATTCATAAAACTGTAATTTAATTTGGGTAGCAACATTGTCTTGGGTCTTACAGGAAACAGCTGAAGCAATACAAAATATTTTAAGAAAATATGGGGCACCTGGGTGGTTCAGTTGGTTAAGCATCTGCCTTCAGCTCAGGTCATGATCTCAGGGGTCCTGGGATGGAGCCCCGCCACGGGCTCTCTGCTCAGTGGGGAGCCTGCTTCTCCCTCTGCCTCTGCCCTCCCGCCACCACCGCCCCCCCATTCATGCTCTCTCCCTTCAAAAAAAAGAAAAGAGAAAGAAAGAAAATATCTCAATGATTTTTCCTTGAAGTGATCTCAAGAATTAACTGGTAGTAAACCTAGGAAATGAAAGTAATCTTACTTCAAAAACACATACACAGACACACACACATACCACACATATGATAATAACCTCTAAATACAAACTAGGTATTTTCAGAGGGGAGGTGGGTGAGGGGATGGGTTAAACAGGTGATGGGGATTAAGGAGTGCACCTGTCATGATGAGCATCAGGTGATGTATGGAACTGCTGAATCACTATATTGTATACCTGAAACTAACATTAACACTGTATGTTAACTAACTGGAATTAAAATAAAAAACTTAAAAAATAAATGGACACAAGGAAAAAAAAGAAAACTAGATATTTTCTTTCCTTCTGAAGAATTTTTTTTTAAAAAAGCATGACGCCGCATACTGTCACATTTAAAACCTTTAATCCAATAAAAATGTAGATTTAAATAATAAATATCTTTACCCTTTAGAATACAACACTAATAGAATTAAAATGTTAGTTTTAAGAAAAATATAGAAAACTCACCACTTAAGATTGCTGCTGATTAGACAGAAACGAAAGGGGAAAGGTGTGCCTAACTTAAAAGTGGTATGAGTATGAATCGAACTTTGTGAGGTTTCTGACTAATGAATGCATGTTTTATCAAATTCATCTCTTTTTCAATTATCTTCCTAACAACATCATGTACTTTTCTGACCTTGAACACCTGGCTTCTTGGAGTTTTATTCCCGTTGTAGCTCAAATCGATTCCATTACTGGGAGAGGATGGACCAATTCGAAAGACATGACAAAATATCCTCACAATCCTTAAAAGGCTCTTCATTTGAGCATCATAATTACTAGATAGGCTGAAAATAAAAATTAAAATATGAACAGGTTAGGTGGAATAAAACAAATTATATTTTAAAATACTTAAGACCTTTTTGTCACACTGACCATGGGTTTCCTAACATAACTAGCAAAATTCCTATCATGATAGGGTTCGAATGTTTTTTTAATAGGAAGTTGCTATACATTACTTGAATTGCATATGAATGAATTATTAATGTTTAAGCACCCAGAATATAACTGATAATCAAAGCATAAAAATATGAAGTAAAGGACCACTGTTAAACAGTTTCTTGAGGCACCAACTTAAGGCAATCTCCAATTTCCACTTCCAAAAGTATGTATGTAAATTACACTGAGTCTTTAGAACTCTGAGAACATTTCACAGAGAAACAATGATAGAAATGTTATGCTCTTAAGTCAACCCACAACTCAACTGAAGAAGCTGAACTTTCTACTCTCCTATCCATAACCTCATTTCCCCACCTCTCCCCAGAACAGTAACCAATTGTTCATGTACAGTAGAATATTTACAAATTGAATAATCTTAAAGTTACTATCAGCAAGGGTGGTTCTCTACATAATGGGTAGTCTTATGACTCTACATAAATATAGAATATACATCCCACTATGAAAAAAAAAGAAAAACTCAAATCCAATTGACTATAATATAGACCTCCTTTGACAAATCAAAAAGCCCTTCAGAATCTTATAGTGCCTGGGGATTGTTCATCATTACAAATATCAATCAACTACCCCTCCACAGAGAAACTGTAGGAGTTAGGCTAAATCTTTACTGAATCTAATGACAGATCTTAAAAAAAGTAGTCGTTGTTGCTCAGGGGGTGGTTTTATTTTGAAATCTCTAACATCAGTTATCTTGGGTTTTTTGGGGGGGGGGTTTTGTTGTTTTTTAAAGATTTTATTTATTTATTTAATTGACAGAGACAGAGAGAGCAGGAACACAAGCAGGGGGAGTGGGAGAGGGAGAAGCAGGTTTCCCGCTGAGCAGGGAGCCCGATGCGGAGCTTGATCCCAGGACTCTGGGATCATGACCTGAGCCGAAGGCAGCCGCTTAACCAACTGAGCCACCCAGGCGCCCAAGCAGGGAGAGTGGGAGAGGGAGAAGCAGGTTTCCCACTGAGCAGGGAGCCCGATGCGGGGCTTGATCCCAGGACCCTGGGTCATGACCTGAGCTGAAGGCAGCCGCTTAACCAACTGAGCCACCCAGGCGCCCCTCTAATCAGTTATCTTGTATTACAACAGTTGCTCAAAAGCAGAGTAAAGAGTTACATAAACTTTTGGGCAGAATGGTATGATTGTCTTTGTATACATTAATTATCAAAGCTTACCCTATCTTTCCCTAAGTGTATTTTACTTAGCTCACTAAAATTTTCCTCTACGATATTTTTAGGTATCCTTTAACATTAAAAAAAGTTAAGGATTAAACTGAGAGTTCTAGAGGGGAGGGAGGTAGGGGGATGCGTTAGCCTGGTGATGGGTATTAAAGAGGGCACGTACTGAATGGAGCACCAGGTGTTATACGCAAACAATGAATCATCAAAAACTAATGATGTAATAATGTATGGTGATTAACATAACATAAAAAAAATTTGAGAGAAAAAAAAGTCAAGGATTAGGTTGATGGGGAGATGGGCAAAACAGGTAACAGGGATTAAGAGGTACGAACTTCCAGTTATAAAAATAAGTCAAGGAGATGAAAAGTACAGTATAGGGAATATACTCAATAATATTGTAATAACGTTGTATGGTGACATATAGTGACTATACTTATGGTGAGCACTGAGTAATGTACAGAACTGCTGAATCACTGTGTATCTTGTACACCTGAAACTAATATAACGTATGACAACTACACATCAATAATAATAATAAAAAAAGGAATTAATAATGTGGAAATAGCAAATGCCTACTGCTAAAAGTATTCCAGTGTGGTAAGTGCCAAATAGAGGGTATTTTCTATCCTGGTGACATGTGAACCCAAAATTTTCTGACATTTTCACTTCAATATTCATGTTGTTTCTCATTGTAAGAATAATGAAATTGTTAAAAAACGGTCAATAAAAATTAGCTATCAGTTACAAGTGTTAGTAAAATATAACAGTTACTGCTATCCATGCTGTATTGAATTGGAACAGCTCTATCACATTAGCAAAACTTGCTTTAGTAACTTTGAATCAAATGGGTATAGAATTACTACTTTAGCTTGTACTGATTTTTACGTATTTGTCTTTATGAAGTGTTTCTAATTTTATATCCTAAGATTGATGAGAATGACAAAATAGAAATGTAGTTTGGCTGAAACTATTTCCTTCTTTGTGTTGTGACTCTTGGAAAAGTTAACTATGATGACTCAAATTCTTCCATGAGAAAGAGGTGAATCTGACTTTCCTCTGTAAAATTACCATATACATAAAGATTTAAGTACCTGATCTAGGACACACATCATGAGTTATCTTAAGTATTTTCTTACACAGTGGAATCTGAATATCACTATCAATTATTAATACAGTTTAATAATTTTATTTACTGTACCCTTTAAACTTCTTCCAAGCTGATTCACTGGATCTAAAAAATGTTATTTTTCACTTTACAACCAGTGAAATATCTCTTTAGTATTAAACAAAAAGATCATAAATCCAAACTTCATTATATCCTTCTCCATTTGATTATAAAATGGTAATTTCTTCCCAAGCCGTGAGGTGTCTCAATGTAAAAGTTTTAACATTAGTTTCCTAATGCAAAGCCCTATCGATATACTTACCTTTGGTTTACGTAAGAGTATACTTTCATTCAGTGTCTCACTAAGCAAACAGCTATAATTTCTCTGTTCATTTGCACACTGATAACTATCTTTATCTTTAATCAAAAGTATACAGAAAGCAAGATAACTAACTTATTTAGTGAAACACAACATTATGTGCAAAAGGGCCTTCAGTAGATATTTATTATCTTTAGTAAATATTCCTAGAATCAGTTAGACAAAAGGCTATCAGCTTTTTCAAAAGTAAGCTAAATAACATCTATCACTAAATACATATTTGAATCAGTTTCCTTAATTAAAATTTCTATTAAAGTACGTGGCCAAAATTATATCACATTGTGGGTTAAGAAACATAAAATGATTCACAAATGAATAAACAAAAGGGAGACAATTTGCTGAAGTACCATGAAACATAAACTGGCAGAGGAGAATAATTTATATTTGAGATCCTCTTAAGCCTCTACATTGGCAATTGTGAGATAATAGAAAACATATATATTGGTCTCTACTCCTGGTTGCTGGCACAGAGTTCCTAAAACCCTCATAATTTCTTAAGTGATAAGAGCACTAGGAGCATCTTTTGTCCTAATATTTGGTCTTTGACCCCATTTCCTGACATAGAGTTCCTAAATCCTTTGTAATTTCCTGGGTGACAGCAATGTCTTTTGTTCTACTCAGGTGACTCTCTGTGGGCTCCTGGATGAAGTCATGATTAGAAGCTTGGAATTTCCAGCGCCACACCACAATCTCCAAAAAGGGGAGAGGGCCTGGAAATGCAGTTAATGACCAACATGCCTACAAGATAAAGCCTTCACAAAAAGCCCAAAATACGGGGTTCGGGGAGCTTCCAAATCTAAGAGGAAAGAGGTCATGAGAACCTCTGATTTGAAGTGAAGTCAGACAGAAGGTGTGGGTAACCTGGGGACCTACTACTTGCAATTGGCATCTGAAAGTGGGAGCAGTCTCATAGGAATGAGCCCTTAACCTATGAGATCTGATATATCTCTAGATGGACAATTGTCAAAGCTGAGTTAAACTGTACACCAGCTGATGTCTAAAGAATTTCTTGGTATGGGGAATAAAAAACCCACACATCTGGTGAGCACGGTAGAAGTGCAAGAATAAAGGAGAAACACAGGATTTCCCAAAAGAGTAAACAATACAATAAATTCTAATAAAATACTAATAACCAATACTCACTACCAATCTCAAAAAAAAGATACTTAGAGCCCCAAAATGGCCATAATTAACAGATTTCACAGAGCATACGAAAAGTAGCACTATAAGCAGTGAGGCAAGTACATATTGGCAAAATTGTTTTAAAACCTGTTATGGTCATGGCTCCCTTTTTCCCATTCTACTTCCATTCCACTAATCTCCTTGTTACTTTTAAGAGCTAGATTGTAACCCAGAATCTGCTCTCTATTAGTGAGAATAGGAATCCTGGTTCTTCTATGTGTTATCTTGGTAAATGGTTAAACTTCAGTTTTCTTCTATGTCAAATGGAAATAACTACCTAAATAACAAAATTACTGTGAGGTTTAAATGAAATAATGTGAATGTTCCTTAGCTAGTGCCTGGTTAATAAGTATTAAAGGTAAACTTAAAAACATAAATACATAAAAACAGAGGCTTTCTCATTACTGTGGAAAAGCAAAAAATAGGACAAAGACTTAAATAGAAAAAAACAGGTCAGTTTTCTAATGTAAGAAATGTAGAGTACTGGGGCGCCTGGGTGGCTCAGTTGGTTAAGCGTCTGCCTTCAGGTCCTGGGATCGAGCCCCACGTCAGGCTCCCTGCTCAGTGGGGAGTCTGCTTCTCCCTCTGTCCCTTGCCCCCACTTGTGCTCTGTCTCTCTCAAATGAATAAATAAAACCTTTAAAAAAAAAAAAAAAGAGGGCACCTGGGTGGCTCAGTCGTTAAGCGTCTGCCTTCGGCTCAGGTCATGATCCCAGGGTCCTGGGATCGAGTCACACATCGGGCTCCCTGCTCCACGGGAAGCCTATTCTCCCTCTCCCACTCCCCCTGCTTGTGTTCCTTCTCTCGCTATCTCTCTCTGTCAAATAAATAAATAAAATCTTTAAAAAGAAAGAAAGAAAGAAATGTAGACTATTTATAATAACCATAATCATTATCTCCGGGATTTTTCCATTTATATAATCATCATCATCATCTCTACTATGTGCGAGACAATATGCTTGGCACTTTATAGTACCTTACCATTGTATTTTTATAATTCATTAAGAAGATATTTAATACCATTTTCCAACAAGGAACTAAAATCCTGACCAGGCTGTAAATTAAGTATAGGGAGAGATCTTATCTGTTTTATTCACAATCACCTACCAGATGGCCTGGTGGATAGCAGGCATTCAGAAACATGTATTAGATATATGGGTAAATGATAAAGGTAAACTCAAAACAGTTACTTGCTGAGATCACACAGCAAACAGTGATATCTGGATTTAAACCTGAGTCTGGCTGACTCCCAAGCCATGCCTTTATTTAGTATGTCTGAATTGTAGAAAGTCCTCATCAAATAAATGGATTAATAGAAATGACTAAATAAAACAAGAGCATTATATAAAGCTGAAATTCAATGAATTCAATAAACAACCTAAAGTAGTCTCAAAGGTAGAAACTAAAAAAAAAAAAAAAAAAACAGCAAATGCTATAGTGAGTAGAAATGCTGAAGAAAGATGTAATGGATAAAAGAACACAAGGGGGTGACCCTGGTATCATGAAAGGTAAGGGGCCTAGCAAAGATCCTTTTAAATAAACAGTACAGAGTGTGATTCTGGTCTGAAGGAAGACAGAAACAAAGGGCTATCATAATGGACTCAACAATGTAGCCAATTTATAAAAACAGCATGGAGTTGGGAGGAAGAAACTCCAGTTGCAACCACAGAGATGAGAGAAGACTGTGACCCATTCTAAGACTGTCAATGTCTTAAGAGAAGTGAAAAGAAAACTGCAAAGGGGAAAGCATCCAAATTAGAAGTAGGCCAAATTTATAAGCTAAGAAAAAACACATTAACCATTTCTAAATGACTGTTTATCCTTAAGATTTGAGAAAGAGAACATGTGTGCGTGAGCACAAGCAGGGTGAAAAGCAAAGGGAGAGGGAGAGAGGGAATCCGAAGCCGACTCCACACAGAGAATGGAACCCAAATAGGGCTCAATCTCATGACCCTGAGATCACAACCTGAGCCGAAATCAAAAGACGCTTAACCAACTGAGCCACCCAGGTGCCCCTAAGTGGCTGTTTATTCCTAATTGGGGCAGCTAACCATATACAGTGAAGTATAGTTGCAGGAAAATACAATACATATAAATGCAAGTAATATAAAGGCATTACCTCCATGGATATAGCAATGAGCCATTAAAACCATAGCATCTTTTGGAAAGAATAAAGAACTGAATGAAGGGGGACAGTTTAGGGCAAAAACTTTATAAGGGGTCATGAGGGTATACTGAGAGGCTGAACAGTAGCCCATACACAGAGTTCTATAAATTAGTGATCAACATTCCTAAACTATTTTCTTGGGGGAAGGACCAAAAAAAAAAAAGACTCCTAAACTTTCTTGATTATTCTTCATGTACAATTTACTTAGGACTAATCTATCATTTTATAGGATTTTAGACACTTATGTCCAAATCCACTTAAGTAACTCTCTACTTTTAGTCCCTCTAGAGAAACTAAAGTCTCTCAGTAATAGTTGATTGCCCTGGTCTTTTAAAACGAAACAATAATAAATCAGCAAATTTTTAAAACACCTTCGCACTGACAAAAACATCAAACAAAATAAACCATTCCCAGAAAAGCCTGAAAGGAGACAAAGGTGACAGATACTGCTACCTATTGATTTGCTTATATTTTGGAACACTTACCTAAGCAGTTTATGCCCATTTGTTGTGGCAACTTCAGCAAGGCTTGTTAGAATCTTTAGGTACTGACTTTCACTTTGCTGAGACAAATGTTCCAGAACTTGCCGCAACTAAATTTTTTACAAATAAAAAAATGTGATTATACAATAATCCATTAAACTTTATCAAGAAATTATATACCTATTAGTTTAAAAAGTATCCCAAAGCCAATTAGCTGAAATCAAGTCCTTTACAGTTATTTTGCCTTGCATAAATTCAAAAGCTAATATAGACATGACATAAAATCCTTTCAAAATCACCCAGTTTTTAAAGCAATGAAAAATGCAAATAGATAGAAATCACCAAATTCAGGGGCGCCTGGGTGGCTCAATCATTAAACGCCTGCCTTAGGCTCAGGTCATGATCCCAGGGTCCTGGGATTGAGCCCCACATCGGGCTCCCCACTCAGCGGGAAGCCTGCTTCTCCCTCTCCCACTCCCCCTGCTTGTGTTCCCTCTCTCACTGTGTCTCTCTCTGTCAAATAAATAAATAAAATCTTTAAAAAAAAAAAAAGAAATCACCAAGTTCATTTACAGAAATTTAATTCCAAACTTCTAAAATATAAGAGAAGTATAAACTCCGCAATTTTTCAGAGTAAAGCTATTATAATACAGAGCTCAATAAACAAGCGATTACCAATGACATTATGATATTCCTCCTGAGATTATTTTCCCCTACCTATGGGGAAAATTCCAATTATTTTAAGCAAAAACCAAAGACCTCGGGGCACCTGGGTGGTTCAGTTGGTTAAGCATCTGACCCTTGGTTTCAGCTCAGATCATGATCTCAGGGTTGTGGGATTAAGCCCCAGGTTGGCTCTGGGCTCAGTGCAGAGTCTGCCTGAGAGTCTACCTCTCACCCTCTCCCCTTGATCGCCCCCCAACACATGTGTGCATTCTAAAATAAATAAGTAAATAAAATCTTTAAAAACAAAACAAAGACCCTGAGGGCAGAAGACTCGTAGGGCTAAATAGCAGCACAAAGTTTATTAATAGCAGCACATACTTTCCTATAACGCAGACAAGCAAATCTGAATCATTAAAATATTTATAATACTAAAATTACTAGGCACATTTTAAAATGCCATATATGCCAAACATGAACAAAAAACCTGTTCATTTACAAGCTACTAGTACAATTACATTACCATGTTTTCTCGGAGATCTTCATTCTGTGTCATTTGAATAATTGTCTGGAAAAGCCTAGGGTGATACTGAATTAATACTTCACATGTCTCTCCATAGCCACCCTAAAAAAAAAAAAAAATTTTTTTTAATTATCTAGGTTCAAAAGAAGTTCCTAATGGAAAACTTATTTCCTCTACACACCAGTCTGACACTAAAGGTGTGGGTTTTCCACACCAAGCAATTCTCCAACTCTCTGTGGACAACAACTGTCATAAAATTTAATTCAATTCTGACGCTAACCCAGAGTTAACACAGACCCCACAGGTTAGGAGCTCAGTCTCATAAAAGTGCCCCCACTTCAGAAGACACTCACAAGTCCAGGCCACCCATACTTCTAACTAACCAACTTTAAGTCAGGAGTTCCCATAAACCACCCCCTCAGGTTTGATAATCTGCTATTTGCTGTTTGATAACAGCTCACAGAATTCAGGGAAACACTTTATTTATTATAAAGGATACAACTCAGAAACAGCCAAATGGAAGAGATGCACAGGGTAAGGTATGTGGGAAGGGGCACAGAGCTTCCATGCCCTCTCTGGGCATGCCACCATCCCACAACTTTGATGTGTTTGCCAACCCAGAAGTTCCCTGAGAACCCCACTGTATACAGGGTTTTTATGGAAGTTCCATTACATAGGCATGATCGATTAAATTATTGGTCGCTGATGACTGAATTCAACCTCCAGTCCCTCTCACCTCCCTGGGAGTCACATGACTGGCTTCCAGGCAATCAGCACCCATCCTGAAGCTATCAGAGGCTTTAAGCCACCAGCCATCTCATTAATGTACAAAAAGACATTCTTATCACTCTGGAGATTCCAAGTGCCTGAGAAGCTCTTGTGTTAGGAACTGAGATAAAGACCAATATATATTTCTTATACTATCACAGTTCCTTTAAAAGATCATATTCTTTAAAAAAAATCATATTCTTTACAGAATAAAAATCTTTGCATCCACCCTCTCATTTGAGGAAAAAAGGTGATTTTACCAGTCTCAGTCTCTATTATAAAGTAAAGGGCTAAGAATATACATTAACAACATACCTGTACACATAAATCCAGAGGCGTTACTCCATTTTTATCTGACAGATATTTAGCTCCTCGTAACAGAAGAATCTGTGCTGTGTCTCTCTGACCGTGACTGTACAGAAGTAAAACCATGTTAAAAAAATTTTTTTTTAATTTAAAGTCTTTCTCTATCAATTATGGACAGTCAATATGAATCAAGAGAAGACTAACAATTTTTAAAAATTGAGAGGAAGATCTGAATTACATCCTCAACATCCAGGAAAACATTTCCCAATGTTAAATCATACCTTCATCACGTAGATAGGAAACTGACTTATTAAATCTTAGAATTGAACTTAGAACACATTACCTACAATAAATCATAACATTTAGGGATAAACAGCTACTACTCAGGCTTATGCTCCATTTTTTTCTTTCAATCATTTCCAACCTTCTTCCTACCACACCCATCCAAGTCTCTAGACCTCTTAGTCAAAAAAAACCTCAATATTCAAAACAAGAGTATATTTTATGGCACTTTAATACTTGGCAAAAAAATAAAAAGGAAGGAAGGAAGGAAGGAAGAAGAAAATACAACTATCAAAATAAGAGAATGAGGGAAGGGTAGGGATTAATTATCCAAAAATACTATCTAGCTTTCAACCTTCATTTTATCAACCCACTCAGTTTGGCTTCTGTTGACAGCTATTTAATCTGATCTAGAATGAACAATGCTCTTATCCACATGCCCATTCTACTTATTCTCTTTCTAGTAGGAGTAAAATTAGTAACCATCATTCTTTCAGCTAGGAGGAAGCTAATTTGAAGACAGTAACCACTAGACTCTAGGTCTCATTATTCAGTGAGCTAATCTGATCCAAGATACTCTAGACAATAAAAAATAAAGTTACAATCCACAGACACTACAGTTGGAAGTTAATTTTACGAAATGCCCAAAGAAGTCATACGGTTTAGAAGAGTATCTAATCAAAAATTTGTTTTGTAGATGACAAAAGCTACTAACTCAAGCACAGGTGAAACTAGAACTCAGATCCCTGTCTTCCAAAACAAGACTCTTCTACGATACCATTATACCCAAACCAGTATGTCATTTCCCAAAGAGAAAGACACACAGATTTCTCAGAGTTAAAAAAAAAAAAAAACCACTCATTCTTTACCACAAAATGACACTGCATAAAGTGTAATTTATAACCAAATGGCATTAAACAATTTAAAATTTTTTAAGTTTAATAAACCCTACTATGAATGTGATGGCAGATATTATAGATATATCACTCTCTCAATACTTTATTGTCATACTGATTACTTAGCTTAATACAAATATCAAGAGGCCAAAACTGGCTTAAGAACAGTGCCTAATTTATTCCAGAAAACCAAGAAACCAAATAAATCAGCAATCTTTCCAAAAGCAACAGTAGGTAGTTTTACTATTGTACATCAAGAAAAGTCTTCATCAAGCATCATTTGTCATTAAGCTGGGAGTACTGGTCAACACATTATATATTAAAGCTAACAGCAAGAGTTTACAATTAACACCATTCTATTCTTTGTAATACCTAAAAATGAAAGCTAAGTGAAAAGAAACTAACTTATTAATTTATTAGAGAGACAGTGTTATCTTTGCTACTACGCTTGATTCTGAAAAACCCAAAATTGCAAAGCTAGTCTGTTCAACTTTAATGACATTTCTTCTATAATTATTTAATATCCATGTGTCCAATCTTTCCAATTAAACTATAAACTTCTTCACAATATATTTGTTCCATAGCACCAAGCACAGTAGTTGGCTTATAACATATATTCAATACATATGTTGAATTATAGTTTTTAACTTCAGGTACCATTCATTTGACAAATAAGCATTAAGTAAAGTAGTGTACTACAGAGAAAAAAAAAGACCTGAATCACAGTTTATTTAGGATCTACTAAATGACAAGCATAATGCTCAGTTCTTTGTACAAAGTCTGACTTAATCCTGACACTATTATAAAATAAGTATTCATTCCATTTTTCAGTTGAAAAAACCATGACTTGAGAAAACCACAGTTATTCAAGATCACAGTTACATGACAGAGGAGAATTTGAATCTAGGTCAGTCTAACTCCAAAATCTTTCATCTATATATTATTCAACCAAGATGAATAAACAGAGTTTGCCCTCAAAGAGTAAACAATTTAGTACTCAAGAGAGTATGGTACAAGGTGCAAGGGGATACATGCTATGAGAAAAATAAAATGGGGATCACACACAATGGACAGACAAGATCACCATGTACAAATGGGACACTGTTGAATATATGTGGTTTTACAAAGTCTCCAAATAATTTTATTTATCATATATAGCAAAAAGGATAATTATCATGAAGGAAAAAGAATACCATTTTGACATTTTTAGAAAACTGGAGTAATTTCTAAAACTACATTAAAATCTCATCTACGATCAGGTAACATTTCATTTCAAAAATAAATTAAAAGCAAGAAACAAGAACTAAAATATATATAAAATCTGCATAACCCGATTAGGGCTTCAAGTGCCTCACCGACAATATTGCACGACATTAAGACTAACCTATAACAGGGGCGCCTGGGTGGCTCAGTGGTTAAGCGTCTGCCTTCAGCTCAGGTCATGATCCCAGGGTCCTGGGATCGAGCCCCGCATCGGGCTCCGCGCATCGGGCTCCGCGCATCGGGCTCCGCGCATCGGGCTCCGCGCATCGAGCTCCCTGCTCAGCGGGAAGCCTGCTTCTCCCTCTCCCACTCCCCCTGCTTGTGTTCCCTCTCTTGCTGTGTCTCTCTCAGTCAAATAAATAAAATCTTAAAAAAAAAGAAAAAAGACTAACCTATAACAAACTGCTCAGAGTGTTGCATAAAAGATTTTTCAGTCCAAATAACTGCAAAAATTTGCCCAGTGAACAAATATTCTTTACAATTCAACTATTTTTTTTTTTATATTGATTGAGATAATAGTCCCTTCAAGGAAATGCCAATGCATTCTCTGGAAACTAAGTTGGCAAAGATTTAATAAGAAAGCTATAGTACTTCTAATGCATTTAGAAGTGATTTTTCAAGCACCTTCAGTCTCCTAATTTTAGGCTTTCAAGGATATGATCTGAAAACTTGGCTAAAGTGCATATAGCACATATACTGCAGTATTTTTCTGGAACAACTTATAAAACAAAGAGACTGTATTTTCTAATAGTCTTTCCTATTCTAAAGTTTACAATTTTGAGTCTCTGGCTGTTTTATATGGCTTTGATTGTGAACTGAAAGAAGTTGCTTGGCAGTAGCTACAAATCCATGTTCAGAATCACACCTTTTTCTATTTCTCTACTGCAGATGTCTATAATTACATAAACATCTCACTAGTTTACTGTATCTATATAATCCCAGCTAACTCTCACTTTTCCTTTTTTTTTAAGATTTTATTTATTTATTTGACAGAGAGACAGACACAGCAAGAGAGGGAACACAAGCAGGGGGAGTGGGAGAGGGAAAAGCAGGCTTCCCGCTGAGCAGAGAGCCCAATGCGGGGCTCGATCCCAGGACCCTGGGATCATGACCTGAGCCAAAGGCAGACGCTTAACGACTGAGCCATCCAGGCGCCCCCTCACTTTTCCTAATAGAAAAAAGTTATCCCAGATATAGAAAATACTTGAAAATCATTATACATCCAAACCTTTATTTAAGAACTCAGGGGAATGGGAAGCATACAACTGAAAATAAAACCAATCTAGCAATTTAAAGACTTGAGGCATTTGTAAATACTATATAAAAGTCCTAGGGGTGCTTGGGTGGTGCAGTTGGTTAAGCAACCAACTCTTTGTTTGGCTCAGGTCATGATCTCAGGGTCGTGGGATCAAGCCCTGCAATGGGCTCTGCACTAAGACTCCTTCTTCCTCGGGGCACCTGGGTGGCTCAGCCGGTTAAGCATCTGCCTTTGGCTCAGGTCATGATCCCAGGGTCCTGGGATTGAGCCCCGCATCGGGCTCCCTGCTCAGTGGGGAGTCTGCTTCTCTCTCTCCCTCCCCCCTGCTCGTGCTCTTAAAAAAAAAAAAAAAAAAAAAAAGACACTGTCCCTCTCCCCTCCATGCACTCACTCTCTGGCTCTCTCTAAAATAAATAAATAAATCTTAAAAAAAAAAAAAAAAAAGTCCTAAAAATAGGGGCGGCTGGGTGGCTCAGTCAGTTAAATATCTGATTCTTGACACTGGCTCAGGTCATGATCTCAGGGTCATGAGATCAAGCCCTGTGTCGGGCTCCATGCTGGGCTTGGAGCCTGCTTAAGATTCTCTCTCTCCTGGGCACCTGGGTGGCTCAGTTGGTTAAGCATCTGCCTTTCACTTAGGTCATGATCCCAGGGTCCTGGGATAGAGTCCCACGTCAGGCTCCCAGCTCAGCAGGGAGTCTGCATCTCCCTCTGCCTCTGCCGCTCATCTCTCTCTCTCAAATAAATAATCTTAAAAACAAAAAAAGATTCTCTCTCCCCCTCTCCCTCGCCCCCCCAAAAAAAGTCCTAAAAACAAAGCTGCCTAAAAATGGGGGTGGGACGGGGGGAATCATTGTGTGCCTATAGTACACATGAAAGAAAGCTAATGAATTATGTATTATGCAAAATGCCTAGAGGAAAAAAGTGGCTGGGAAATAGTTCCTATCATAATTTTAGGTCAAAATCAGTTTGAAAATGACTCATTCACAGCAGCACTACATAATTAAATATGGCTCAGAATGAGAATATAAGTAACAAAAAGAAAAAAAACGAAAAGGTCTGTATGGTGAAAGAAGAATACTATTTCTCAGAATAGAAATCTTGTATAGCAATAAAACTGAGGACAACCATACTTTGTGCTCACTGAGGAGTGGAGAACTGTGCTACAGTTTAGTAGGCACTTACTAACGACTAAGTGCAAAATACCCTGCCAGATGCTTTCTATAAGCCATCTTATTTAATTCTCACTATAGTCCCACAAGCCAAATAGCAGCATTTCCATTTCGTAAACAAAGAAACAAAAGCTTCAGAGGTCAAGAAACTTGACTTAAGTTACACAGTTTTGGGGCCAAGATTTGAACCCTGATTCCAAGGCTCCTTCTCCTATATATCTCAATACTTTTGGAATGTAATCCAGAATTTTTTTTAAAAAGCATATGATGATATATCTAGTAATACCTCTCAACCAATAAAAACTTACATTAAGGTTTTTTTTTTTTTAATTTAATTTGTCTATAGGGTCAACTTGTTCTGTTTCCCACATTCCTTTCCCTTTTCACTTATCAGAGAGAATACACTGGGAATAATTTATATGTTTAATGTATACCTATATCTAGATATCACAAATAAAATTAAAAGTATGCCTACAACAAATACCATATGATTTCACTCATATGTGGAATTTAAGAAACAATACAGATGAACATATGGCGGGGGAAGACAGAGAGGAAAACAAACCATAAGAGACTTAAAAATAGAGAACAAACAGGGTAGATAGAGGGAGGTGGGTGGGGGATGGGCTAGATGGGTGATAGGTTTTAAGGAGGCACTTGTCGTGTTGAGCATTGGGTGTTGTACATAAATGATGCATCACTGAATTCTACTCCTGAAATCAATATTGTACTGTATATTAACTAACTAGAATTTATATAAAAATTTAAAGAAAAAAAGTCTGCCTACAAATGAACCATGTTCTATATCTATCATCCTGCTACAATGATAAATTTCTTTTCTTGTTTCAATTTTAATCAGACTTGCCTAACTATCTCTGTTCAAAGAAATCTAATATTTGCTAAAATAAAAGTTAATGATGGGAGGGGTGCTTGGCTGGCTAAGTCAGTGGGGCATGCGACTCTTGATCTTGGGGTTGTGAATTTGAGCCCCATGTTGGGTGTAGAGATTACTTAAAAATAAAATCTTAAAAAAATTAAAGAAATAAAAGTTAATGATGGGAATATAATACTAACAGAAAGTACTTCTAAAAAACTCTTTTACCATACCTCTATGCTCAGACTAACCATAAGAATATCCACGTTCTGCACAACACTAATATACCTACATTTAACTATTATACATGCATTATTTTATAGAAGATACTTCTCAAACATGTAATTATAGCAATTCATTCATTCAAAAACATTTACTAAGCATCTAAATGCAAACCACTGTAACTACACATTGAATATAAAGTGGTGAATAAAATTCTTGCTTTTACTGACCTTTCAGTCTAGTAGGAGAGAGATACTATAAACAAGTAAACAAACAATTACAAAATACAAAGTGTTATAAAAGAAATAATTGGGGGGCACGTGGGTGGCTCAGTCGGTTAAGCATCAGACTCTTAAACTCAGGTCTTAATTTCAGGGTCATGAGGTCAAACCCCATGCTGGGCTCCATGCTGGGCATGGAGACTACTTAAAAAAAGAAAGAAAAGAAAAGAAAAGAAAAGAAGAGAAGAGAAAAGAAAAGAAAAATGACTGTGATGCTGTGCAAGAAAATTTGGGGACAGGCCTACTCAGACTGGTCAGGAATTGCCTTCCTAAAAAGTCACAATTAAGCAGTGACATAAAGAAAGAGTCAGCCACATAAAAAGCCAAGGTAAGAGCATTTCAGGAAAAACAGTATGCAGAAAAGCCTGCTGGAAAGAGTCCCTTGCATTTGGTGAACTCAGAGAGCCAATGTGTCGGAAACAGTGAGCTAAGCCGAGGTCAGACCATGCAGGTCTCACAGGCAAAGGCAGAATACGTATTTTATCTGAAATGCAACAGAGGCACTGAGAAGTTTTAAATACAAAGTTTAAACATAAAGTGACAAAAGCTGATCTTTTTTTAAAGATTTATTTTGAGAAAGTGAGAGAGAGAATGGCGTGGGGGCAGAGGGAGAGAGAAAGAGAGAGAGAGAAAGAATCCCATGCAGACTCCATGCCGAGCACAGAGCCCGGAGCCCAGCTCAGGGCTCAATCCCACAACCATGAGACCATGACCTGAGCCGAAATCAAGAGTCAGATGCTCAACTGGCTGAGTCACTCAAGCGCCCCAAGTCAATTCATTTTTTTTTAAAAGATCACTCTGGGGGCGCCTGGGTGGTTCAGTTGGTTGGTTGGTTAAGCGACTGCCTTCGGCTCAGGTCATGATCCTGGAGTCCCAGGATCGAGTCCCATATGGGGTTCCCTGCTCAGCAGGGAGTCTGTTTCTCCCTCTGACCCTCCCCCCTCTCATGCTCGCTCTCTCTCTCAAATAAATAAATAAAATATTAAAAAAAAAAAATCCACATAAAAGATCACTATGGCTGCTCAGGAAAGGACAGATGGGAAGGAAACAACAGAGAAATCAGGGAGACCAGTTAAGTGACGACTGCAGCACTCTAGACAAGCGCTAACAATGTTAACTAAGGTCATTTCAGTGAGTTGGAGAGAAGAGATTCAGAATATATTCTGAAGGTGGAATTTACAGAACTTACTAATAAATTCCAAGTTCAGGGTCAGAGAGAGACAGGGAGAAATAAAAAAATAATGATCTAGTTTCTGGTTTAAACAAGTGAAAGGATAACAGTACCAATGACTGAGATGAGAAAAGGTAGACACAAGGTTTGAAAAGGAAAATCAGAAGCTCTGTTTTGGACACGCTGACATCTGAGATTCTGTAAGACTTACAAGTGATGATGTAAATCAGGCAGGTGGCCATTCAAATCTGAAGCTTCAAAGAAAGGACTGATCTAGAGATAACCGCTCAAGATAGGATGTGATTTCAGGTAATCAAACAATGACATTATTCATAAATTCAGGACGCCATGGAAAGAACTGGTTTTCTAGCCAAGCAACCAAGACATAAGTATAATTTAAGAAAATGGTTGGATTCAGATAGCATATTTAAAAGTCTAGAGATCCAAAAGTCCTTGTATTCTAATTCAAGGTTGTTCAATGATGATTTGAAGCAGTCTAATAAAAGTAACATCAGCGACCCTAAAGAGAAGCTAAACAAGAATTAAAGTAGGTCTTTTAGGCTAAAACAAACCTCCAGTAAAATGATGTGTAACAGAAAAAAGGGTAAGAAGAAAAGAGGAGCTTTCTGGAGAACTCCATATCTGCATTTAAGAGCGTAAATAAATACTGCACTTCATATAATCTAAACCAAAGACAAGAAACAGTGGTTTACTGTAAGCTGCTTCTAATTGCAAACTACATTTATATAACACAGTATGTATATATGTGGGTGTGTATGTATGGGGTGGAGTATGTGTGTAATTGTTATGTTGTTAGTTCCTTATAGACTTAGGTTTATTACTGTATCACTAACGCCATAATATATGGCACACACAGAGTGCTAACTAAATGTCTGCTTATTACATGAATGAACCAACGAACAAAATACATGCTTCAAGAAAATGAACCAAGACAGAAGCACAAAAACAACTTAATGCATAATTTAATATCTAACAAGACAAATTCGAAGATTTTTTTTTTAAAGTTACAAATCCAAAGAAAGCAAAGACATGGATGGCTCTGGTCCAAGACATAGTTTAATAGTTTATCCCTCTGGAACTGACCTAGTACTTAACAAAGAAAACTACGGAAATTACTGGATTATAGAGATGTCTTTTTTCATTACTTATTAAGTAATTAGTCTAAAATTTAAAATTTAAATAATCAAGTAAATCAAAAGCTCCCACCTATAACATATAAAAACACTGGCAATATAATAGAAAATGCTTTTCCTTGTGCAGTTAGGTGAGCACAGTATTTGTGGGAAAACAAGAGAACTTTAGAAAATATACAGAAATGCTTGTGTTTGGAAATGCAATAAATACATTAATGAGAGCATCTGGAAATATAAAATATCCTACCTGCAAGCAAAGTACAATGGAGTAGCTCCAGATACATTTGGCCTGTTAATATCAGCACCACTGTCTAGCAAGCACTGCACTGTCTGGAGGAAAAAGAAACAAAAAGTAAAGCCAGAGAAGTCAAACAAAGACACAATTATCACAATTTAAATAGATATGAGGAATGCTCCTGCCACTACCTGAAATTTTAAAGTAGAACAAGTAGGAACATGACAATTATGATGGCTGAACTTCTTCAACTTTTTGGTTAACTCTCTAGAAACAATATATGTGGAATTATCAATGTAATATAACCTGTGTTAACCCGGGAAGGCTCTAGAAAATCGCTGACCACGTAGCTACCAAGGACTTGCAAAATGGCTAGAATAACTAAGGAACTGAATTTTTAATTTTATTTTATAATAATTAACTTAAGTTTAAATAGCCACATATTGCTAGTAAAGTTAACACAGCTCCTCTAGATATTTGAATTTAGAAACCAGAATTTTGCCTCTAACAACAAAAAATAGGTACCAGAACTATCACTTTCTTAAACTCAAACATAATTATTAATCATCATTATTAAAGTTCAAAATGTTGAAAAGCTAAGAAGTCCTTTTGCTAGTAACAGTAACCAGTTTCTGGTAACTCAGTTTCTCTGATAGTCTCATTTATACATACTCTGTCTCCTAAGCTCATTCTGCAACCATCTGAGTCATACTAAGAAAAAGCAAGTTAATATAAAATCTTAATGTAAAATCACATATTTGGTAACTAGATATATAGAATGTGGCTCTCCTGAAAGCCTTAAAAAAAAGAAAAGAATCTCTTCTGGTTTTATTCCTTTGATCTTCATTTGGGTTTCTCCTGCAAAAAGGAAGAAAACATGTAAAAACCCAAAAGTTTTTGGAATTACACTGTTTAATATTACTTCTGGACTGAACACACATGTTCATTATTGCTGTTCTAAAATCTAATACAAGGTCAGTAAAATAATAAGACTATAAGCCCACAAGGAAGAACAGGAAAGAACACAACAGCATACGAGACAAGTCAGTAAGTTTTGGTAAAGTGGCAAGCAAGTGGAGGAATAGAAACCAACTTAGCAGATCAAAAGCAGCTGAAGTCTAAGTGCCTGCAAACGTGGTTTCCAACACACCACCAAATTCTCCCTGTAGAACACACATACAAAATACAGGGACTGGAAGTACCAGGTACCTTCTAAGACAGGAATAGTTACAAAGAGCTCTAAACAGGAATATCAGTGAAAGCCTATACAAGAAACAGCTGGACCTTACCACTGGACCCTTTCTCCCCATGCCACAGAGTTAGCCACTATCTCTCCCTACAGTGTCTCAAAATAGTGAGGTTTATCATCTGGACAAAGTGAGTAGGGAGGCTCTAGACTGACAAGCAAGATACCTAGGTAAAGCAGAGATAAGGAGCCATGATGAACACAGTTAAGTGAAAACTTCCAGCCCCTACATTCCACTAGGCTCCCAGAAATCCAGTAGCCAGGCTAAACCTCAAAGGGTGGAGAAACTAAGAAATTCCCAAGTCAAAAAAAAAAGGAACTGATAACTATCTAATGAATCTTTCTTTGTAGAAAATAGTCCTGAGATACTCTGTAGGAGCATATACAAAAAATTACTAATTCATAAAAAGAAAATTGAACAAAGCCAATTATTAACTTTAAGAAAAATAGTCACCCTTGGGCGCCTGGGTGGCTCAGTTGGTTGGGCGACTGCCTTCGGCTCGGGTCATGATCCTGGAGTCCTGGGATCGAGTCCCGCATCGGGCTCCCTGCTCAGCGGGGAGTCTGCTTCTCCCTCTGACCCTTACCCCTCTCATGCTCTCTCTCTCTATCTCATTCTCTCTCTCAAATAAATGGGTAAAGTCTTAAAAAAAAAGAAAAGAAAAATAGTCACCCTAGACAGAAAATGTTATAATTCATTACTTGACTCAGCAGTAAACAATAGTTACCTAACTATATATACACCTAATCTTTTCTGTCAAAATTTACAATTTAATTTTAGAAATGGGGAAGAAGGCATGGGAAGAGGATTTAAATGAGTTAAATCCTCACTCACCAGGACAAGAAATGATTCAGCGATATCTGAAAGTTAAAGAGCAACAGAAGCATATTATTTGGAAATAGATACCAGAAGGAAAACTAAAAGAGCTGAAAATTGTTGCCTGCTGTTCATGACTGGACAAAAAAGGGTGGTTTAAGGGACTATCGTTGTTTATTGAAAAGATTCTGTTTTTAAAAGTGAAATATTTTAAGATATAGTATTCATGTATTACTACTTGAATTCACTTCTAACCCAAGAGGAATAGAAACACTGTTACATAAAATTTTATTATCAGCTATAGAATTCCTTTAAACTGAGGCCAAGTGGTCAAGCACAGCTTTCAAATATAAGAAAAATACTATTTTATAAGACAAGGCCTACTTGAGCCTCTTGATTATGGCCTTCTCCTTTCTGAGTTTTGACCTAGAAGCTGTGTCTACATGGCCCAAAACAAGAATGAGATGGACAGCAGCAATAATGTTCATTAGCTGTTATAGAAATTAGACAAAAAGCCGTAACTCAAAAGGCTCAGGAGAGATGAAAGCACTATATATACTGAAAATATATACTAATATGCAATTAAAACCAAGCAATTCACATAGAAGCAAAATAAATTATTATTATTAGCTTAAAGACTTTTTTTTTTTAAAGTAATCTCTACACCCAACGTGGGGCTTGAACTCACAACTGCTAGATCAAGAGTTACATGTTCCACTGACTGAGCCAGCCAGTTGTCCCAGAAGCAGAAATAAATTATTAAAAAACATACTATGCATTTACAAAAATTATATAGTTGTTTAAAATACATAATGATATAATAATATGAGTAACCTTAACATGTGCCTGGACACTGTGCTAATAAATTTAATACATCCTGTGAGGAAACATATTCTCTCTACTCTTAAAGTAGGAAACTGTCCAATATCCGCCCCCCCAGCAAAAAACAACAACAACAAAAAACTATTCTCCTATTCCTAGATAATCTACCGGGGGGGGGGGGGGGGGGGGTCCTTCCTCCATACAGTATAAGAAACTGCTAGGAAAGATCCTTGAAAGAAAAGCATTGAAAGGGAATTTTCATATGGCTTCAAGAAACCCTTGAGAAGAAACAACACATTTTCAACAGACTTCATGACCCTTCAAGTGATAAAACAATATTCTGAGTGGAAAACTAATGTGCAAAGCTAATGTCTGGGTCAATCTCCAAAGTCATTTAATTGAAGGCAGTGACTAACCAAGACCACCTGTGCCCAATACACTGAAAAATTACAAAGCAAGAAATCCAAGGCAGATCTACTTTATCAACGTCAACTCGCTAAATAACAATGATCAAAGTAAAAAGGAATAGATATTCAATATTAAAATTACAAGTAAAAATCTGAGTTGTGGTATTTCTACTTGCTAAAAGACAAAACAACAAAAACAGCATCTTTATCTTTTATTAAAAATAATTCTGATATGACTTGACAGCAATGCACAAATTACTTATCCACTAAGAAAAATAGCCAACTCACTAATCAATGACTGGTTTACATAGGTTTTTCTATAGAAACCTGTCCACCTAAACCTATCAAAACTTTGAAGTATTATATAACATCTAGTAAAAATCATTATTATCCAGTTGTGTCTAAAATTACAGTAACAGGGCGCCTGGGTGGCTTAGTTGGTTAAGCGACTGCCTTCGGCTCAGGTCATGATCCTGGAGTCCCAGGATCGAGTCCCGCATCGGGCTCCCTGCTCGGCAGGGAGTCTGCTTCTCCCTCTGACCCTCCTCCCTCTCATGCTCTCTGTCTCTCATTCTCTCTCTCTCAAATAAATAAATAAAATCTTAAAAAAAATAAAAAATAAAAAATAAAATTACAGTAACAGAACTATTATTTGCTCACATTTCCCAGAAGTGATTAAAGGAGAATTCTAACATTAGAATAAATAAAATTACTCTGAACATAAAAATACAATCTAAAATGTTAGTCTATCTACCTTTGTGCCTCAAGGCTGAATCCAATGAAACGTTTTTGCAAAAGCTTTCAATTAAGTTTGCGTGGCTGTCCTGTAATTCTCTGGATGAAAAGCTTGAATGCCGACTAAAAGGTATCAGGAGAGCTGACTGAACATAGGTAAACACTGTTCCTTACCAAGTTTACAATTTCAGTAAAACATGCAGTCAGTTCTTTCAAAGACAGTGTATGTTATACCAATGTCAAACAATTCTTTTAAGTTTCAGGAGCTTAAATATACTCTAAGCAGGGTTCAACTATCATTTTATATTGTTTGTGAAGCTTCATATTTAGCTATATAAATTTAGCAACATCTAATCCCGATGTGTACTCTAATTTACACAAACTGTGACTAAACCATTCAACAATTCGCTAGGGTTTTTAAATCCAAGTTATTCTAGGAAAACAATAATCAACCATTTGTGGCAATTTAACACATTAACAAATCTTAAAGAACTAATAACAAAGAAAAAAGTCACCAAAAGTAAGTTCAGTTTATGGCCAAAAAAATTGGAGTCAATTATATCCATGTAGAATAATATTAGGTTTTACCATACTTTCTAAAAATGAGATTAAAAATCAAGTAACACACTGGTCCTAGCTTACTGCACAAGACCAAATGAATTAAGGGTCCAGATAGAGTGCTCTCTGTACTTTCCTTGCAGAATCACATCATACACATTAATAATGGTGGAAGGAAGGAAGGAAGGAAGGGAAGGAGAGAGGGAGGGAGGAAGTAATAGTACCAATACTATTATTGCTCTTAAGTGTCTTCCAAAGTGTTCACAATGCTTTACTTAATTACATAAACAGTAAACAGAATATACCATAGGAGGTAGGTAAGGGCAGGGGAAGAAAAATTTGCCAAAGACTATATAATAGGCCAGCTAAATACCAAACTCTGAAGTGATTTTTAAAATCAATATCCCAAGACAAACCATAATTTTGCTATTGTAAAGCTAGTAACAGCTGACCTAAGGAAAGTTATTAAAAAATTAAATTCCTAAGGAGTTGTTATGCTCATTTCTTTCATCTGATCCTTTTTAAATAGGAACAGAGAGTAGTTTAAAATCTATTGGGGCACCTGGGTGGCTCATTTGGTTAAGCATCCAACTCTTGACTTTGACTCAGGTCATGATCTCAGGGTCATGAGATCTAGCCCCGTCTCTCAAAAATAAAAAATAAAAAAACTCATAGTGCTATTATGTTGCAAGGACATAAAATGGTCAAAATGCATTCTCAACTACCCAAACCACTTCCTTTCAACAAGACCTTTATCGTGGTTTACCTCTAACAAAACCAACACATCTATATTAAATCATGGCAAAGATTATTCAATTTCTTAGTTACAACAAAACTGCATTTTTCTTCTAAATCTTTTGTCTTTTAAAAAATAATGTAAATCTGAACAGCACTTCTTGTTATCAAAGCGAAAATAGCAGTATTCAGTTACAAATTCTACAAAGCTTTTAGAGCTCTTAACCAGTTGATCAAAATGTTTTCATGCACTCCTGAGATTTACCCTAAAGTGAGATTAGAAAGTAAATTTAAGAGGATTTATCATTATCTCTTTAATCTGAAAAGTGCTACTAATTAATACCTTTAAAAAAATTTTTTTTAAGATTTTTTATTTATTTATTTGAGAGAGACAGAGAGAACACGGGCAGGGGAGGGACAGAGGGAGAAGAAAAGGGACAAGCAGACTCCCTGCTGAGCAGGGAGCCCAACTACAGGGCTTGATCCCAAGACCCTGAGATCATGACCTGAGTTGAAGTCAGATGCTTAACCGACTGAGCCACCCAAGAACCCCTCTTTAAATGGAGCTTCTTTCTCCCTTTAAAGTTTTCTATTTTATTTTGTAAAACATATATAATCAATATGCAAACTTTTAAGCTTAAAAATAAATCTTGAAACCTATATGCACTGCTACATGTCTATATGGAACCAAGTTCTGAAGACCTTTTAATGAATTTATGCATGAACTGACTTTGAGACAATAAAAAGGCCATTTTTACTTGCAGCTAAAGTAAGTCAGTAGGATACCTGACAAAGCATTTTATACTCAGTGTTCAACTTATGGAAAGATATACAAAGAGTTAAAAAAAATCAATAATCCCTATCCTGTAATAATTTATCATATCTATGCTCATCCAATGAGATTTGAACATGTCCCAGAAATACATAAGTAATTATAAGGCATAGGTAATATTAGCACAACTACCAACAAAGATTTTTAGGAGTATAATTCAGCCTGGAGGCTAAAAGATAGACTAATTTTTCAAGATTCCTTCTTGCCTCGAGGAAGAATTAAAGATGCATACAATGATTCATAAAACACTAAACATACTCTCTATCTGTTCATGATCCTCACAGATAACTATAATTGACCAACTATAATAGAATAGAATCTCACTCACCAATACAATCAACCACAAGTCAACATGGCTTTTTGTACCCTTCCTCCTCTACTATATCTGCAAAACCTCACTCTGTGAAACTCATCATCGCAGTGAAGTCAGGCCCCCTTATAAATCTTTTGAGATAATAATTCTTCAAAGGCATCTGACTATGAGGAATTCTCCCTTACTTCACCACACCTGCTTTAGGTTGTAAAGCATATGGAGTATATTATACTCATACTAACTATTCTTCAATAACTTCAGAAGGCAATTCTAAATTTTTAATGCAGCCTGTAATGCACATGTTTTGAAATAGGGTTTTCTTAGTAATTCTTGTCTCTTCACTGGCTCAAGGCAGCTAAAATTAGTTTTCATAGATCACTTCTGATCTGAATCCCAGTTTTTTGTACAAAAATTCTTGGCCAACAGGTAGGATTTATAATCTTATATATGACACTCCACTCCTGTTATGGCAAAGTGTTTATATTAAAGTGGGTGCTTTTCTGTCCTGTAACAACTACCAGCAGGACTCATCCTCTAATGTGCAACCATTGTTTAAAAACCTGGGCCATTCAAGATTAGGACATTTCAGATCATTTTTTTTTCACACAGAATACTTTTTAAATTAATACTGCTGACTCTCAGAAAGTAAAAACTAGTGAGAAGGAAATACTCCTTGAAAACACTGGGTTAGTTTTCAGATGATAAAGGACAAAAAATAAAAAATAAAAATGAACAACTAGTTTTTAGAAGAAATTCCAGGGAAGAAAAAAAAATTCTATATCCCTCCTCTTATGCAACTCATTAAACATAAGACAATGTTACTCTTGGCCTCACTATCTTAAAGAAGTGCAATACTCTGAATTATAATCACATATAAATCCATTTAAACATGTAGCATCCTACATCCTGAACCCAGATTAGGAAAAAAGTGCAGAGATGAAAATCAAGATTCCAGTAGGAATTCTCAGAACACAAAGATAAGACCCAGAGAGAGTGTGTCCAAAACAATACATATTGGGCGCCTGGGTGGCTCAGTCGGTTAAGCTCTGCCTTCGGCTCAGGTTATGATCCCAGGGTACTGGGAGCGAGCCCCACATTGAGCCCTGACATCACATCAGGCTCCCTGCTCAGTGGGGAGCCTGCTTCTTCCTCTCCCTTTGCCTGCCACTCCCCCTGCTTGTGCTCTCCCTCTGTCAAATAAATAAATAAAATCTTTCAAAAAAATACATATTAAACACACAAATTTCTGTATCTGCAGTTATTGATGGGGATTTTTTTTGTTTTCGGCTGGTTTTTGTTCTTATTGTTATGGTTAACAAGTAAATAAATTTCTATTAACAACAATGTTAAATGTGGGGAAAAAAAAAAACTCAAAAGTAACCAGGACAGGAAACTATAACAAGGCAGATTTTAAATTTTAAACTAACAATTTTTGTATAAGGCAGCAGTCTCCTAATAAAAGAAAAACTATTAGCAACTTTTAAAGTTAAATGTTTGTACATGGGAGTAACAGGAAAGTACTGACGTAAAACAAATGCATGATCTTAGAAATCTAAGTAAGAAAGAAAACAACCATCACTCTAGTCTTGCATCATATTCCAAGACAGCAGAAAAATATGATAATCTAAGCTGAAATATTTAAGCAATGTCAGTGCTCACTTTCTTACCATCTAATCCCAGTAACTGAGGCATAATGGTAAAAAATAAAATATAAAAAAGTTATGTGATAATAAGATTGAGAATAAGAACATTATTAGAATTACATGTGATGGACATTGAGGAGGGTAATGTACTATGGTGAGCACTGTGAATTGTTTAAGACTGATGAAGCACAGACCTGTACCCCTAAAACAAATAATACATATGTTAATTAAAAAAAAAAGAAAAAAAATTACATGTGAACATACATTTAAAATTTTAGTATATTCAGCTATCAAAATCTATGAATCAGAAATAAATTTGAAATCCAAATACTTTAAACAGATTTAAAAGCACTATTTTCTATTCTTTTTATCCACAAAGAATATATATTAATCATAAGTCCATATGATGCAAAAAATGTTTTAAGATTTTGCTACGATGCTTCATGTTCCCAATTATGCACAGTGAAAAACTTTTCATGAATTCAAAGTTTTCAAAAATAAATACATGCAACTTAAAGTCCTCATGGCTGAATTTACCGTCTTGTGACCGTTCTGGCAAGCCACATGCAGCGCTGTCTGCCCCATCGCATCCTCAACATCGACGTCACTGACGTGTTGTACAAGGTCATGGAGTAGTTCTGTCCGCCCATTCACGGCCAGCCAGTGTATCTGTACAGCCATTTAGTTACTTAACATTTGTGCAAGGAGTGTTTCATAAAAACAGCAGATAAATAATGCTATTATTTCTCAAACGTGAGTATGATATACACACTAAAGATTAAAATAAAAGCCCATATATTTTCCTATTTTTTATATGGGGAAAATATGCATCAAGATGTAGATTACACCACCATGTACTTCAAAATCAAGCATTTCATGGATCACAACAGTTAAATACCCTAGACTTAGGATCACCAAATACCCTGCTTCCTAGATGATCCTGGACTCTATGCACAGCTTGTCTCTAAAGAAAAGGTACTGGATACTTTTCCTTCCCCAGAAGTAAACATGAATAAAAAGGTAATTAACACAACAGACATCATATTCTTTACTTCTTGTATTTTCCAAATAACTCATGTATCATACATAAATAGTAATACATAGGGAGGATAAAATACTTATAACTCTACCACTCAAAGATAATCAATGTTAAAACTCTGGACTAGGCTATCCATGCATTTTTCAATTGACTGTTTTCCATTAAAAACTGTATCATGAAACTTGTTTTAGGATGGCAGCTTAAACACATGCATCGACTTCTATTTCTTCCCCAAACACCACTGAAATGACAATAAAGAGTACTTTCCTTAAAAGACAGACCCATTACGATAAAGATAAAAAATACTATAATAGCAACAAGTTTTGCAAGTTAAAAGCTTTTGTCTGACTTGTCAGAACAAAAAACTGAATCCTAAACCAGTAATAGAAAAAGCCAAGGAAGGTGACTCAGATCACTAAAATCCCAAAAGGCTCAAGAATCGGTGATAAGCACCTTGCATCTCTTGAAGTAGGGATGAAAACTGGTGGATTTAGACCCTTATATCTCCAACCCTCCCCAACTCTTCCAGGCCAATAACTGCCCCTTCCCAATCAGAGAGAACACAAGAGCCTTGAAAACAATCTCTAGTAAGTGACAACCGGCACAATGAAGCAAGAATATCACATTGTAAAAGGGAGACAAAGTCGTTTACATACTGAATACTGAAATCCCAAAGAATTCTCCTCTACCTAATTTCCAGAATGCTAACACCCTCCTGGCAATTGTTAGAGCTTTCTCTGAGGAATCTAACCAGCTTGAGAGTAAATGCCTAAAGAAATTGATATCGGGAAGGATCCAAAAGGCAAATGCCCAAGAACACTGAAGCCCATAGTGAATAAACCTCATTCATTCAAACGGGGCTTTCAAATAGCTTTTTCCAATTCCACCAAACATTTGACAAATGCATCTAGTTTGAAAGACAAAATACAAAAAAAAAAAAAAAAACCTAGGGAAAAAAAAAAAGCAGAGAAGGAACCATGAATATTCAAGGAAAAAACTTCAAAAGAAAAAGCTATATTTAATACTCTCAGAAAGGGGCGCCTGGGTGGCTCAGTCGGTTAAGCGTCTGCCTTGGGCTCAGGTCATGATCCCAGGGTCCTGGGATCGAGCCCCACATCGGGCTCCCTGCTGAGCAGGGAGCCTGCTTCTCCCTCTGCCTCTGCCCCTGCTTGTGCTCTCTCTCTGTCAAATAAAAAAAGAAAAAAAAAATACTCTCAGAGAGAAAACATACTGACTGCATCCTTCAAACAAGAACAGGCTACTATTTTTTTTAAAAGGACAATGAAAAGCAAACAAACTCCTGGAACTTAATACTGTGACAGAGACATGCAAACTCAAAAAAGATTTAGAAGATAATATTGAGGAAGCCTCCCAAGAAGCACAAAAAGACAAAGAAATGGGAGAAACAAGAGAAAAGGTACAAAAATTAAAAGGTTAGCCCAAGAGGTCCAATATTCAAATAACAGGAATTCAAAAAGGAGAGAACAGGCAAAACAGAAGATTGAAATCATCAAAGAAGTATTTTACGAAAATTTTTCCTGAGTTCCCATTACATGAGCTTCCAGGATAACACCTCAGCATTACCCAGCCAAATGGATATAATTAAACCAAACCCAGACCTATAATCCTGAAATTTTAGAACTCTAAAGACAAAGTAGGTTCAATAAGTTTCTAAAAAGGAAAAACACAACAGGTTTCATAAAGAGTCAAGAATCTAAATGGTGGGGCACCTGGGTGGTGCAGTCGGTTAAACATCTGACTCTTGGTTTTGGCTTGAGTCCTGATCTCAGAGTTATGAGATCAAGCCCCACATCCCTCTCTGTGCTCAGTGAGGAGTCTGTTTAAGACTCTCCCTCAGGCGCCTGGGTGGCCCAGTCGGTTAAGCGGCTGCCTTCGGCTCAGGTCATGATCCCAGGGGTCCTGGGAATGAGCCCAACAGCTCCCTGCTCAGCTAGGAGCCTGCTTCTCCCTCTCCCTCTGCCTGCCACTCCCCCTGCTTATGCTCTCTCCCTCTCTCTGTCAAATAAATAAATAAATATTTTTTTTAAAAAAAAGACTCTCTCGGGCACCTGGGTGGCTCAGATGGTTAAGCGTCTGCCTTCGGCTCAGGTCATGATCCCAGGGTCCTGGGATCGAGTCCCGCATTGGGCTCCCTGCTCCTTGGGAGCCTGTTTCTCCCTCTGCTTCTCTCTCTCTCTCTGTCTCTCATGAATAAATAAATAAAATCTTTAAAAAAAAAAAAAAGACTCTGTCCCTCTTCCTCTGCCCTTCCCCCACCCCATGCAAACACTCTCTCCATCTCTCAAATAAATAAATCTTTAAAAAAAAAAAAAAAGAATCTAGCGCCCAGCTAGCTCAGTCGGTAGAGCATGAGACTCTTAAAAAAAAAAAAAAAAAAGAATCTAAATGGCACCAAACTTCAAAACTGAAAGCTAGAAGACAATGAAGCAACATTTTCAAAATTCTAAGGGAAAACAATGTGCAGCCCAGAATCTTATTACCAGCTAACTCATTATTAATGATTACATAATCAGACTCAAAATTCAAGTAATGCGAAGTATAAACGAATTTACTTCCCATTAACTCTTTGTCAGTTAACTACTGGAAAATGTGCTCCAGCAAAGTGACAGAATAGTTATCTGCAAAGACAGACACAGAATCCATATAAAAAAGAACCCAAAACAAGAGAAAGGCAAAAGAAATCTCCAGAATGATGAAGAGATATTCTAAACAAAAACTGTGAAGGAGGCCTAGAAATCACCCAAACCAGCTTAGAGAGGACAGAAGTCTCCATAAAAGACTCCTATCAAAATTAATCAAGAAGATGAAAGACACTGAATACTTATCATGAGGATATTTACAAAGCTCAGGTAAAGTTTCACAATGAATTAATAATAACTACTTAGAAAAGTTTTAAAAAAAATTTAAGCTGCAATAAGACAAGAAACAAAGACCTAGAGATTAGAAAGGAAAAGATAAAATTATCTCCATTTGCAGATGACATGACCGTCTACATAGAAAACCCTAAGGAATCTACAAAAAACTCCTAGAACTAATACGTGAGTTCATCAAGGTCACAAGAATACATGATAAACACACAAAAAAGGAATCGCATTTCTACAAACTATCAGTGAACATGCAGAAACCAGAATTAAAAACATAATACTATTCAGTATTGCTCCAAAGAAAATGAAACTTAGCTATACATATACACTTAAAACATGCACAAGATCTGTATGGTGAACAGTACAAGAGGTAAAATTTCATTTACAAAAAGAAATCAAAGACTTAAATAAATGAGGAGACATACTGTGTTTCCAGTAAAGATACCAATTCTCAAACTGATCTATATTTAATACAATCTCAGTAAATATCCCAGCAAGGTTTTTTTGTCATAGTCAAGTTTATTCTATAAATAAGTTTATTCTATCTATAAATTTCTGGCAAAGAAACCAGAATAGCTAATATAATCCTGACACAGAAAAATAAAGTGGGAGGAATTACTCAACCAGATATTAAGGCTTACTATTTAGTATATAGCTACAGTAATCCAAACTGTGGTATTGGCAAAGGGACAGTCACATAGATCCCTGAAACAGAATTAAAAACAACAAAAAAAAAAATTCATATAAATATGCCCCATAGATTTTTGAGAAAGATGCAAAACCAATTTCATGCAGGAAGGATAGACTTTTCAACAACAGTGCTCGAGTAAGTGGACTTGATGAGCAAAAAAAAAAAAGGGACGCCCAGGTGGCTCAGTTGGTTGAGCATCTGCCTTCAGGCTCAGGTCCCAGAGTCCTGGGATCGAGTCCCACATTAGGCTCCTTGCTCAGCAGGGAGCCTGCTTCTCCCTCTGCCTGCCGCTCCCCCTGCTTGTGTTCTCTCTCTCTGACAAATAAATAAATAAAATCTTAAAAAAAAAAATGAACTTCAACTTAAGCATTACATCTTACACAAATATTAGCTTAAAACAGATCATAGATTTAGATGTAAAGTATAAAATAATAAAAATTTAGAAAAAAAATCTGAAAACATCTTCAAGATCTAGAGTTAGACAGAGTTCTTTAATTTGATACCAAAAGCATAATCCATAAAAGGAAAAACTGATATATTGGCCTTCATCAAAACTGAAAACTTTTATACAAAAGATCCTGTTAAGAATTAAAATGGCAGAGGGGCGCCTGGGTGGCTCAGTCGTTAAGCATCTGCCTTTGGCTCAGGTCATGATCCCAGGGTCCTGGGATCGAGTCCCACATCGGGCTCCCTGCTCGGCAGGAAGCCTGCTTCTCCCTCTCCCATTCCCCCTGCTTGTGTTCCCTCTCTCGCTGTGTCTCTCTCTGTCAAATAAATAAATAAAATCTTTAAAAAAAAAAAAAAAGAATTAAAATGGCAGAGAACTGGGTGTTATATGCAAACAATGAATCATGGAACACTACATCAAAAACTAATGATGTAATGTATGGTGATTAATTGAAAAAAATAAAATTAAAAAAAAAAAGAAAATGGCAAACTAGAGATAGAAGAAAATATTTGCACATCACATACCTGATAAAGGACCCGTATCATCAGTATATAAAGCACTCTCACAGCTCAAGAGTTAAAAGTAATCCAATTAAAAAATGGGCAAATGACATGAATCGACCTTTCACATAGAAAGATATACAGATAGCAAAATTACTCAAAGAATACAAAAATACTAATTCAAAGGGATACATGCACCCCAATGTTTATAGCAGCATTATCTACAATAGCCAAACTATGGAAACAGCCCAAGTGTCCATCAACTGATGAATGGATAAAGATGTGATATATATACATAAGAGAATATTACTCAGCCATAAAAAAAAGAATGAAATCTTGCCATCTGCAATAACACAGATGGAGCTAAACAGTATAATGCTAAGTGAAATAAGTCAGTCAGAGAAAGACAAATACTATATGATTTCACTCATATGAGGAATTTAAGAAACAAAAAAAACAAGAGGGGGAAAGGAGAAGGGGAGGGGGGAGAGGGGAAAGGCAAAACAAGAAACAGATTCAGAAACTGACAGCTACCAGAGGGGAGGTGGGTAAGGGGATGAGTTAAACAGGTGATAGGGATTAAGGAGTACACTTACTGTAATGAGCACTGAATCACTATACTGTACACCTGAAACTAATATAACACTGTAGCTTAACTGGAATTTAAATAAAAACTTTAAAAAAGAAAAAAAAAAGATACACAGATAGCAAAAAAGCACATGAAAAGATGTCAATTAGGCAAATGCAAATTAAAACCACAATGAGATAGCAACTACACACGTATTATGGCTAAAATAAAAAACAGTGACAACATCAAATGCTGGTGAGGATGCTGAAAAACTAGATGACTCATATATTGCTGCTCAGAGTATGAAATGTTGCAGGCACTCTGGAAGAGTTAGGTAGTACATTTTAAAACTAAACATGAAACTACGATACAACCCAGCAATTTCATTCTTGGGCATTTATTCTAGAGAAATGAAAAGTTTTACATCCACACAAAAACCTGTACATTGTTTACATTTATAGCAGCTTTATTCAAGATAGCCCCCAACAGGAAATGACCCAGATGTCCTTCAACAGGTAAATGGTTAAACAAACAATGGTACCTCTATACCAAGGAATACCAGTCAGCAATATAAAGGAACAAACTATTGATACATACAGTAACCTACGTCAATCTCCATGGAATATGATGAATGTACAAAAGCCAATCCTAAAAGGTTCCATACAATATAATTCAATTTATATAACATTCTTAAAAAGACATAATCTTAGAAATGGAGAACAGATTAGTGGTTGCCAAGGGTTAGGCATGGGGTGAAGGGGAGGAAAGGTGTGGTTATAAAAGAACAACACAAAACATCTTTGTAGAGTTGGAAATGTTCAGAATATTGACTATAGTAGTGGACACATGGACTTATACAGGTAATAAAACTGTATAGAACTTACTATACATAGACACACACAGATAAAACTGGGTACAAATAAACACGTAAAACTGGGGCAATTGGAACAAGACAAATTATATCAGTATAAATATCCTGGCCATGATATTATACTATCGTTTTGTAAAATGTGACCATTGAGGGAAACTGGGCAATATATAGAGGGCATTCCTCTGTATTATTTCTTACAGGTACATATGAATGTAAAATTATCTCAATTTTTTTAGAATGCCATTATTAACTACATGAAAATCAAAATGCTATGTAATAAAGAAAAGTAACTATAGCAAACTATTTGGCCTAACTATGAACATTATAGTATGTATATAATTTTTAAAAAATCAAAATACTGAAAAATGATCTAATTAAAATTACAACTATATTGGAAAGGTGTGAGGGAAATGTGCTTGTACATGATGGGATAAGGGGAGGTGGGACTGAAAAAGAGAGGAAATAACCTTATCTTCCATAAAGTCAATTGGTGACGCCTAAAACTGAAAAATCAAAAAACAGCAATACTAGCATGTTATTTAGATGTAAGGAAACAATATTTTTACATCTATTAAAATAGTTGAGAAGAGCTAACTACAGAGTTAGAAGTTTATAGAGCCTGAGGAAGAAAGTCAAGAGAATATATCCTTTTTGTGGGGTGGGATCACAATACAGATGTGTTATTTATTTGAAGTATAATGTCATACAGTTCAAATGCCATACAATCCATCTATTTAAAATATACACCTTAGTGGTTTTGGTATATTCACAGTTGCGCACTCATCACCATAATCAATTTTAGAACATTTTCATTTCCCCAAAAAGAAACCCACTACCATTAGCAGTCACTGCCTATTTCCTCCCTTGTCCTGAGATAGATAGGTAAGATACATGTCTCACCCTGATTAAGTCAACATTGCCTGCAGTATTTTTTTACTAATGTTCTTTTGCTTTGTTCTTGTAGATCTCTGTTAGAGGCAATGAATTCTCTGACAGTTGTTGGGGGATGATATAGGCGGCATCAACAACCAAATATTCCATCACTCCCACTTCTTCACTTGTATAATTTTGCTGAGTTCAGAACAAACCGAGTTAAGTCTAATGACCTCACCCCTAAAAGCAATATGTATAAGGCAGGGAAAAGTCTACGAAATCCCACCATGATTTTATGGTTTATGGTACTGAATGACAGCCTTTGCAGACACCAATACTTTGAATTGTTCTTTTGCTTGTCACTATCCCCAGGCCACCCTAGACAATGTGCCTTAGTAATACTCAGGATGGATAAGCATAAAATGTACTTCATTCAAAAAGCAGCAGGAGAGGGGCGCCTGGGTGGCTCAGTGGGTTGGGTGTCTGCCTTCGGCTCAGGTCATGATCCCAGGGTCCTGCGATCAAGTTCTGCATTGGGCTCCCTGCTCTGTGGGGAGCCTGCTTACCCCTCTCACTCTGCCTGCCACTCCCCCTGCTTGTGCTCGTGCTATCAAATAAATTTTAAAAATCTTTAAAAAAAAAAAAAAAAAAGCAGTGGGAGAGGGCACCTGGGTGGCTCAGTCGGTTAAGCTCAGGTTATGATCCCAGAGTCCTGGGAACGAGCACCATGTCGGGCTCCCTGCCCAGCAGAAAGCCTTCTTCTCCCTCTCTCTCTGCCGCTCCCCCTGCTTGTGCTTTCTCACTCTCTCTCCCCCTATCAAATAAATAAATAAAATCTTAAAAAAAAAAGTGGTGGGAGAGCGATTTTGAAGGTGAATGTGGGAAGGGTAGGCTCTCTACTGCAGGATGTTCTTGAGCACATCATCTTGGGGAAAAAAAGCACATCTAGAAGCTAAAGATCTGGAAAGTGATCCCTGTAACTATCCATGCCAAAGACCTTTGGAAAGTCTCCATGAACCCCTGGGGTACCTGAACACCAGTTAAGCTTACCACTCTAATGTAGCATGCCTTCTTTCACCTCCAAGCCTTCACGAATCTATTCCGTAGAGCCAGAACTCTCTTCCCGCCCCCCCAACCCCACAACCACCACTTTAACCAGTCTAACTTCTGTTTGTCCTTCTGGCCTCAGCTCATGTGATATGTCCCTGGGATGCCTCTTCTAATGCCCTAAGTGAGGATGGGCCCCCTGCCAGACTTCCATAGCATCTCCTTCTCCTATGCTGACATTCATTACACTGTGTTACCACTGCCTGTTCACTTGCCAGTCTTCCTGTAAGGAAAAATAAGATAAAAACATGGAGGGAGGCAAATCATAAAAGACTCTTAACTACAGAGAACAAACTAGGGGGGGTGGGTGAGGGGATATGCTAAATGGACTTTAAGGAGAGCACTTGTGATGAGCACTGGATGTTGTATGTAAGTGATGAATCACTAAATTCTACTCCTGAAACCAACACTGCACTAAATGTTAACTAACTTGAACTTTAATAAGAACTTGAAAGAAAAAAAAACTTCCCTGTCTTCCTTATACGTTTGGGGACAACAAGGACCATATTCATGGCTCTATCCCACAATAGCAAAGTGCCTAGCACATAGTAGGTATTCAAGAAATTCCTGTTGAAACAACAAATGAAGAAATATGAGGAGTCCTTTGTGAGGATAACCAGCCTAGAAAGCATGCACTCAACAGTTCTCTCTTTTTGTAAGAAAAATCCTGGGGCTCTTGGCTCCTCATTGAAAGTTTCTTCCAACTCAGGAGCCATTGGCTTTACTGTCCCACATGTTTGGTGGCAACTATTCAGTTCTGCAGCAACATGTTTTCACCATCCCAGCTTCCTTCAGCTGATCGGGTCAATGGGCCCAGCTGTTGAATTAATTCCATCATGGTGGTCTGGGACTAGGAAGAATCATGTTGGTGGCCAGAACAGTTTCCAAGAGGAGGCGGCACACTATACCATTCAGGGCCATAGGAGAAAACACCAAGGCTGGTCCCAGGCAGAAAGAGTGCAGAAACTATTTTTCTACAATAAGCTTTGTAGAATCATTTGACTCTTTAAATAGATGCATTAATAATATTTTAGGTAAAAAACTTTTCTACTCTACTTCTCCTGAAGTTCAGGAGTGAAAGGGAGAAGTTAGCAGATAAAAATTTATGTGATTAGATTATGTTAATATTGAACATCTTATCTTGCCTATACTAGATAGTGTCCTAAGGATAGGTCTATGTTAGTTTCATAATTTTATAATCCTCAGTAGTAGCTACCATATCACTAAGCATCTTGTAAATATTCATTCTACAGTTTTTCTTTACAGAATAGATGGCATTATGTTGTTAATATATAAAAAAATCGGGGCGCCTCGTGGCTCAGCTGGTTAAGCATCTGCTTTCGGTTCAGGTCGTGATCCCAGGGTCCTGGGATCAAGCCCCGCATCGGGCTCCCTGCTCAATGGGGAGCCTGTTTCTCCCTCTCTCTCTGCACCCCGGCTCATACTCTCTCTCATTCTCTATCTCAAAAAAATAAATAAAATCTTAATATATACACACACACACACATATATATAAAACAAAATCTAGATTATCACAGGAATTGTGGGTTCCATATAATAATGATTGAGCTTATTCTTTATCTTTAATAAGTCATTCACAGAGAACAAAGCAAATCTTAGGGAAGCTGTTTTTTTATGCCCAGTATCCCCACCTTCATTTTAGTCAGAAAGCCTTGAAAACTGGCATGGTATGTAAATAATATTCTTTATCCACAAATTAAAAGATTCAGAATCTACAAATACTACCAAGAAAGGTAAAAAAAAAAAAAAAAGAAAAAATTTTTTTTTCAAACCAAGAAACAGGCTCTTAACTACAGAGAACAAACTAATGGTTACCAGAGGGGAGGTGGGCGGGGGGGATGGGTGAAGTAGGTGTAGGGGATTAAGAGTACACTTATCATGATGAACACTTAATAACGTATAGAATTGTGGAATCACTATAGTGTACACTTGAAACTAATAAAACACTGTATGTTAACTATACTGGAATTAGAATTAAAAACTTAATAAAAAATTTTTTCAACTTTATTGAGGTATAATTGACAAAATTGTAGGATATTTAAAGGATACAACATATTGATTTGATAGGCATCATGAAAGGATTCTCAATATCCACTTAATTCATACATGCATAACCTCACATACAGGAAGGTAAAATTTAATATATAAAATTTAACATCCACAGGGCGCCTGGGTGGCTCAGTCGTTAAGCATCTGCCTTTGGCTCAGGACATGATCCCAGGGTCCTGGGATGGAGCCCCGCATCGGGCTCCCTGCTTGGCAGGAAGCCTGCTTCTCCCTCTCCCACTCCCCCTGCTTGTGTTCCTGCTCTCGCTATCTCTGTCAAATAAATAAATAAAATCTTAAAAAAAAAAAAATTTAACATCTTCTGTCACAACTTCAAAATAATTTCTCAATAATCACATAATTCTATTTTATATCTACTTCTAAAATGAATAAAGCTCCATTAAATGATAATGATTAATATTTTTAGATTTCATGTATAGAACTCTTGAATCACTATATTGTACATCTGAAACTAATATAACACTGTATATTAACTATACTGGAATTAAAATAAAAATAAATTTTTTAAAAATTTTTGGATTTCAACAATCTTTTCAGAAGTATCCCACACTACCTCCAAATAACATCTATATGGATCAAAAATATATTAACTTATTTTTGAAAAGAAAGTGACACAGCAAAATGGATAAAAATACTAGTTTAGGTAAGATATAACAAGTCTGAAAGATATAGACCAAAATATTAACAGTGATTATCTCTGAGTGCAGAGGATAGTGAGTGATCATTCCATTCATTACCTTTTTCCTTTCTACCTAGCCATCCAATTTTTCTGAAATGTACATATTAAAATAATTTTAAAGGACATAATAAAAAATAGCTCTCCTATAATGAACTCATAACACAGCAGACATGCTCCTAAAAAATCACCTGAAAGTCAGTGACAAAAGCTAGAGGAAAAAGGCTTCAAAATAAATGAAAGGTCACAAACAAAAAGGAGAAAGGAGAAACATAGTGAACCCATAACTTAATAAATACAGTAGAGAACTATGTCTCAAATCTTTCTACGGAAGTAACCTGCAGAAACACTTGTACTGCACTTTGCATTACTATCACCTTCAATATTATTTTCTAAAAAGTATTTTAAAGCTCTCACATAAATTCTTAGCACTTACTGCTGTAAGTCCTTCATTATTACAAATGTTGACATCAGCACTGTATTCTAGTAATTTACTCATGCACTTCTTCTGCCTGAAAAGAAAAAAGAGACAGAGATAACTGGTACAAGAAAAATAAGCCAATGACAATTATTTTACTGTAATATTGACTACACTCAATACTAGTTGATGGCAAGTATCAATCTATAGTTTTTTTTTTAATTTTTTATTGTTATGTTAATCCCCATACATTACATCATTAGTTTTAGATATAGTGTTCCATGATTCATTGTTTGTGCATAACACCCAGTGCTCCATGCAGAACGTGCCCTGCTCAATACCCATCACCAGGCTAAGCCATCCTCCCAACCCCCTCCCCTCTAGAACCCTCAGTTTGTTTTTCAGAGTCCATCGTCTCTCATGGTTCTTCTCCCCCAATCTATAGGTTTTTAAACAAATGTTTTAACATTTGAAATAAAATGAAAAAACTGTGACATATAAAAAATACGTAACAGTGTATATGTAATAGCATATTATATACCGTATGTTACATATATAGTACTAACATATGGATATACTACATTTGTAGTACTATATATGCTATATACAAAATAGTATATAATAGAGTATGTATGTTTATGTGTTATCATTCACTCAATTAGATCATAAATTTCTCATGCCATGGGGCACCTGGGTGGCTCAGTCGTTAAGCGTCTGCCTTTGGCTCAGGTCATAATCCCAGGGTCCTGGGATCGAGCCCCGCATCAGGCTCCTTGCTCCGTGGGAAGCCTGCTTCTCCCTCTCCCACTCCCCCCGCCTGTGTTCCCTCTCTCGCTGTCTCTGTCAAATAAATAAATAAAATCTTAAAAAAAAAAAAAATTTCTCATGCCATGAATTGTATATTTCTTTAATAAACTCAGTATTAAGCATAGCTAGGTGCTCTCAATGAACTCAATAAAACTTTATTGACTGATTATTAATTATTCAATCCTTTAATAGCTAAAATTTTTATTAACTGAAAAGATCTTTTTAAAAGAGAACAAATTACTTTTCTGGCTTTGGTTTTTGTATCTGAAATGAAATTAAATGTCATTTAAAATCAGCATTATAGTCAAAGAAAACAAAGAAAAAGTTCTGAGAAACTTGTAAGTTCAACATTTATAAAGCTTATCTAATAAACTGTTCTGAAAACCGTAGGAAATAAATCTTCAACAATCCTGAGACAACAGACCAGACAGCCCTATTAAAATGAATACATTGTTCAAAATATGTGTATGTGTGCCTATACCCCATTTCTAAAACATCTTCAAGAGCCTCTTAGACCACTTGCCTATTGCCAAAACAAACACTTAGGTGGAAATGGGCCAGGGAAATAGTCCCAAGGAGGTGTTTAGAGGGAGCTGCTGAAGAAAAGCAAAAATCCATAATGCTTCCCAAACCAAAAATGAACTGTAAAAGACAGAGAGCAGTATGAGAAATGTATCCTTTTTTTCTCATTTAACAATCATTATTGATATTTTATAGAATCTCAGGATGTCAAAACAATCCACTAAATGAGCACTTATTTTGCCAAGAATTAGAGCTAAAATATTAATTAACACATGGGCTCTGTCCTTTATGAGGTCACAACCTAGCCCAAAATATAAAGAAAAAAATCGTGTTTCAAATCTGACCAACATGCAACCTAGAATACACAACAATTCTGAAGTCTTTTATTTTTTTTTAACAATCTCATATAATCATGAGCAACACTGGATCCTCCTGTACAGGAAGCAACTATTTTCCTGCCCAGATATTGCAACAATTACGGGAAGCTTATGGTAACCCAAATGACACAGGGGCAAATCATCCTAGTGCTCTGTGGTAGCTCAATGGGTCTTCTACTGGGAAGGAGGGCAATTCAGTACCAGCGCACCCAGTACTACCGGTTAATAAGAGGAATGATAAAGCAGGCCAGGAGAATTCTACTACTCATCTAACGGTAACTGAGGGAGCAAAACAAAAAACAAACTCCCAAACACGGATGGACAAGCAAAAGGGGCATAAGTCCCCTGTGACTTCCGCTTCAGCCTAGACAAATTTTTTTTTTATTGTTATGTTAATCCCCATACATTACATCATTAGTTTTAGATATAGTGTTCCATGATTCATTGTTTGTGCATAACACCCAGTGCTCCATGCAGAACGTGCCCTCCTCAATACCCATCACCAGGCTAACCCATCCTCCCAATCCCCTCCCCTCTAGAACCCTCAGTTTGTTTTTCAGAGTCCATCGTCTCTCATGGTTCTTCTCCCCCTCCGATTTCCCCCCCTTCATTCTTCCCCTCCTGCTACATTCTTCTTCTTCTTTTTTTCTTTCTTAACATATATTGCATTATTTGTTTCAGAGGTACAGATCTGAGATTCAACAGTCTTGCACAGTTCACAGCGCTTACCAGAACACATACCCTCCCCAGTGTCCATCACCCAGTCACCCCATCCCTCCCACCCCACCCCCCACTCCAGCAACCCTCAGTTTGTTTCCTGAGATTAAGAATTCCTCATATCAGTGAGGTCATATGATACATGTCTTTCTCTGTTTGACTTATTTCGCTCAGCATAATACCCTCCAGTTCCATCCACGTCGTTGCAAATGGCAAGATCTTATTCCTTTTGATGTCAGCCTAGACAAATTTGAACTCATAAAGAAATTATAATAAAAAGCTATTTCTGAAAACATCAGAAGCTACAAGGAGTAACATGTACTCAACCCACTCAGTAAACATTTATGGAGCCACTCTAAGTCGTACAAGGCACCCAGTAACAAAAACTAAAATAGTCAAGTATTGAATATCATAATCTTTTTTTTTTTTTTTTTTTTTTTTTGCGAGAGAGAGAATGAGAGACAGAGAGCATGAGAGGGAGGGGGGTCAGAGGGAGAAGCAGACTCCCCGCTGAGCAGGGAGCCCGATGCGGGACTCAATCCCAGGACTCCAGGATCATGACCTGAGCCGAAGGCAGTCGCCCAACCAACTGAGCCACCCAGGCGCCCCTATCATAATCTTTATAGAAACAGAAAGGTATCCAAATTAGATGTTAAGGTTACAAACTCTTCTTGTTCCTTCTCTCCTCACTGACTTGCCATGTGAATCAAGCAATTTCTATCATATTTCTTCACCTTTATATGTAACAGTCTCCAACTTAAATGTTCTCACACCCCCACCCAAAAAAAGATAAATATGTAAGGTGATAGTGATGGATGTGTTTACTAACTAAATGAAAGGAATCCTTTCACAATGTAGATGTCTATCAAATCATAATGATGTACGCTTTAAAAATCTTACAATTTTGTTGGTTATAGCTCAACAAAACTAGAAAAAAAAAAGTAATGATCTCCTAAATGACTTAAGTCTCTGACTACAATGGCAATAGACATTTTATCCCCACTGTGCACCAATCTCTCCTTTCACTTACAGTCGTGGATCTAGAGTACTGAGATATTTTTCTACGTGTAACTTTTTGAAAGAGATTTGTCACTAGCTTACCAACCCTTGGGATAATGTATCTAGATCTGAGATCAATTCAGCAAGGAATGAATTCAACAAGATCTATGACCTTGGGTGTGACACCCTACAAACATCACCAGTGTGGCTAATTATTATAAAAATAGTTGTTTAATTAGCACATTGTTACCTTGTTACCTATCAGAACAGTGGACAACTGGTTCACATGCTAAATCAAGAACTGGATCAGACCAAACAGGGTCAAAGGAGTATGCCTTTTCCCTGTCCAACCTAGATATCACTATGGTTCTTATATTTTTGGTTCCACTTTAATCCTTGTATGCAAAAATTTGGTCTCAGAATGATGCAGTACACAATTTTAGCCCCATATCTCAGTCAGGCATCTCCCTCAACTACCTAGAATCTCAGGTCAAAACAAGAAACAAAAATATTTTCAAGAGTAATCAAAAAAAGAGGGGCAGACGGGTGGCTCCATCAGTTAAGCTTCTGTCATCGACTCAAGTCATGATCCTGGGGTCTTGGGACTGAGCCCTGCAGCAGGCTCCCTGTGCAGTAGGGAGTCTGCTTCTCCCTCTCCCTCTGCCCCTCTCTCCCCGCCACTCATGCTCTCTCTCTCAAATAAATAAAATCTTTAAAAAAAAAAAAAAAGTAAACAAAAAAAAGAAACATAGGAATATACCTTTTTTTTGAGAGACAGGGGGAAGGAGAGATAGGGGTAGGAGCAAAGGGAGAGGGAGAGAGCGAATCTTAAGCAGGTTCCATGTCCAGCACAGAGCCCAAAAGAGGTCTCATGACCCTGAGACCATGACCTGAGCCAAAATCAGAGAGTTTGAAGCTTAACTGACTGAGCCACCCAGGTGCCCCAGGAATATACTTTTATATATTTGAAACATGTTTATAAATATAAGTTCTTCAAGCCCTGAGTCAAAAACTACTTTTTTCATTTTAAACATAATTCCAGCCATTTGGTATGGCTTCTCAGTCCAACAGAATTTTTTTTAAAGATTTACTTATTTTAGAGAGAGAGCACACACACATACACACTCCCGCACAAGAGAGAGGGGAGGGGGAGATGGGGGCGGGGAGGGACAGAGAGAGAGAGAGAGAGAGAGAATCTCAAGCAAACTCTCTGCTGAGTGTGGAGCCCAATGTGGGGCTCGATCCCAGGCCTCTGAGATCATGATCTAAGCCGAAATCAAGAGTCGGACGCTTAACCGATTGAGCCTAGGTACCCAGGCACCCCTCAGTCCAACAGAATTTTAAGACATAAAAAAATAGGGGCGCCTGGGTGGTTCAGTTGGTTAAGCATCTGCCTTTGGCTCAGGTCATGATCCCGGAGTCCTGGGATCAAGCCCCGTGCTGGGCTCCCTGCTTGGTGGGAGGCCTGCTTCTCCCTCTCCCTCTGCTTGTGTGCTCTCTCTCTCTGTCAGGTAACTGAATAAAATCTTAAAAAAAAAAAAAAATAGTAAAAAATAGTAGTAAGTAGAGGCAGACACAGAGATGTGACATCTGAAATTCTCAACAAAAAAGTGAGAAAGAAAGACATAAAAAGTATAGTAGGGTTTAAAATACCACACAATGGAGCACCTGGGAGGCTCAGTTGGTGTCTGATTCTTGGTTTCGACTCAGGTCATGAACTCAGGGTCCTGAGATGGAGCCCCATGCTCAGCAGGGAGTCTGTCTGATATTCTCTCCCTCTGCCCCTACTCTCTCTCTCAAGCATCTCTCTTTCTCTCTCTCAAATAAATAAATCTTTAAAAAAGTAAATATAACTTTTTTATATTATATATATTATATAAAAGTGAATATATATATATATATATATATTATATAAAAGTAAAATAAACCAGCATAGAATAACATAAAGATGTTCATAATGAAGACCAGAGTTATCAGGAAAAAGCAAAAATATATTTACATTTTAGAAACACTACTTTTATAGGGGGAAAAATTATTTAATAAAAAATTTCAAAAGGAAGGGTAGTAAATACACTATTTATTTAGAAAACTTTTTGTCATAATTAAAAGGAAAGATAAGTTTTGGTACTGAAAGGAGTAAGTTATCCTAATTTAGAAAGCTTACTACAGTATAGCCCATTCTCAAAAAGATATAAATAAGCTGGGTAAAATATATTTACTCCGTCTTTAATTCCATTAATAAAATTAACTGAACAAGTGATTTGGAAAATAAGGTATGGAAATAGATGTGAAAAAGAATAAGCAGGAAAAAGGACATCCAAACAAAGAGGGTGACAATGATGCTTTTTAGAAAATAAAATATCATTATAATACAAGTAAAAATGAACTTAAGTATATTTTCAAGAAAAAATATTAGTAAACAATTTAATAAATTATTAAATATGACAGTTATTTAAATATTGAATACAATGACCCACGACCCTCTTCCCAAGGCAAATATTGGTCAAAAAAAATCACCAAATCAAGAGAGCCTTGAATACTGTCAGTCATAACTGATAATAAAACTTAAGCTACTCAAGGGACAAAATATTTACCCATTTCTAGCTGCCAAATGAAGGGGCGTACAGCCTGAAATATCTTGATAGTTAGGATTTGCTCCTTTCTTTAATAGCAGGACCAAGCATTCCACCGAACCACAACTAAAACAATATTAAAAACAGTTCAGATACATTCAGCAGTCAGTTGACATACACCTCAATTAAAAAAACAAAAAGCTCCATTAAACATATTTTTAAGGTCCATTATTAACCTACAATTTGATTTAACTTGTCATAAATAGTAAATATCCTCTACTTTCAAGAAGGTACATTCTACTATGAAAGCTATGAAGTATTTGAGATGTTCAAATAAAGCAAAATAAAGTATTAACACATAAAAGAAACCACATAGTACTCTCAATTCTTTGGCCTCCCAGAAGCCAAACATATTATGAAAAATTAATTTTAACATATCTACCTAAGTCCTGAAAGGAAGTTAGATTTCAATTAATTGATTGATTACATACTGGAAGATTATGGATTAAAATCATTCTCATACCTAAGTAAAAAATATAAAGCCAATGGTTTCATGTGCAGTTAACATATAAAATTTCATACTGGTAGGATGAGAGAAAATTTTCAGTGAATGTACTCTCTCCAGTACATCCAGGAAAGATAAACTACTGATCTGACCTAGAACAAGCTAAGATAGTAGATGTGAGACTTGAGTCTGATCTCAAGGTTGACGTATCTAGAAAAAGAATGCAAACACAGCACACTATGCTCTAAACAGAATAAAGAACTATTCAGCAGTCTATTCTCATCTCTTCCCATAACTATTGTGGGACAACACTGATCCAAAGCTTACTGATCACTGTGCTAGACCAGACTTTAATCCAAAATATCCTCCTTCTTACTTTGCTGCAATGTGAAGCAAGCTTCTTTTCACACGTCCAAATGCATAATTGACATCAAACTTTGAATTTGATAGTAGCTCAGAAACAGACCTAAGCCAAAAGAAAATTAAAAGAATCAATATGTGAAAAAAAAAAGTTTTAAAAAACATAGTAACTCAAGTTAATTGCCCTTTAGTTACTCTAACCAATTATCCAAAAAGTTCTGTCCCAAGTCAGTCAAAAAACAAAGCACTATTCTCTAAGCACAGCATAGTAGCCAACAGTTTCATCCAAAAAACAACTGCACTGGGGTGCCTAGGTGGCTCAGTCAGTTAAGTGTCTGATTTTCGGCTCAGGTCATGATCCCAGGGTTCTGGGATGGAGCCCCACATCAGGATCCCTGCTCAGTGGGGGGTCTGGTTCTCCCTCTCCCTCTGCCTCTCCCCCAGTTTGTGCTCTTTCTCTTTGTCTCTCTCTCACTCTCTCTCTCTCTCTCTCAAATAAATAAAATCTTAAAAAAAAAAAAAAACTGCACTGACCTATAAACTGGTGTTGAAGGTTTCCTCATCTGCTGATCTATATCATCTGCTCCGAAGATACCTAAGTTGGCTTCAGTTCTCCCTAGATTCTTGAGAAACAAAGAGAGTTGGGCTAGCTGCTCCCCTTGCAAAAAGTATAGCCTCCCTATATTAATTTTGGCCAATTAAGAAAAATCAGATTTAAACATGTTTTAGTTGTATCACACAGGAAGTTTAAAGCAAAAAATTATTTATATTTTAAACTTGTTTCAAAATAGTTTCCTTGTCACCTTATTATACCAACTACCCAATGGCTAACCACAGCAGAGCTGCCTGCTACAAGTATAAACATCTCATCACCCAGCCAGATAACTGTATCTCATATGCGCCCTGTAAAGAGTGTCCACACTACATCAATGAAAAGAACATCAAAGCAGAACGTTAGGAAGTAAGTTTCCATCAGCCCTAACCTTTTGCAATAAAGATCAGTAGTGACCTCTAACTGAAACCATCACAATGTTGTTCTAATTGTCAGTGACCAACCAAATAACTGACTTAATATCTGATAATTCATTCAGAACATCTCTTACCATAGAATTTTACAGTTGAGATGGATCTTAGAAAATCTTGGTTTTTATTTCACAGACAATAAACTATAAAAGAGGTTAAACAACATGTCCCAGGACAACATCTATGTCCAAACTGTGTTTGTGCATGTATATGTTTACAACATAGGTAAATTTATACTTCTCTTGTATTTTCTTTTTTTAGTTTTTGGGAGGTTTTGTTTGTTTCTTTCTTCTTTAAAGTAGGCTCCACATGCAGTGTGGAGTCCAACATGGGCTTGAACTCATGACGCTGAGATCAAGACCTGAGCTGAGATCAAGAGTCGGATGCTTAACCAACTGAGCCACCCAGACGCCCTTCTTTTTTATATTTATACAAAAAGCATAAATTTGAAATAGGCACTCACCTGTGTTGATCAGCCATAACCATTGGCATTAATGTATAAACAGCAGTTTCATTATCTGAGTAAAAAACAAAACAAAACAAAAACTAAACAAAAAACAGAAAAAGAATTTATGTCCTATGTTTTTCCAAAGGGTGAAACTTAAAACTACCTCAGAGTTTTCCTAATTCCATATAAAAAGTGAGAAGAGGAGAAAGATTAAAGATAGTGTGGAATACCAGAGGCATTTCAAAATCTGCAACAATGCAGAATTTCTTATCCTAATGCTAGACCCCTTTACATCATCACCAAAGTGCTTAGCTTCTGGATTTGATGGGGAAAATGAGACCTAGTATTTTCTGTAGCTTTAACAACAGAAACTTCTTTTACTTCCAAAAAAGTGTTTACCGAGTTCATGTTTTATCAAACTTACATGTAGTTTGGGGGAATTTTAAGCATATATAGTGATTATAGATATATATATGCTAAAATAATTTTTAAACATTAAATATACATAATACTTGCTTCTTGACAATATTATAACAAAAGGAATTATTTTAGAAGCTTTTACAAAACAGCATTAAAATCTTACTTTTCCACATTACTTTACACTTACGCACATTTTCCTTTATATCTTTTATGAAGTTCACAGAAACATGATCCAAAAGAAAAGGTTAAAAGTCAACAATATCTATGATATTGGACTATACTTATATAAATTCCAGCTTTGTTTGGATTTATTTTTATATATTACTAATGGTCATCTCAATTCAATGCATTTTAGAGGTTTATGGGTTTTTTTAAGTTATTTACAGAGAAGTAACTCTAACAACTCTTAAAACATTAATGCCAATGCTAAAATTAGTTTTAGGAGGAAAAAGGGTTTTTGCATAGTATCAAGGTATCTCCCCAAAATACTAATTACAAAGGGAAACAGTAAATTTACAGTGGAGAACCCAGCAGATACCACCTTGATCAACTGATAAAGGATAATGTCACCAGATATAATACATACTGATATCATGTAATATCATGTAGCCTCTGATACGATCCACCAAGAATAGAAAAAAGATCAGACAAACCCAAATTAAGGGGAATTCCACAAAAATACCCAAGCAGTCCTCTTAAAAAGTCTCAAGGCCATTAAATACAAGAAAAGTTTAAAGAACTATTACAGTTTGGGGAGGCTAAGGAAACACGGATGACTAAATGCAACGTAGTATCTTGATTGGATGCTAAATTAGAAAAAGGACATTAGTGAGAAAACTCATGAAATTTTAATAAAGTCTGTAATGCAGTTAATAGTATTATGATAATGTTAATTCCTTAGTTTTGATAAGTGTACTATGGTTGTAACAAAATGTGAACATTATGGGAAGTTGGGAGAAGGATGCATGGGAACTCTGTATTATTTATGCAACGTTTCTGTAAGTCTTAAATTACTTAAAAATAAAAAGTTTTATCAAAAGAAGAAAAAAGGGGAATTGTTATCATTAAAAGAGTCTTAAGAGATGATCAACCAAGTAATAATATGTGGACTCTGGGTACTGATCCAAACAAATCAACTGTAAGAGGATGTTTCTGGGAGAAGAAAACTCAATAGGGACTTGATGATAATAAAAATCATTGTCATTTGTGTTGGCTCTACCGATAGTATTGTGGTTATGTTTGAATAAAGCAGTTTATAGATTTAGAAATATATACTGAAGAAATATATACCAAAAAGAAGGAAAAAAGTTATCAACATTTCTTCACATCTTTGTTCATTACTTCACTATTTGTAAGTATATCCATGAAAAGCAATTTAGTCCTAGTAGAACTATTCTGAAGTTTCAGCGTGCAGAGGCAACAACTCTTTTATTACAAAAAAAAAAAAAATCCTAGTCCTAACAGCCCACATGTTTTAAACCATTATCTTAAAGGCACTGTTCTAAACGCTTTACATGCATCATCTCTTTTATCCTCACAACCACTTTATGAAGTAGGTACTATTATTATCCCCATTTTACAAACAAAAAAACTGAGCACTAAATTAAGTAACAAGCTGTGTGATGGTGGCACTAAATCGTTAAGCTTGAATTCAAACCTGGCTGATTCCAGAGCCCACACAATAAAAATCTTACAGTACACCCAGTATACTACATATAGTAACCAAAAGGTCTACAATAGTCTTTTATGTGCAAAACACTCTAATTTGTTTTTTGTTTTTGTTTTTGTTTTTTAAAGATTTTATTTATTTATTTGACAGAGACAGACACAGCGAGAGAGGGAACACAAGCAGGGGGAGTGGGAGAGGGAGAAGCAGGCTTCCCGCTGAGCAGGAGCCCAATGCGGGGCTCGATCCCAGGACCCTGGGATCATGACCTGAGCCGAAGGCAGATGCTTAACGACTGAGCCACCCAGGCGCAGTTTTTTTCTAATTTGTTTTATTCTCTTCTATTTCCTTTTTTAAAATGCTGACTGCAATAAATTGTTCTCATTAACTACCGGTGAGTCACCACTAGCAGTTGAAAAATACTGCACTTACGCCTCCTTGGGCATGGCAACATTTTTTCTCTCTCATATGATACACGCCCCAATAAACATCTGAACTTCCAAACCATGACAATTTCATTAAGTCTCTCCATAATAAGCAAAGTCATAAACAGGAAGGACCCTTATTTTTAATTTAAACTTATAAATCAAGTTCGTACATAATTTTAAGTGAGCATAAGCTTCATAAGGTTCGCATGGGTTTTAATAGGGTGTTTATTTAGACAAAATTTAGATATAGATCTCACTTTTTAATTCACATATAACCCTATAAAAATATAACTCATACACCAAATGGTATGAGGAAATAAATATAACCACAACTATGATGCTAGAAGGAGACTATCCAGGAAAAGATATACTATGAAAGAAGAGAATAAAATTTTTTCTCACTTGCTTCCTTCTCCACGCTCAGGAAGACACCTTAAGAACTAGGTATATAATTAAAATTTTCCAGAGTGATAAAAAAAAGTTTAATCTCTCACTTTTTCAGATATGTTGGCCATTTGATTAGTTGATAAAGTTCCAGAACTCTACAACTAAAAGGAAAACCTTGAAGAAGAGGGAGCTCAGATTCATTATAACATATACTATTTCTCTTTAAACCATCAAATGGGAACAATTTTCTAAAAACTGATTATCACCCTAATCATCATTCAAATATATGCTAATATGGGCTCAAGTTCCATTATCTTACGAAACAAGCTACATTCACTGTAAATTCAGTAATTTAAGACTATTTTTTCCACATAATCAAACAATATAAACCAATTTTTAAAGTCCACTGAGAATCCATATCCCTAGAGTAATTTATTTCTCTTCACTTCCTCTCTCACAAGAATATTCCTATGTTAGCCCTGCCTAGGATGACTCAACAACCTGCACTCCATTATTTACTGATAATACTTAGTGGTAATACTCAGGTTTTCATCATCCCAAAGAAATATAAATGTGCTCTACCAGAATCCAATTCAGTCAATCAAATCTGCAGTTTAATCCTATGCAACAAAGTTAATTTTAGAGTAAAAGCTGATTAAAAACTTTCTAACCTTAGTAATGTGTTCCAATCAGATGCTTATTAATCACTGAATTCTAACATGGCAAAATAAGTATCTGAATATTTTCTAAATGTAGAGAGATCTCAGAACTTTTGTGCAGTCTTTAAAATGCAAGCCCAACAACGTGGATTTTTATAACTAGATTTTTATAACACATACACATACGCACTTGAAAGAGGGAATCTCAGAGAATTCAAAAAGAAAGATCTATCAGAACTTAGGGACCAAGCCAAATTAAAGAAACAAGATGAGCAAATTCATTATAATTAAAAAAAAAACAAATGAAAGCCAAGATGCCACTTTTGCCTAGCAACATGGGAAAATGTTTCATTTTTACTTACTATTCTAGTTTCCAGGGACTCTCAAGACTGTTGGTGGAACTTTCTAAAAAAGTAAGTTGAGAGGTTGATACTCAGAGCTTTAAAAATGTTGACATAATTAGATCTATAATTCTTCTTCCACTTATTAATTCTAAAGAAAGACTTAGAGAAAGACTAAGACTTAAAAACTACAAAGCTGCTCCTCATAAAATCTATTATCAAAACAAAAATTAAATTCAGTATTTGTTACATGTATCCTATGAAAAGCTGCAAGGTCATTAGGCATATTTAAAGGTATTTTAAAAAGTGATGTTTTCTAAAAGCAAAATAATAGACCATATACCGTATGATCTTAATTTGGTAGAGAAAGAAAAAAATAATAGAAGGAAATAAAATACTAACATTGTTTATTACTGAATGGTAGAATAACCAATTTTCGAATTTTTCTTCTTGAAATTTTCTACAATGAAAATATATTACTTAATTTTAAGACCAGGAAACATTATCAAGGTCTTCTAAATCATATTTTTGTAAAAAATAGTGGGATATAAACTAAGCAACACAATTACCAAGTCAATGAAACTGCATGCTGTGTTCTTCACTAACCTATACCAATAATTTGTGGAAAATGAATGAGGACAGCACTTGAGAAATGGACTCAAAGGTAAAAGTTGGAAAGAAAACACAGAAAGTAGAAGTTCAAGCTGGAAGTCTATAGTTACTAAAATCATAATTATTTTCAGTCAACTACTTCATACTAGCAAAGTACCAAGTAGAAAATTATTTTTCAGAAAGTCACATAAATCATCCCTATTCTTAATCCTAAGTAGAGACTAGGGGGAAATTTTTTCATGAAAATTATCCACAAAGTTCCCATTCCCATATTTACTAGATGGCTCTCTCCTAACGTCTCCTATAACCTACAAATCACCTCTCCAGCAGCAATTCAAAGAAAGTTTTGAAAAATTAAAGATACACTAATACAATGCATTAAAAAAAAAAAAAAATCCCCAGCCTTAACCTCCTACCCCTTCTCTCACTGGGGCAAACGGAACGGAAAGCCTCCTAGAGGCAGCAAGGCCATATCCCACTGCCACTAAAACGTAGGAATTCGTGAGGCTGCAAACAAAACGGCTTTATTTCTCACCTTCTTTATTGCTAGTGCTTTCTTTGCCTGTTCTAAAGAAACCCTGGCACAATGAACTAAAATTCCTGAACTACAAGGATCATGCCTTATTCCTCTTTGTGGAAGGTCCCCAACCCACACTTATGTCTGATGAATAAATGAAGACAGGCAGGCATAATTTCAAAGTGTATATATACACACACGCACAGTACTTTAAGAGTACATACTTGATATTTAACACCCTTTTATTTGTCTGTTTATTGTCAAAATATCAAAATACAGTACTCTCCATTTCCGAAAAGAAAAGAAAGGATACTTAATTCCCGCTCTGCAGCTTAAAATAGAAATACTATTTTGGTGCATCTCTCTAGCCCCGGCTAGCAACGACTGTACAATGACCCAAAACTGTAATGTTTTCTGAATCCGGGTCTCCGCCATCCGACTGATATTTTTGCCCCTTTGCCAAAACCCCAGATCCACAGTCGGGAGATACTTCTGTCCTGCTTCTTCCAGCACCGGGGCCCGCAGAGCCCAGACCCTCCAGCAAACTCCCACCTGCCTTGGTGGGAGCAGCGGTAGAGGGGTAGCCGGGGTTCCAGCCTGGCCCCTCCTAGCTAAAGAAAGTAAATGTGGGCGTTTTCTCGGCTTTGGGTTAGTTTATCCACCCGACCTCGCCGCAGCCCGAGCCCCGCCCCCGCCACGCCACGGCTGCCCCAGACACCCCTAACCCCTCGCCCAGCTCACCGTCGGGCAGCTCGACTGTGCGCGCGCGGCGCAGCGAGCGCGTCAGGCGGTTGAGCTGCTCCATCGCTCTCTCCATCCTCGGCGCGCCCTCCGCGCCCACCCCGCCGCGCCGGCGGCCTCCGCGCCTAGCACCCTACATCCCGCCCCGGGCCCGTTCGACGGGCGGAGGCACCGGCTCGCCCCGGATAACGCCCGGAGCTGCACGGGCCGCTCCAGGCCGCGTCCTCCGCCGGGGGTCAGGGACTGCCGGACCGACCACTGACGGGACACCCGCCGCTGCCGCTCGCGCCCTTCCTGCCACCGCCGCCGCTTCCCTCCCGGTTTCGCACGGCCTTCTGGGAACAGTAGTTCAGAGCCGGCGGACTCGCGCGCCTGAGGCGGAGCCACGCTGGGTGCGCCGGTGGCTCCGCGCCCAGACGACGCAGACGCCGTGGTAGAGAAGTGAGTGCGGGAAGCGAGGCCGAGACTGGGCGTACCCCCAAGTTCGTGGAGAGACTTGCTGTGTGGCCCCACGCCCTCTCCGGCCCGCAAAAGTTGTACAGGAGAGGAGCAGCTTCTTTTAATTCTGTCACTCTCTTATATAGCAGATTGGGGTTTTGCACAGTTGTTCTTAAAATAAATCCATCCTCCTCTTCATTCTAGTTTGGGTACATTTGTTTTCCAGATGCATGAACTGCTGAAAGAGTATATTTTTATATGTCAAACTTAAAAAAGAATAAACTCAAACAAATGCAAAGTGGAATACACATTTTCTCTCACTGCAAGTAGCTTAATTATTTGTCTCCCCTTTTGGGCGACTTCATGAGGGCAAAACACCACTCTATCTTGTGTCTTGTACTCCCATACTTACCACCTGACAAAAAGAAGAAACTTTAAGGAAGATCTAGATGATGACACCCTGAAAGAAAATTTTGGTTTCTTTGGTACAGTGCCGAAGCGTCAAGGTGATAACAGATCCCAGTGGGGAATCCAGACTTTTGTGAGTTGCAAAAAAATTTGACAATACCAACAAAGTGTGGAAGAAATGAATTATGAGGAAATGAGTGGGGAAAAATCGTGTTTGTCAGCTCTGCACAGAAGTTGAGCATAAGCCAAGGTAAAAACAGAAATTTGAGCAGCTGAAACATGAAAGAATCCAATCCAGGTAAATACAAATCTGGCTACACGCTGACAATGAAAAGTTATGGGAGGAATTTTCTTGGATGCTGAAGTAATAAAGAAGCAAAGAGCTTGGACTTTCTCAACTTCTCCTTCAAAGAAGCAAAGCTATTCCCAACAACAACAACAACAAAAAGGCATTGTTCCTGCAATGAATGGGCACATGTGTGTTGATGATATATGTTGGCTGACCAAGAGAGTCTCACCTGCCCATCCAGGATATGCAGGGGCAGATGGTAGCTGGCATGGTGTTCCCTGCCAATGCCAACCTAAATCAGTTTCAGACTGCAGCTATTGGTCAATTTTGTCATCACTGCAACAGGCTCAGGGCAGACCTTCTAACTAGTTAGTTCAGATGAGACCTAAACCAGTCTAACAAGATTGGGAGGTCAAAGCTTCAAAGGAATCCCAAATGCTACAGCCCAGTCTGGGTCATGCCCAACCCTTTCAAATGGAAATGCTTCAGCCTTTCTTGGCCTCCCCATTACCATTCAGATCAAGACCACTACCGTTCAGAAGTTAAAACCTCAGCCCCTGTTATCACTACCACTCCCTAAGCTGTTACTCCATATAAATTATTTCCAATGTCCGGTGGGCATCAAGCCTGAAAGTCTGGGTACAGGGGCAGGATTGCCCAATAGTCTCCATAGGGGGCATTGTTCCCCATGCTGGTCACTGTTCTACATAGGAGCAGAAGATGCTGGAAGAATGCTGCTATAGATTGTCAGGTCTAAATTCTGCAACATGATGCAGTCTCTTAAATAGCTCCAAGGTGTATGAAACTACAGTACTATTACAGGATTATCACCTCCTGTCCAGTAGAATTTTCTACAAAGATAGAAATGTTCGGGGCGCCTGGGAGGCTCAGTTGGTTAAGCGTCTGACTCTTGATTTGGGCTCAGGTCATGATCTCAAGGTTGTGAGATCAAATCCTGTGTCAGGCTCTGCTCTGGGTGTGAATCCTGCTTAAGATTCTCTCTCTCCCCCTACCCTTTGCCCCTCCCCCCCAAAATAATAAATTTAAAAAACAAAGATTGAAATGTTCTATAATCTGCGCTGTCTAATGTTGGGGTTAATGGAGAGCATGAGATCAGCCATAATACCTGGCTTGCTAAAGTGTAACATGGAGGCTGCTGGGGGCGATGGAAGGTTTCAGAGAAGGGCGTAGGCCTTTGGAATGCCGAGGCCTACATGAGCACTCTGCCTTAGGAATGCCGCGGGGAGTTGCCTTCCCCGAAGCTTTCTTAGCGCAAACAGCCGCCCTGTGATCTAAGAGACTTATGCATTGTCCCCTAGGCTATGTTTAGCAGAACTCGGAGAACACACAGATTAGCATATCGTATCTTTCCTGTAAACAGATCCTCCTAGTTCCAGTAAGACCCCTCGTCACACATCACGTGCCTGAGAAACAGTGATAAGGATTTGTGATTATTCTGAAGGACCAATAAAAGCGGGAGCAAAGGGTCTTCGTCTCCGAGCGTTGACCCCCTTGCCTTCTCCTCTCTTTCCTTTCATCTGTTGATACAGGGCTTGCTGGCCATTCCCGGCAGTCTAAAATAGTAGCCACTAACCAAGTGGAGGTACGGCGTGCATGAAATATGACCAGTGCAAGTGAATTTTAAATACATATTTAAGGGGCACCTGGGTGGCTCAGTCGGTAAAGCGTTTGCCTTAGGCTCAGGTCATGATCCCGGAGTCCTGGGGTTGAGCCCCACATCGGGCTCCCTGCTGAGCAGGGAGTCTGCTTCTCCCTCCCCCGCTGCCCCTTCCCCCGCTCTTGCACACGCTCGCTCACTCTCAAATAAAATATTTTAAAATAAATATGTATTTAAATGTAATTAATTTAATTAATTCATTTAAACTAAATAGCCACATCTGCCTCGTGACTACCATATTGAACAGCGCAGCTTATCACACCAGGAAGGAGAACAACAACAACAGAAAAATCAAATTAGCTGAAGAACTGAAGATTTTCTCACTTGTCCTGTGGAAGTCAATACCAAGGATATCAAATGAAAAATTTTAAAAGGTCATTTTTTAATCAAAATTCTATTATTAAAGCGTAGAGTTTTTCACTTATAAGAATCTGGATTTTTTCTTGAGGCAAAAAAAAAAAAAGAATCCAGATTTTTGGGGCACCTGGGTGGCTCAGTCAGTCAAGCATCCGACCAGATTTTGGCTCAGGTCATGGTGTCAGCGTTGTGGGATCGAGTCCTGCATCAGGCTATGCACTGGGTGTGTAGCCTACTTAAGATTCTCTCGCTCTTCCTCTGCCCCTCTGTACCCCTCTCCCTCTCTAAAAAAAAAAAAAAAAAAGCCAGAATTTTCTGTGGCCCCGTTTTAACTTTCTTTTTTCTATTTCTGAATTTTTCCTCCCTGGAAATTGGTTTTATTGGAGATACCCAAGCTTAAGTTTCTCCATTTGAAATAAGAAAACAATCAATTTGACAAAAAGCAGGAAGAGAGCGGGGGGAAAAAAAAGCAAAGAACAAGGAACATCATTGTAAAAACAAAACACAAAAACAAGACGGTAGGAATCAGTCCAAATATCCACGGCCATAGTCACAGAAAATATAAACAGAGGAAACCTTAATGGTTAAAAGACAGAAGTCTTAGATTGCATGAAAATATAAAACAAAATACTTATTTGCTATTTCTAAAAGACCACCATTTGGGGTGCCTGGGTGGCTTTGGCTCAGGTCATGACCGGGGTCCTGGGATCGAGCCCCGCATTGGGCTCCCTGCTGAGAAGGGAGTCTGCTTCTTCCTCTCCCTCTGCCCCTCACCCCTGCTCATGCTCTCTATCTCTCTCTCTCAAATAAAATCTTTAAAAAATAAAAATAAAAAAATAAAAGACCACCATTTGCAGGAGACCACCGTTTCCAAGAGGAAATGGGAAGAAAGATATACCTAATAAGTTTTAAAGAACTGGTATTGTTATGTATTAGCCCAGGTTCTCGAGAGAAACAGAACCAATAGGATGTGCGTACATATATAGAAAGAGATTTATTATAAGGTATTGGCACATGTGATTATGGAAGCTGTCCAGTTGAAAATCTGCAGTGTGGGCAGGGAGGCTGGAGACCCAATAGAGCAGATGGTGCAGATCAAGTCTGAAGGGAGTCTGCCAAAGAATTCCCTCTTGCCAGTCCTTTCATTCTATTCAGGCCTTCAAAAGATTGGATGAAGTCCACTCACATTATGAAGGGCAATCTGCTTTACTCAGAGTTCACTGATTTAAATGTTAATCTCATCCAAAAAGATCCTCCAAATGGACACATAAAGTGAACCATCACAAACACTATTAATATTAGCAAAATAAACTTTAGAGCAAAAAACATTATTAGAGTCAAAGAGAGTCACCAAGAAGTTTATAATAGTCCTGAATCTATACCTGACAACATGGACTAAAAAAATCTACACTTGAATTACAAAAATAAGTTCTACCACCAATAGTAGATTTTTTTTAAGATTTATTTATTGGAGCGCCCAGGTGGCTCAGTTGGTTAAGTGTCTGCCTTTGGCTCAGGTCATGACCCCAGGGTCCTGGGATCGAGTCCCGCATCGGGCTCCCTGCTCAGTGGGAAGCCTGCTTCTCCCTCTGCCCCTGCTTGTGTGCTCTCTCTCTTGCTCACTCTCTCTCTCATTCTCTCTCTAATAAATAATTATTTATTTATTGGACAGGGGGCAGGGGCAGAGGGAAAGGGAGAGAGAGAAACCCAAGCAGAATCCCTGCCAAGCACAGAGTCCAACACAGGGCTCCATCCCACGACCTTAAGATCATGACCTGAGCTGAAATCAAGAGTCAGACACTCAACTGAGCCACCCAGGCGTCCCCCCCCCCCACTTTTTTAAGATTTATTTCTTTATTTTTGTGGGGGGAGAGGAAGAGAGAATCCCAAGCAGACTCCCAGAACGGTAGATTTTTAATACCCTTCACTCTGTAACTGATAGAGCTAGAAAAAAAAGATAGATAAGGAGATACAAGATTCAGAAAATTAAATACAAGCCTCATCAAGGGCATGTGTGAAACATTCACTCCCCTAACATAGAAGGACTACACATTCTTTTAAAGTACCTAAGTTACATCTACAAAAACACAAAGGGCAGTAGTGCTTGTCTTCCAAACAGTATCAGTCAGGGGCAACTAAGGAGACCATGAGAGAAGCCAGGCTAGGGTAGGCTGGTAACCCCAAGGAATGGAGTGGACAGAGGCAGCTATCAAAGGAAAACAAAGAAGGCTGTGGGTCAAGGAAGGCAGGGGACACAGGAACCAGAAAAACTAACTGGAGCTGAGCCAAAGGAAGCAGCTATAGGTCTCATTAAACCACACTCTCTCATTCAGTATGCAAGCAACAGAATTTTAATTTTTATTTATTTTTTTAAAGATTCTGTCTATTTGAGAGAGGGAAAAGAGTCACCCCTACCTACAAGCAACAGAATTTTTATTTTATTTTTTATTTTTTTATTTTTTTTTTAAGATTGGCTTACAATCTGGTTTCTGCCCCGACTACTGTTTTGTTTTGTTTTGTTTAAGATTTTATTTATTCTTTGAGAGAGAGAGACAGAGACAGAGCACAAGCAAGGGGAGAGGCAGAGGGAGAGGGATAAGCAGACTCCCCACTGAGCTGGGAGACTGACGTGGGGCTCGATCCAGGGCCTGGAGATCATGACCTGAGCCGAAGGCAGACACTTAACCATCTGAGCTACCCAGGGGCCCCCAGAATTTTTAAAGTTCAGGATCTGGGGCACCTGGTGACTCAGTCAGTTAAGCATCTGCCTTCAACTCAGGTCATGATCCCAGGGTCCTGGAATTGAGCCCGAGTCAGGCTCTGCACTCAGCAGGGAGTCTGCTTGTCCCTCTCCCTCTGCCTCTGCCCCTCCTCCCACTCATGCTCTCTCTCTCAAATAAATAAATAAAATATTTTTAAAAAATTTTAAAAAATTAAAAATAAATATATTCATTTATTCATTCAGAGGTATGTATTGAGTATGTCCCACGATCTAAGCACTATACCATATATCTTAAATAATATTTTTCAAATAATTACACTCATGAATATACAATTACAGCTAGAGATAAATGCTCTGAAAGAAAGGAAAAGCATTCTGTGATAGACTGAAAACATTTAGAAAGGCTTTCCCAAGAAACAGTCTTTTAAGCTAAGAATCAAAAGATGAATAGGAGATATCTACACATAGGAGAAAGTGTGGTGAGGAACATTCTGGATGGAGAGAAAGGTATTTGCAAAGATCTTGGTACATGGAATGTTTAAGAAACCTAAAGAAAGTTGTCTTTCAGTTACATAACTAAAAGCTAAGGAGTAAAAGGGAGTACACTGTGAAATGACACATGAGAGGAAGCAGTCCACGCTGGGCTTTGAAGGCCATGGTAGGGCCTTTGCCATAACAGCAGTGGAAAGGCATTAAAGAATTATAAGCTCATGGGAGAATATGATCAGATCCGTCTTCAGAAGGAAAAAAAATCTCTCCACCTAAAGTATGAAGAATGGATTAGACTCATGGTAGAGTAGATAAGGAGAGACTAGTTGGGGGTACTAGCTGGTCTAAAAGAGATGAAATTGTCTTTTGCACTAGCATGATTACTCTGTCAGTAGAGAGAATAAGCTGGATTGAGAAATATTTTGCTGATAAAATCAATAACAAATCATGATGGATTGATATGGAAATAAGAGAAAGGTGGCTCATGCAATTGCACGATTGATGGCACCATTGCTTGGAACAGAAAACACTGGAACAGAACGAACTATATATCTTTTGTAAGATTTTATTTATTTATTTGACAGAGAGAGAGACAGCAAGAGAGGGAACACAAGCAGGGGGAGTGGGAGAGGGAGAAGCAGGCTTCCCGATGAGCAGAGAGCTGGACGTAGGGCTCGATCCCAGGACACTGGGATCATGACCTGAGTTGAAGGCAGACGCTTAACGACTGAGCCACCCAGGCTCCCTCTGAACCAACTTTAGAGGAGGAGATCATGTCATGAGATTTTGAAGTATTTTTGAGGTAGTGAAGTGGGGATATCAGGTAGATAATTGAACATATATGGCTATTCTGGGCTAGAGATAAATATTTGGAGATATCACTGTATAGATAGTGTTTGAAACCTGTTAAGAGTATAAAGTAGAAAAAGAAAAGAGTATAAAGTCAAAAGTAGAGTTAACTTGTCCAAGATTGATCCCTGCAGGTTGACTTCCCAAAGGGAGAGCAATCTTTGCGAAAACCTCAATGGAAACTGGACAAATCTGAGTGGTAAAGGTAGTCTATCCCAGTAGAATATTGAGGTGTTGCATCAGGGTGTGCAGGAGCGAAGAGTAATAGAGAGGTAGCTGGAGTGGGATGTGGGGTTGAGAGGTTTTCTGTTTTGTGTTTTCAAGTAACCAGATAATCGAAGATGTCTTAAACACTCTGGTTGAAACTAGTTGAATATTCCAGAGAAAAAACAAAGTCTTAGTCCAGTCAGGCTGCTATAACAAAAATCTCAGAGAGTGGGTGATTTAAACAACAAACAGTTATTTCTCACAGTTCTGGAGACAGGAAGGTCAATATCAGGGTACCAGCATGGTGGGGTTCTGATGATGCCCTCTTCCAGTTTCAGACTGCTGTTTTCTTGTACCCTCACATGGGCCCAGATTGCTAGAGAGCTCTGTGAGGTTTCTTTCTTAAGGGCACTAGTCCCATTTACAAGGCTTCATCCTTATGACCTAATAACCTTCCAAAGACCCCACTTCCTAATGCCATCACTTTGGGGGTTAGGATTTCAATATATGAATTTTGGAGGAATACAAACATTTGGTCCATAATAAGGAATAATCAATGATGTAAGATCTAAAGCACAGGAAGCTTTGTAAATAAATAAATAAATAAATAAATAAATAAGAACTGCTTAAATGTTCAACAATAAGAAAATTGTTCAATAAATTGCAGTATGTTTACATAACGCAATGTTTTGCAGCCATTAAAAATGGTATGTATGGGGGCACCTGGGTGGTTCAGTCGTTAAGCGTCTGCCTTTGGCTCAGGTCATGATCCCAGGGTCCTGGGATCGAGCCCCATGTCGGGCTTCCTGCTCCGCGGGAAGTCTGCTTCTCCCTCCCCCACTCCCCCTGCTTGTGTTCCCTCTCTCGCCGTTTCTCTGTCAAATAAATAAATAAAATCTTTTTTAAAAAAATGGCGTGTATGAGAAAAGGATAGCATTGATCCTGGGAAGGGCAAGGCGGGAGGGGGGCTCTGGGGATGGAAGACTGAGTGACAAGGACCAGCAATGAAAGGGAGACTTACCACTGTATACCTTTGCAAATCTTTCTAATTTTGACCTCTATAAATTCATTTCTTATTCAACACTGTGAAAATAAACATAATAAATAATTTTAAACAACAAGAAACAATGATATATATTAAAAGTATTAATAGAGGGGGCACTGTGGTTGCCCCCAAAACATTCAGTCTCCCTGTTCTTTTATGACAATCCTTATTTAATTTTTTTCCAAGGTAGAGGATTTTAAAAATTTTATTGAGGAATTTTTTTTTTTTACATAAAAGTAAGGAAAAGAGCAAAATAAAACCCAGTATACTTATCACCCAACCAATCTTGTTTTGTCAATATTCCCATTTACTCCCCCACCCTCACAATGGATTACTTCCCCCCCCACCGTGGGATTTTTATTGGGGGCTGGGGGTGGACATGGGGGTATCATTAAGTTCTTGGCACAGGAGCAGGGGTATAGGAAATTTTAGAGCCCCCTCCCAGGGCACAGCCACAGAGGAGAGGGGCGGCTCTCCTGGTATTCAGGAGAAGGTAGTGTTAAGCTGCTCCCTCACTTTGTTGAAAGTCTCCAAAAACCACTTCCTGGTCTTCACAGGAATGTCACTCTGCTTGATGTTCTCAATGGCTGCCTGGGCCTTGTCCTCCAGGGCACTACCAAACTCCTTCAGTTTATTGGGATGCACTCCAAGGTCTGGAGGTTTGTGGGGCCGCCTGGGCCAGGGCTGGGCCTTCCAAAACCGATCCACAGAACCACCACCAAAACCAGGAGAGACAGGATGAGCTTCCTGGCTGGGCCAGAGAGACAGTCCGGATCAGTCTCAGGACAGCATGCGGTTACACTGGATTACTTTAATGTAAATTTCAGACATCATAGCATTTTATCTGTCAACATTTCTCATGTATCTTTAAGAGATAAAGGACTCCAAAAAATAATTATACTACTATTATTATATATAAAATATTTGCAAAAATACATGGATATTGTCAAATATCTGGATGATGTTCAAATTTTCTCAATTGTCTTAGACATATCTTTTATTTTTAAAGATTTTATTTATTTATTTGAGAGAGAGAGAGACAGAGGACGAGCAAGGGGAGGGGTAGAGGGAGAAGCAGACTCCCTGCTGAGCTCGAGGGGACATGGGTCTCAATCCCAGGACCCCGAGATCATGACCAGAACCAAAGTCAGATAGTCAACCAACTGAGCCACCCAGCTGTCCTTTAGACATAACTTTTTAACTGAAGTTTAGTTGACATATAATATTATATTTGTTTCAGGTGCACAACATAGTGATTTGACAAATCGATATATTACCCAATGCTTGCCACGATAAGTATAGTTACTATCTGTCACCATATAACCTTATTACAATATTATTGACCATATTTCCTATGCTGTACTTTTCATCCCTGTGACTTATTTTATAAGTTTGTAACTCTTAATCCCTTTCTCCTATTTTACCCATCTCTCCCTCTGCCCTCCCCTCTGGCAATCACCAGCTAGTTCTTTGTATTTATGAGTTTGTTCTGATTTTACTTGTTTGTTCGTTTGTCTTGTTTTTTTAGATTCCCCATATAAGTGAAATTATATGGTATTTTCTTTCTCTGACTTATTTCACTTAGCATAAAACTCTCTAGGTCCATCCATGTTGTCATGAATGTCAAGATTTCATTCATTTTTTTTTTTTTTTTAATTTATTTGACAGAGAGAGAGAGCACAAGTAGGCAGAGAGGCAGGCAGAGGGAGAGGGAGAAGCAGACTCTCCACTGAGCAGGGAGCCCGACGCGGGGCTCGATCCCAGGACCCTGGGATCACGACCTGAGCCGAAGGCAGCCACCTAACCGACTGAGCCACCCAGGCGCCCCAAGATTTCATTCATTTTTATGGCTGAGTAGTATTCCATCGTGTATATGTATAAATAAAATATCTTAGACATTTTTAACAATTGGGTTTTTTTTTTAAGATTTATTTATTTGAGAGAGAGAGACAGAGCATGAGCGGGAGGGGCAGAAGGAGAGGGAGAGAGAATCTCAAGCAGACTCCACACTGAGCTTGGGACCCGATGTGGGGCTCGATCTCACAACCCTGAGATCATGACCTGAGCTGAAACCAAGAGTCAGTCGCTTAACCAACCGTGCCACCCAAGGTGCCCCAACAATTGGTTTATTTGAATCAGCATCCAAATAATGCTCACATATCACATTTTGTTAATATGGTACAAAAGCTTTTATTCTATAAGATCCCCTTCCTCTTTTTTTTTCTTTCTTTTTCCTGAAAAATTATTTATATAATTCCTAATTTCATTCAGATGTCCATACTTCTGTGCAGCCCATGTGCTGACACCATCCCTGACTCTAGAGGCATGTGGCTCAGATGTAATCTCATCCCAGGCCACTACTGACAGTTGATAGTTCAGAATTCAGACCAATGAGAAATAAGAAGTTGCTAAAAACTTTCAGGAAAGAAGCTTCCTCACTCTTCTAAGGAAGCCTCCAGAATGCAAGTGCTCATGTATGCTTTCTTTCTCCACACCCCATCCCCTTCTCTTTCTCTGGTACCATATTTCTGGGCAAAATATTTATCATTTTACTACTAAGATCAGGTATAAGGCAAGAATGTTTGTTTTAATCACTTCCCTTCATTATACTAGAAGTCTAATCAGTAAAAACAGTATTGGAATAATTTGATACTCATTTGGAGAAAAAAAAAGAATCCCAATCTCTATGTCACATCACACAAATTAATCTAGGAAGGATCATAAATCTGCATAAGAGCTAAAACTATAAAGCTTCAAGAAGAAAATATAGGAGACTATTTCATGACCTGGGAGAAGGCAAAGATTTCTTATATAGGACACCGAAAGCAAAAAAGCATAAAAGCAAGCGTTTGATGTTTTCAATGTTAAAAACTCATGTTCATCAAAAGATACCATTATGAAAATGAATAGGCAAGTTATCCATGGGAGGGGCACCCGAGTGGCTCAGTCAGTTAAGCCTCCATCTCTTGATCTCAACTCAGGTCTTGATCTCAGGGTCGTGAGTTTGAGCCCCACGCTGGGCTTCACATGTAGCCTACTTAAAAAAATAAATAAATAAATAATAAGGGGCACCTGGGTGGCTCAGTCAGTTAAGTGTCTGCCTTCAGCTCAGGTCATGATCCCAGGGTCCTGGGATCGAGGCCTGCATTGGGCTCCCTGCTCAGTGGGGAGCTTGCTTCTCCCTCACCCTCTGCCTGCTGCTTCCCTGCTTGTGTGCTTGCTCTCTCTCTCTCTCTCTCTGTCAAATAAATAAATAAAATGTTTTAAAAAAATTATCCATGGGAAAGAATACTCAAAAAGCACATATCTCATAAAGAATTTCTTTGTTGTTGTTTCTTGTTTGTTTTTATTTTGAGAGAGAGAAAGCTGGTGTGCCCTGGGTGGAGGAGCAAAAGAAGAGGGAGAGAGAGAATCTCAAGCACGCCCAGGTTGGAGCCCCACACAGGGCTCAATCTCATGACCCTGAGATCATGACCAGAGCTGAAATCAGGAAGCAGAAGCTTAACCGACTGAGCCACTCAGGTGCCCCCCCCTCTTTTTAAGTAAGCTCTATTCCCAATTTGGGGCTTAAACTCATGGCCCCTGAGATCCCCAAGATCAAGAGTCATGTGCTTTACCAACCGAGCCAGCCAGCCACCCCTCCTAAAGAATTTCTATTTAAGGGCACCTGGGCAGCTCAGTCGGTTAAGCATCTGCCTTCGGCTCAGGTCATGATCCCAGGGTCTTGGGATTGAGTCCCTAGTTGGGATCTCTGCTCAGCAGGGAGTCTGCTTCTCCCTCTCCCTCTGCCCCTCCACCCTGCTCGTGCTCTCTCTCTCTCTCACAAATAAATAAATAAAATCTTTAAAAAAAAAAAGAATTTCTATTTGAAAAACTCCTACCATTTAAAAGACAACCAGCAGGGATGCCTAGCTGGCTCAGTCAGTAGAGCATGAGACTCTCGATCTCAGATCATGAGTTCAAACCCCATATTTGGCATTAAAAAAAAAGTTTTTTAAATCAATAAATAAAAGACCTAATAAATTGGAGATATTTGTGATATAGTACTCTCAGAAAATTCACCCCTGAGATAGAAAGACATTCTTATATCTTTTATGACCCACAAGGTTAGTATTTATTCTAATAAAGCAGGAGCCTTCTTCTCTAAGACTAAAATGAAATAATACAGGAATAGGGTGGAAGATGTTCTCCTTTCTAGACAACATTCATGCTTAATATATGGGAGAGAATTAGTCCTGTAAAAACCTAACTGCAGTAAAATAAATTTTTTTGAGTCCTGAGATAACAAACTACAAATATTGAGGACATATATATTAAAAATCCATACCTACCTCTATGAATTCAGAGCACTATAGATACCAATTCTCTTCTTCACATATCAAACATGGTAAGTACATGCCAACAGCAGACATTCCTCGTGGATACAAATTGCAAGGCACTAGAACTTTCTTGGGAGTAGATTATTGCAAGCCTACATGAAATTTAGGATTAAAAAATGTATTCACTTTTGGGAGAGATGTAAATCATGGGATTTCCATAAATCCCATAAATAAATTGTGACTATATAACGTAGAAGCTTTTGGCTATGACTAAAATAATTTTGATGTTTAAAACCTTCATATAACTGTTGCAAAAATGTCATGGTTTATGCTAATATTAAAAGCAGTCCTGGGGTGCCTAGGTGGCTCAGTCGGTTAAGCGGCTGCCTTCGGCTCGGGTCATGATCCCAGGGTCCTGGGATCGAGCCCCGCATCGGGCTCCCTGCTCAGCGGGGAGCCTGCTTCTCCCTCTCCCTCTGCCTGCCTCTCTGCGTACTTGTTCTCTCTCTCTATCTCTCTGTCAAATAAATAAATAAAATCTTTAAAAAAAAAAAAAGCAGTCCTATGTCTTCCAAAGTGAGGCATTAGGATATAAATAGAGATAGGCAACCTCCAGAATGAGACTCATTCTGAGAATTTTAAAATTTTAAACTTTTAAAGCATTTGCATAAATAAATGAAATGAAATCAGTAATTAGTCATATGAGAGAATTTTATGAATTTTGTAGTAAGTTTAATGGCCTTAGTGATCACTTGAGAGCCTGAAAGATCATGTTTCCTACCAAAAACAATAGTGTCAAGAAAACTAGTATCATTGAATTTGTGTATATTTGAAACTATTTTTATACTTATTGTTTTTTCCCATTTCAGTAAATTTCTGCCTTTTTTAAACATTCAGTTTGGGTTAGATAAAAGATGTTGGTGAGTTCGTGTCATCATCAGCAACTTAGTCCCAAATTTGATGCAAATAAATATTTATATGCAAGGTGAAGGTGGACATACAATAAAGAATAAGCCTTTTTAATTTTACTCTCAAGGAGTTCAACTTCTAGGAAGTTCTGACATGTGCAAATATGATAGTAATACGTGGCAAACTCTGGAGAGTCCTTCAAGTTGTGCCAAAAACCCTGGAGATGTGAGGGGGGAGAATGATCACTTCATAGCAGGGAGGGAATGGAATCAAGGAAATTTTCATGCCCAAAAGGAGGTCACATAACACATGGGGAATAGAAACAAGCAGGACAATCTGATTAACAACAAATAATAACAGCTGATAATTGTTGAGCATTAATAGCTGATTTAGCTGAGGCTTAAGGACAATTGGAAAATTAAGGCTAACATGTGTTAGTCAGATTTTAGTTAGCCTTGATGCTGTGTGAAGGAGCTTGAGGCCAGTTCTGCAAGCAGTGAGGAGCGACATAATTAGATGGTAGAAGAGAGTGGCAACAAGTGAATGAGTTAACAGGCCCTACAATTATACAGGTGAGTGGAAACAAAGCACTGTATTAAGGTGGAAGTGAAGGAAAAAGATGAATGTGGATACTGCGGATTGACAGGATGCAGAATCTAGAATCTAGAGGGGTGGCAGACTAGATGGGGAAGAGTTAAAGACGACTCCAAAGTTAGTGGTAATCAGAAGTAAGTCCTTTTGAGGGAGAAAAGCTTGTTCAAAAGTTAAAACTAGGGCACCTGGGTGGCTCAGACGGTAGTGGGTACAACTCTTGATCTCTGGGTTGTAAATTTGAGCCCCACATTGGGTGTAGAGATTACACCCTGCTCGGCGGGGAGTCTGCTTCTCCCTCTCCCTCTCTGCCTCTCTCTCTCTCTCTTTCTCTCTGTGTCAAATAAATAAAATCTTTAAAATAAAAATGAATGAATGAATGAATGAATGAATAAATAAATAAATAAATAAATGAGTTTATTAATACAATAGGATGGCTTATGGACCCCCAAGGGAGGAAGCATCATTAGAACTCTCTGGTCTCTTTCAGGTTTATCTTTCTAGAGAACAACTTGAAACATTTCGCTTTCCACCTCAGAATCTACGCAGTTTTCCCCATTCTCCATAATTTAAAGTCTAAACTCCTAAGCATGCTATTCAAAACCTGACACAATCTGTTTTCAAACCACCTTTTCAGTCTTTTTTAATAATTGCCTGCATTTATCGAGCACTTACTGCAACCAGGATTTGTCCTAGAGGGAAACAAGCTGGGATTAGAGTTCATGGGTCAATCCCTACTAACCGTGTGTCTTAAAAAAAACTTTCCTAACCCCCGGTAGACTTCCTTTTCATCATTTGCAAAATGGGAGTAATTACAGTATCTGTCTTATTTCACTTACTTCATTCTGTATTTCACAGTAGGAAACATAGTTTTACATCTTACAGCTTTCCTTGATGGACCATTCTCAGACCAGGGTGCAGGGTCAAGCTATTTTAATAGGCTACTCTCTTAGGAACCATGTGCATGAGAGATGTTGTTCCCCAAAATATAGGAACCGAGAGATACAAAATAATTTGGCCAATACAGAGGATGTGGACTTATTTATTCAACTCTAAAAGTCTGTGTCTGGGAAATAACATTTTTTTTTTTTTTTGGCACATCCTTGACATCTATTCTTCCGAAATGTTCTATAAATGTTTTGCTTCTTTTGTTTGTACTTCCAGCCTTGCATTTATCTCCTGAATCCTTCTTCATTTTTAGCATTACCATGCCCCCAGGAATTCTCAATTAATTTAGTATCTTAGCACTTGTTGCCTTTAGGAAAACAGGTACACTGAACTGATCTACCAGATCTCTTCTCCACGATAGCCACTATAGAAGACTGTGCCCTCTCACCACTCTCTTGACCCAAACTGACCATTTGGGACAGGGTCAAGAATACTTGATTCACTTCTCCACTCTGAGCCCTGGAGGTGGTACATTTCATGTTATCACGGGAAGAGCAGAACTTGAGCTTATACCTTTATTTTACCTGGACGCATATCACAGCTCCAAAGTCCTTATTTAACCTCAGCTCTACCTAATTAACCATTGACTTCTATGCCCCAACCTGCTTCCTACCTAATCCCACAATTACAGTTTATCCCAACCCCTGCATTTCAACATTTTGGGCACTGGTTCTTCAAATTACATCTATAACTTAGTATGCCTATAGCATTCACAAAGGCAGGGCTTGGCTTCATGTGGAAATCCTGGCAGAAAAACAATAAAGATGATTGGATCTATCTTTTCTTCATAATTACCTAAAATGTGGATACCTGGGAATGCATGTATATAGATTTAGAAATAGAATGTAGCAAATCTTTGATGCTTAACGGTACTTTCTTAGCAGATCACTAAATCAATTGGAGAGGGGTGATTTTTTTTTTCATCTTCCTAAAAAAAAATCTATGAAGAATCTTTAGTCTCTCAGAATTTCAACACAAGAGATCCAGTTATACTTCCTAGGTCATTACAGAGAAAGGTTTGGTGGGATGGGGGCAGAAGGCAGATAAAGGGGGAAGTGGGTGCTCTAGACCAGATACCTGAGAAATAGTGGGGGGAGGGGGAGATCATCTGCATTCCTATGTTCAGACCTAGTGATACTTGGAAGAGCTTCCTGTTAGAGGATTACATGGCCCTGACTCCTTCATTTTGGGAAGGAATTGTTCCCAAGAGCATTGAAGGGGGAACTAGGTCTGATTCTCACTGAGGGACTCACATGTACTACTTAACAGTGATATTCAGATAAGTGCCACTAGGCTGGCATTACTCTATTATAGCTATTAGAATAGCTACTATACTATAATACTATAGCTATTATATACTATAATACTATAGCTACTATAGTAGCTATAGTATAGTAACTAGTCTATTCTGAGTAACTTTTTATAATTGGGTTGATTATAACTTCAAACGTTTTTGGAAGACATCATCAGACCGTAAGGCTAAAAGAAATAGCCTTTCATCCTTTTGACACCTCCTTATTTCTCCAAATCCCTATTTCATCAGGTGTTCAACAGATAAAACAAGTGCAGAGCCTTGTGTTTCATGCTAAAAGAGATCATGATAAATATAAGTGTTGTCCTAATCTGTAAAAAAAAAAAAACAAGTGAGAACTGGTGGTGGAGACAGGGGAGAGGTCAAATACACAGCAAAAAACAGATTAAGACATGCACATTTTAATTCACTGAACACCTTTTTATTGTGCATCAGTTCCATTCCAGGTGCTGCTCTAGGTACTGGGGATATAGCAATAAGCAAGACAGATAATATTCCTATCCTCATGGGTTTACACTCTAGTAGAGAGAACTTAAAATACAAAAATAAAAATAAATAATATGATATTTGCTATATAAAAGTGCTGGGGAAAAAAGGCAGAAGGAACAAGTATAAAAGTCATTAAGTGGAAAAGAGCTTGGGGTGTTTGAGGAATAGCACAAAGCCCAGTGTAATTAGAATACAGTGAGCTTAGGAGAAAATGTAGGAAATAAGGTCAAAGACATATTGGGTGGTAGAGATAGTCTGATGAACCAAATGGTTTGGGTCAATGGAGTGATATAATCTCATGTATATTTTTAAAATATTTGCCTAGCTACTAAGTAGAGAGCAAAGTGTAGGAGCACAAGAGCACAAGCTAGGAGGTCAGTTAGGAGACTGTTGCAACAACTCAGTAGAGGAACGGTGGTGGCTTGAACCAAGAGTATTTCGGTGAAAGTGGTGAGATATATGTTTTCTGAGATTTTGCTGGTGCATAGGATGAGGGGCTTAAGACACAGAGAGAAGTCAAGAGTCTAAGATTTAGAGCCTAAGGATTTTGGCCCAAGTCATTGGGTGACTGAAGTTGCTATTTATTGATATGGAGGACACTGGAGGAGGAGCTGGTTGGGGCAGGGAAGAATCAAGAGTCCTTTACATTTGAGATGCTTATTAGACATCTAAGAGGAAATGTCAAGTAGAAGGTAGATAGATGAGTCTGGCATTGAGGAAAGAGGTCAATATTAGATACATTCCATTTTTTACCATATTTACATTACCTATCTCATCAGCATTGTAGTATTAAAACCACAGAACTGAATGAGACCCTTTAAGAAATGACTGTGGATAGAGAAATTTGAGGTAATAAGCCATGCAACATGTACAGATAGGAAGGTGTAGATAGATCTAACAAAGCAGTCTAAGAAGCAGCAGTGAGAGTTGGTAGACCAGAAGTCAAGTGAAGAAAGTATTTAAAGTGCACCTGAGAGAGTAAAAAGTCTGAAAATTGACTACTGAATGAGGTAGCATAGAGGTCATTTGTGTTCTTGGTAAGTGTAGTTCCATTGGAGTGATGAGTGTGAAACCTGATTGAAATGGGTTTAATGAGAAATAGAACATCTTTCTTATATTGATGAAGATAGTGTTGGTTCATATAACTCATTTAAAGGACAGTTTGGCAATAACTAGCAAAATTCAAATGAACATGTCTTTGACCTAGCAATTCAACTTGGAATTTATCCTGTAGATATGCTTGATTATGTGCAAAATAACATATGTAAAGGTAACTTTTAAAGATTATGGTAAAATTTATATAACAAAATTTACCACCTTAACCATATTTAAGTGAATGGTTCAGTGGAATTAAATAATCCACCTTGTTGTGCAACCATCACCACCATCCACTTCCAGAACATTTTTCATCCTACAAAACTGAAGCTCTGTATCCATTAAACAATAATTCCCATTCCCCTCCCTCCAGCACCTGGCAACACTCTTCTATTTTCTGTTTCTATGACCACCATCTTATATAAATTAAGTGTTAAATTAATTAAACAATAAGGCCATTAGACTGAGGTGGTTCTTATGCCTTAGCAGCCTATCTGTGTAAGAAAACCAGATACTAAGACTGTAAATGTCCCAAGGTTAAGAAATCAAAACTTAAGGACAACCAATCATGAACAGCCAACTAAGCTGTCCCAAATAAGGCAACCATTTAAGCTATAGCCAATCAAATTTCCTTGCTTTGCTTCTATGTCTTCTCTATAAAAGTCTTGCTAACTAACTCCTGTTAGCGGAGAACTTCTAGCCACTTCCAGTTGGATGCTGCCCAATTTGAAAATATTTTTGCTCAAATAAACCTTAAAAAAAATTTTTTATAAACCTTAAAATTGTAATACACTCCATTTTTTTAAAGATTTTATTTATTTATTTGAGAGAGAGAGGAGAGAGAGAGAGCACATGAGAGGGGGGAGGGTCAGAGGGAGAAGCAGACTCCCTGCTGAGCAGGGAGCCCAATGCGGGACTTGATTCCGGGACTCCAGGATCATGACCTGAGCCGAAGGCAGTCGCTTAACCAACTGAGTCACCCAGGCACCCTGTAATACACTTCATTTTATCTTTTAACAGTACCCATCCAACCCCTCCTACCATTTTCTAGATCCTTTATCCTGTTTTTCCTCATTATCTTTATCTCCACCTGACACATATAGTCATTTATCTGTTTACCTCCCCTGCATACGTGAAAGTATGCTCCGGGGCACCTGGGTGGCTCAGTTGTTAAGCGTCTGTCTTCAGCTCAGGTCATGATCCCAGGGTCCTGGGATCGAGCGCCACATCGGGCTCCCTGCTCAGTGGGAAGCCTGCTTCTCCCTCTCCCACACCCCCTGCTTGTGTTCCCTCTTTCACTGTGGCTCTCTCTGTCAAATGAATAAAATCTTAAAAAAAAAAAAAAGAAAGAATGTATGCTCCTTGAGGGCAGGACCTTTGTTTATTTTTGTTCTTTGCTATATCCTTAGAGCCTAGCATAATACTTGGCAAGTGTAGGAGCACATTATTTGTTGGCAAGAATGAGGTTCAGGGGGAAAAGCACTCTTATTCTAATTTCCTGGCTAATGGATTAGACCCTGACCCTGAGGATGTACATTCTCTAGGTGTTGAACCCTTAGTCCTTTGCTATTTCTCCCCAACTATCAATTCTTAATCAGTGCAACTTTTTTCTTAATGCAACTTTGATCCAATTTCTTATCTTTTGCCACCACTTTAAGTTCATAGTCCCCTGTCCTTCCTAAATGACCTCCTGAAAACCGCTACTTCCAGTTCATCGATGTGTCCAAGATACATGAACATATTGACTATTTCTTCCTCTCTCTGTGTTTACTAATATTATCCTCAACACACACACACACACTAGGTTCCTAGAGTAGAGACAGATTGTTATTATTCACTTAAAAGCAAATAACCCCTATGGTGTCCCGTGTCCCAATTCTTTCCCCTGGAATGATACAACAAAAGCCAGATATGACTCTACAAATACAGGGCTTATATTGTAGGAGTGTAATGCCCCCCCCCCAAAAGAATCTGGACATTTATATAAAAGAGAGAGGTGGCTGTCCCCTTCCCTACTGAAAGTCTCCTTGGAGATGGGATGGAGAGGATCCTGGATTCTCTTATAAATAAATCTCTCAGGGGAAAGATAAGATCATTGTCTTCAGCTTTACAACCCAGTGATGCCTCCATGGTTCTGGCTTTCACACCGCTCCCCCCTGCCACAAACACACACACAACTATAAACACATGCCTCTATGAGGTAAATCTCTCTGGGAGTCTCTCATTATCTAATTAGTCATAAGTTACTTTTCAGTGCTTGCTGGAACCATGTTTCAGTAACATTTGTACAGAAAGCCCTGGCTGTGCATAAACCTAAAAATACTTTCTCTGCAGCCCCCACCATCTTCCCCTCCAAATTTGCTAGTATCCAGCAAGGACCTTAATTGCAAGCATCAGAATCTTACTCTCACTGATTTAAGCTGAAGAGTCATTAGGAGGCATACAGCCAGGCTTGAAAACCAGGCAAGGAGGCCTGAACAGCAACTTGGGTTACAAGCAGGATCATTCCACAGAATGAGTCTGACGTGACTGCTGATGAATGCCAGGCACCACAGCCACACAGCTACGATCTGTCAGCTGTTAGCTGCTGACAGCAACCACTGGATGCCACAGCAGAACTTCTGGCTACTGCCACTACCACCATATGAATGGATTAGAGAGTCAATTCTTTATATCACAGGTTTCCAGTTTAAACTCTGGGGCTGGAGCATCTGACTGGGTGAGCCTATGACATGTGGTTCTGCCCAAGCTGCAAAGAAGGCTAGGAAAGTGAGTGTGTCATTTTAGCTTCTAGGGTGGAAAGTGAGCTCTGACTATAGCTTAGACATTTTTATGGGGAGTTGCCCCCCCCAAAAGAAGGGAGTTCTGATGCTGGGCAGCCACAAAAACAAGAAATGTCCATTATTTGGCTATTTACCTGTGTTCCTTATCTCAGTCTTTATCTATATCCATGCAAATGCATACGCCAGGAGAGGGGGGAAAGATGGCCGAGGAGTAGGGGACCCTATTTCAACTGGTCCCCGGAATTGAGCTGGATATCCACCAGACCACTCTGAGCACCCACGAAACCAGCCTGAGATGTAAGAAGATCTGGATCTCTACAAACAGAATATCGTAGGCGGTTGGTTTTGAGGTACAAAGCGGGGAGCCATGATTCCCCGGGCAGATATCAGAGGATAAACGGCAGCGGGAGGGTGCCTAGCTGTGGGGATCCTACACCGCCAGTGAGGGACAGCTTCATGCGCTGCAGACGGGCACAGACTCACAGACCCGTAGCGGCGGGGGAAGGACTCCAGGGCAGCCCCCAGGACGGAAACCCGGAGCGGTGGGGTCAAGCCGGCAAACTGCAGCCCCCTGGACGGAAACCCGGAGCCGCAGGGTCGCACCTGCAAACTGCAGCCCCCGGGGCAGAATCCCAGAGCAGTGGGATCACGGGCACGTGAACTGGGAGTGGCTGGCGGTTTTAGAAGCACAAAGGGCAGAGACGTGCCCCGACCTGGAGGCAGGACTGGGAGCGCTGCAGAGGGGCGCACAACCCAGGCCGCTGCAGTTTATAGCAGCACAGACAGAAACGGAGACGGTGTGGCCTGGAGAGCTCACTGAAGAACAGACCGCCATCTCTCTGCTCTGAGGCAGAGGGTTGGAAATGGTCTCTTCTGCTCTGACTCGCGGAAGAGACGCGGAAAGCCACAAGGGAAAGCCGCCAGAGAACAAAAGCCCCAAAAACTGATTCCCGCTGAGCCCATCCCCCGCCACAGGGGCGCAGGGCAACTCCGCCCAAACAGGGTTGCCTGAGTAACAGCGTGGCAGGCCCCTCCCCCACAAGACAGGCTGGGAAAACAAGGGGCCAGCAACCCTAAGGTCCCAAGAAAACAGGTGCATCTTGCTGGGGTTCTGGTCAATAATTTGGACTCTATACATTCCCTCAAACACCCATCAACAGAATGACTAGGAGGAGGAGCCCCCAAAACAGAAAAGACTCAGAGATTATGACTTATGCTGCAGATTTACAAATGGATGCAGATATAACCAAGATGTCAGAGATGGAATTCAGGCTAGCAATTGTGAAGACAATGGCTAGAATGGAGAAATCAATTAATGGCAACATAGAGTCTCTAAGGGCAGAAATAAAAAGTGAATTGGCAGAACTTAAAAATGCTATCAATGAGATCCAATCCAATCTAGATAATCTAACAGCTAGGGTAACTGAGGCAGAAGAGAGAATAAGCGACCTGGAAGACAATATAATAGATAAAAAGGGAAAAGAGGAGGCCAGGGAAAAACAACTCAGAATCCATGAAAATAGAATCAGAGAAATAAGTGACACCATGAAGCGTTCCAATGTCAGAATCATTGGAATCCCGGAGGGAGTGGAGAGAGAGAGGGGGCCAGAAGATGTATTTGAGCAAATCGTAGCTGAGAACTTCCCTAATCTGGGGAATGAAACAAACATTCGAGTCCTAGAGGCAGAGAGGACCCCTCCTAAGATCAAGGAAAACAGGCCAACACCCCGGCATGTAATAGTAAAACCTGCAAATCTTAGAACCAAGGAAACCATCTTAAGGGCAGTTAGGGGGAAGAGATTCCTTATGTACAGAGGGAGGAACATCAGAATAACGTCAGACCTACCCACAGAGACCTGGCAAGCCAGGAAGGCCTGGCAAGACATATTCAGGGTACTAAATGAGAAGAACATACAGCCAAGAATACTTTATCCGGCAAGGCTTTCATTTAGAATGGATGGAGAGATGCAGAGCTTCCACAACCGGCAGAAGCTGAAAGAATATGTGACCACTAAGCCGGCCCTGCAAGAAATATTAAGGGGGGTTCTATAAAAGGAGAAAGACCCCAAGAGTGATCTACAACAGAAATTTACAGGGACAATCTATAAAAACAACATCTTCACAGGCAACATGATGACAATTAATTCATATCTTTCAATAATCACTCTCAACGTGAATGGCCTAAACGCTCCCATAAAACGGCACAGGGTTGCAGACTGGATAAAAAGACAGGACCCATCCATATGCTGTCTACAAGAGACTCATTTTGAACCTAAAGATACATCCAGACTGAAAGTGAAGGGATGGAGATCCATCTTCCATGCCAGCGGACCTCAAAAGAAAGCTGGGGTAGCAATTCTTATATCAGACAAATTAGATTTTAAACTAAAGTCTGTAATAAGAGACACAGAAGGACACTATATCATTCTTAAAGGGTCTATCCAACAAGAAGATCTAACAATTGTAAATATCTATGCCCCCAACATGGGAGCAGCCATCTACATAAGCCAACTGTTAAGCAAAATAAAGAGTCATATTGATAACAATACGTTAATTGTAGGAGACCTCAATACTCCACTCTCAGCAATGGACAGATCATCTAAGCAGAAAATCAACAAGGAAACAAGAGCTTTGAATGATACATTGGACCAGATGGACCTCATAGATATTTACAGAACATTCTACCCTAAAACAACAGAATACTCATTCTTCTCAAGCACACATGGAACTTTCTCCAGAACAGACCATATACTGGGTCACAAATCAGGTCTCAACCGATACCAAAAGACTGAGATTATTCCCTGCATATTCTCAGACCACAATGCTCTAAAACTGGAACTCAATCACAAGAAAAAATTTGGCAGAAATTAAAACACTTGGAAGCTAAAGACCACTCTGCTCAAGAATGTTTGGGTCAACCAGGAAATCAAAGAAGAACTTAAACAATTCATGGAAATCAATGAGAATGAAAACACATTGGTCCAAAACCTATGGGATACTGCAATGGCGGTCCTAAGGGGGAAATACATAGCCATCCAAGCCTCACTCAAAAAAATAGAAAAATCCCGAATTCACCAACTAACTCTACACCTTAAAGAACTAGAGAAAAAGCAACAAACGACGCCTAAGCCACGCACTAGAAGAGAAATAATTAAAATTGGAGCAGAAATCAATGAATTAGAAACCAGAAACACTGTAGATCAGATCAACGAAACTAGAAGTTGGTTCTTTGAAAGAATTAATAAGATCGATAAACCACTGGCCAGACTTATCCAAAAGAAATGAGAAAGGGCCCAAATTAATAAAATTATGAATGAAAGGGGAGAGATCACGACTAACACCAAGGAAATAGAAACAATTATTAGAAATTATTATCAACAACTATATGCCAATAAACTGAGCAATCTGGATGAAATGGAGGCCTTCCTGGAAACCTATAAGCTGCCAAGACTGAAACAGGAAGAAATGGACAACCTGAATAGGCCAATAACCAGTAACGAGATTGAAGCAGTGATCAAAAACCTCCCAAAAAACAAGAGTCCAGGGCCTGATGGATTCCCTGGGGAATTCTACCAAACATTCAAAGAAGAAATAATACCTATTCTACTGAAGCTGTTTCAAAAAATAGAAACAGAAGGAAAACTTCCAAACTCATTCTATGAGGCCAGCATTACCTTAATCCCCAAACCAGGCAAAGACCCCATCAAAAAGGAGAATTTCAGACCGATATCCCTGATGAATATGGATTCCAAAATCCTCAACAAAATCCTAGCTAATAGGATCCAACAATACATTAAAAGGATCATCCACCACGACCAAGTAGGATTTATCCCTGGGATGCAAGGGTGGTTCAACATTAGAAAATCAATCAATGTGATAGAACACATTAATAAGAGGAGGGAGAAGAACCATATGGTCCTCTCAATTGATGCAGAAAAAGCATTTGACAAAATACAACATCCTTTCCTGATTAAAACTCTTCAGAGTATAGGGATAGAGGGAACATTCCTCAAGTTCATAAAATCCATCTATGAAAAACCCACAGCAAATATCATCCTCAATGGGGAAAAGCTGAGAGCCTTTCCCTTAAGATCAGGAACACGTCAAGGATGCCCACTCTCGCCATTATTGTTCAACATAGTACTAGAAGTCCTAGCAACAGCAATCAGACAACAAAAAGCAATAAAAGGTATTCAAATTGGCAAAGAAGAAGTCAAACTCTCTCTTTTTGCAGACGACATGATACTTTATATGGAAAACCAAAAGACTCCACCCCAAAATTACTAGAACTCATACAGCAATTCAGTAATGTGGCAGGATACAAAATCAATGCACAGAAATCAGTTGCTTTCTTATACACTAACAACGCAACTGTAGAGAGAGAAATTAGAGAAACGATTCCATTTACAATAGCACCAAAAACCGTAAGATACCTCGGAATAAACCTAACCAAAGAGGTAAAGGATCTATACTCTAGGAACTACAGAACACTCATGAAAGAAATTGAAGAAGACACAAAAAGATGGAAAAATATTCCATGCTCATGGATCGGAAGAATAAACATTGTTAAAATGTCTATGCTACCCAGAGCAATCTATACCTTCAATGCCATCCCGATCAAAATTCCAATGACATTTTTCAAAGTGCCGGAACAAACAATCCTAAAATTTGTATGGAATCAGAAAAGACCCTGAATCGCCAAGGAAATGTTGAAAAAGAAAAACAAAGTTGGGGGCATCACGTTGCCCCATTTCAAGCTATATTACAAAGCTGTGATCACCAAGACAGCATGGTACTGGCACAAAAACAGACATATAGACCAATGGAATAGAATAGAGAACCCAGATATGGACCCTCAACTCTATGGTCAAATAATCTTTGACAAAGCAGGAAAAAACATGCAATGGAAAAAAAACAGTCTCTTCAATAAATGGTGCTGGGAAAATTGGACAGCCACATGCAGAAGAATGAAACTCGATCATTCTCTAACACCATTCACAAAGATAAACTCAAAGTGGATGAAAGACCTCAATGTGAGACAGGAATCCATCAAAATCCTAGAACAGAACATAGGCAGTAACCTCTTGGACATCGCCCACAGCAACTTCTTTCAAGATACATCTCCAAAAGCTAGTGAAACAAAAGCAAAAATGAACTTTTGGGACTTCATCAAGATAAAAAGCTTCTGCACAGCAAAGGAAACACTCAACAAAACAAAGAGGCAACCCACAGAATGGGAGAAGATACTTGCAAATGACACTACAGATAAAGGGCTGGTATCCAAGATCTATAAAGAACTTCTCAAACTCAACACCCAAAAAACAAATAATCAGTCAAAAAGTGGGCAGAAGAGATTAACAGACACTTCTCTGAAGAAGACATACAAATGGCTAACAGACACATGAAAAAATGTTCATCATCATTAGCCATCAGGGAAATCCAAATCAAAACCACAAGGAGATACCACCTTACACCAGTTAGAATGGCAAAAATGGACAAATGTTGGAGAGGTTGTGGAGAAAGGGGAACCCTCTTACACTGTTGGTGGGAATGCAAGTTGGTATAGCCACTTTGGAAAACAGTGTGGAGGTGCCTCAAAAATTTAAAAATAGAGCTACCCTATGACCCAGCAATTGCACTACTGGGTATTTACCCCAAAGACACAGATGTAGTGAAAAGAAGGGCCATATGCACCCCAATGTTCATAGCAGCAATGTCCACAATAGCCAAACTGTGGAAAGAGCCGAGATGCCCTTCAACAGATGAATGGATAAAGAAGATGTGGTCAATATATACAATGGAATATTACTCAGCCATCAGAAAAGATGAATACCCAACTTTTACATCAACATGGATGGAACTGGAGGAGATTATGCTAAGTGAAATAAGTCAAGCAGAGAAAGTCAATTATCATAGGGTTTCACTTATTTGTGGAACATAAGGAATAACATGGAGGACATTAGGAGAAGGAAGGGAAAAATGGGGAGGGGGAATTGGACGGAGAGATGAACCATGAGAGACTATGGACTCTGAGAAACAAACAGGGTTTTAGAGGGGAGGGGGGAGGGGGGAGGGGGGATTGTTTAGCCTGGTGATGGGTATTAAGGAGGGCATGTACTGCATGGAGCACTGGGTGTTATACGAAAACAATGGATCGTGGATCACCACATCAAAAACCAATGATGTATTGTATGGTGACTAACATAACATAATAAAATAAATAAATAAATAAATAAACAAACAAACAAACAAACGGAAAAAAAAAACCAAACAAATGCATACGCCAGAAATCATGGCAGCATCTTTGAACTGTTCACCCCTACACCCAATAGGTCTCATTGCATCTTGCTGACCCCCTCCCCTTAAGCATTTCTTTCCCTCCAGGTTTATTGGGGGAAAAAGGATGTATTGCATGCATTAGTTTAAAGTGTACAACATAATGATTTGATATATGTGTATATTGCAAAATGATTACTAAAATAGGTTTAGTTAACGCCCATCATCTTACACAGTTACAAAATTTTTTTCTTTTGATGAGAACTTTTAAAATCTTACTATCTTAGCAACTTTCAACTATATAACACAGTATTGTTAACTGTAGTAACCATGCTGTACATTATATCCTCCTCAAAGCTTTTTTTCTTGTAACCAGAAGTTTGTACCTTTTGACCATCTCCACCATCCCCGTACCCTCCACCAAGCATTTCTTTTATCTGCCTTTCACTTCTATCCTCATTACCATGGCCACAATTGAGCCTTCATCATTTCCTCTGCAATATACTCCTTGGATATTTGCTATAGTGTCCTGCTTGGTTACCTTGAACCAGGCCTTTACTCCTGCTCAATCAGTCTTCCACACTGTTATTACACAAATGTCTTTCTGATATTCAATTGTATCAGTCCCCAATTAAAGTCTGTCAAGTGGTCTTCATCACATTCAGATAAAGTTCAGACTACTGGAATGGAATACAGGCCCTTCTGAGGCCCCATTTTCAGCTTCATCTTCTTTCAACATTCTGCTATATGAACCCTTCACTTCAATCATGACAAAATACTTGTTCTCCAAATACATAGTGCTTTCTCACACATCACATCTATGCATATACTATTGCTTCTCCCTGGAATGTCCTTCCAACCTCATTTACTTGCTTAAGTACTATTTTTCTTTAAGACTCAGATCATGCCTCCTCTAGATGAGTTAGGGGCCCACTCTCTCTGATCACATAGCTTATTCTATACACATATATCAGCTTAATCACCATGTGTTAGGTTACTTTACTGTCTGTCTCCCTTACTAGTGATTTCTTTGAGGTAGAGTCTTGCTATCTCTATATCCTCACTGTCTTAAATATTCAATAAATATTTGGTGATAGAATTAAAAAACATCACTGGAAGCAGAAAAGAGTTTCCATTGGACCGATGAAACTGAGATATAAGTGGTATAGATGAGTTGTCCAAAGCTATACAGCTAGTTATAGCAAAACTAAAAATAGAATTCCTTTTTTTTTTTTTTTTTTTTAGTATTTTTTTAACCCCACAGGGGGGTTGAATTTTTGACCCCGAGATCAAGAGTCTCATGTTCTACCAACTGTGCCAGCCAGGTGCCCCAAAATAGAATTCTTTGTTTTGTTTTGTTTTTAGAGTTGTGGGGGATTGGGGGGAGAGGCAGTGGGAAAGAGAGAGAGAGAATCTTAAGCAGGCTCCACACCCAGTGTGGAGCTTTTTCTCACGACCCTGAGATCATGACCTGAGTGGAAATCAAGAGTTGGATGCTTAACCAACTGAGCCACCCAGGCACCCCAATTCTGTTTTAAGTTTATTTATTTTTTTAGTAATCTCTACACCCAACTTGGGGCTCTAACTCATGACTCTTGAGATCAAGAGTTGACTGCTCTTCTGACTGAGATAGCCAAGCACTTCCCCCGCAAATTAGAATTCTTAATACCTAACTCATTACTCACTCTTCTCTACTACAACTTCTATTCTACAAGGCATTTTGCCTTTTACAAAAATCTCACTGCAGATTTGATTCTGGAAATTTACCCCTACATATGGAAGGGACCCATATGATTTTAAGTAGAAAATATTCAAAGATATTGCCCCAGAAGCAACTCTTATGATTAAGAGGCTATATAGCACCTTAGAATAAGTTACCCAAATTGTATTAATTTCATATACACAGAAATTCTTTCCATCATAAAGTACTTAAAAGTCATTATCTTATAACATAGCTGATCTGACTTAGAAATGTTTGAAATGACGGTACTTATGTGAAGGCAAAAATCTGGGTTTTCAAAAAGATAAGTACTGTATGACACTACTTATGTGGAATTTAAAAAAGACAAATTCAGAGAAACAGAATAGAGTGGCGGTTACCAGGTGTTGGGTGTAGAGGCCTCTTTTAGGCAACAGGCTTGAACAATGGAAAGTAGAAAAGGTCAACTGTGGCACCCTGGCTGAATACAGACAGGCGCATCAAGCAACCCACCTCAAAATACCCATAGGCCCTACCTAACCAATGGGCTACTTACAACCAGGCAGTTTCCAAATAAGGGAAGATTCCATACATCCCCATACCTCCTCACTTTCCCCCTTTAAAAACAGCCCCTACCCATTGCCTTGTGGCAGTCTGCGCTTTCCTGCCTACACCTCCCTTGTGGTGTATTCAATAAACTTTCTCCTTTGTTCTGCCTCAGGTGAATCCTTTCATTGCCTGCACCACCAGCTTCCACCTGATGGGGTTGCCCCACATTTTGGGGGCCCTCATCTGATTGGAAGCGATACCACATTGGGGAGTGGGGAAATTGAAGAGATATTGGTCAAAGGGTACAAACTTCTAGTTATAAGATTAACAACTTTGGGGATCTAATACTGTATCATATACTTGAACACTGCTAAGAGAGTAGATCTTAAATATTCTCATCACAAAAGAGAAATGGTTAACTATGTGATGGAATTGAGGTGGTAGCTAATACTATGGTGGTAATCATTTTATAATTTAAAATATATCAAATCAACTCCCATAAACTTACACAATGTTATGTACCAATTATATCTCAATAAGGGAATTAAAAAGCTGATGCAAAGAAAAAAAATCTGGGTTTTAAGGAAGCAGGTAAAGTTTTAAGGCACTGACTTGTCAATAAAATGGTGTGGCTTTGTTCTATCACTCTTGTTAAGCAAGTCAGATGATTGTTTATATTCCCTCCAGTGCTTAGATGCTGTAGTTGTAGTAATTGCTCAATAAAAGTAACAGAGTAGTGCCTGCCTGGCTCAGTCGGTAGAGCGTGCGACTCTTGATCTTGGGGTTGTGAGTGTGAGCCCCACGTTGGGTGTAGAGATTACTTTAATTAACAAATAAAATAAAATAAAATAAAATAAAAGTAACAGAAAGCAACTAACAGTCAGCTATGAGCATAGGATGACCCAGAACAAAGTTGTTAGATTTTGGGTGTGAGGCTATAATTATAAGATCAGAGCAGAATCCACCATGACTAGAGGTCTAATTATAGCTCAGTACCATAGCTCCTGGAAAATTAAAGAAGTATTTCCAAATCACTACTGTCTCAGGGGTTTTATAACCTCAGGTTAACAAATTATCATACCTACATGGATTGCAGTAATAATAGGCAGTAAATATTTTTTTATCTTTGAAATTTCATCCTTTGTTTTGTTCTCTACACCAGGAAGGCTCAGAAACTTGTCATTAGAATGAGACAACAGATTTAGTCCTAAAATGTGTTTAAAAAAACAAACAAAAAACCCAAAAAACACAGGCCCAATATGGTGTCACTTAGACCAAGTTCCCAAACCAGTGCTTAATATATAATCTAATTGCAATTTCAACCTCCTCCAGAAATGTACTCTTAACTGGCCAGTCTGGAATTTTTCAACCTGCATCCATGAATCTGCTACCTGGCTCCTCTTTACTTCCCAGAAAAAGATGAGGTAATCTGCATAAGGCACTTAGACACTTTGCTTTTCCCCCTAAAAGTGGCCTCACCTGGAACAATCCTTTTCTTTTGCTAATAACTTTCTTGCCTCTACCCTCCTTCTATAAAAACCTTCCATTTTGTACAGCTCCCTGGACCACCTTTCTACTTCTTAGATGGGGTGCTGCCTGAAATCATAAATTCATTTAATAAAGCAAATTAGATCTTCAAATTTACTTGGCTGAATTTTGTTATTTAACAGATGCAAAAGGTATTTTAAATAGAGGAGTAAATACCTATTTAATGACTATTACTAGGTCTCAAATACAGTTAAGTTTAAAAATCAATTGGCAGAAAAACATTATATAACATAACATATATGTATGTAATATAATTACATATTCATACATTTATACATCAATATCAATTCATTTTTTATTTTTATTTTTTTTAATTTTTGTTAAATGTTTTATTTATTTATTCATGAGAGTCAGAGAGAGAGAGGCAGAGGCAGAGGGAGAAGCAGGCTCCCCGCCTAGCAGGGAGCCCGATGCGGGACTCGATCCCAGGACCCTGGGATCATGACCTGAGCCGAAGGCAGACGCTTAACCATCTGAGCCACCCAGGCGCCCTCAATTCATTTTTTAAAAGTCACAAGGATAATACCCATAAAGTGGCATCACCTTTGAGGAGAGACATCATATTGAAAGGAAAATTAAGGTCACATGCAGCAATTTATACTTTACATGTTTCTATATTTTTTTAAGTTTTTGCCAAAAATATCCCAAGTTGTATTAAGTATTAATTTTGCCAGTTAAAACAACAACAACAAAAAACTTGTGACTTGCTAAGGCAGAATTTAACTCAGGCAAGATAAAATTTCCCATGCTCTTAATAGCTCTGTTACTATGATACAATTATATTATGAGCATGTTTACATAACACAGTCTAGAAGTAATTTAATATGTATCTAGTATTTTATTATATAGATACAGTATAATTTTAATCATAAGTCTTTTATTTTGTTTCCAACTATTTAAAACAAAGTTTAAAACTTTTTTAAATTATTTATTTATTTGAAAGAGAGAGAGAGTGAGAGAGAGAGCAATCATGAGAAGTGGGGATGGGTAGAGGGAGAAGCAGACTCCCTGTGGAGCAGGGATCCAGATGAGGGACTCGATCCCAGGACCCTGGGATCATGACCTGAGCTGAAGGCAAATGCTTAACCGACTGAGCCACCCAGGCACCCTAAAAATTTTTTATTATGGAGTTTTCCAAAAACAAAATTAGATAGCATATATATAAGAAACCCCCAAGTATCTATAACCCAGCTTCAGTGATTATCAATTTATGGCCAAACCAGTTTCTCTAAATAAAAACTTTGCTTTCTCTACTCATATAAGTTCTTTTTCTTTGTAATCATCTTTATCTAAAGATGAAGAAGACATTTCATGAATATCTGGATTCTGGTCCATTCACCATTCTCAACAACTTTAATTAACCTTTAGAATCATCTTCCATTAATAACATGGTTATTTATCAGAGTTTCACAACTATCTGGGGCAAACTTATTTAAAATCTAAATCCCCTAAGATTTTCTCTGTCCCTGTGACAATTCAAAAATATAAAAGTCCTGTGCAAAGAACTACAATGATAATTGTGTATTTAAAGCTATCAGTATGCACTGACAGATAAAGAGTTGAGTAAAATAGAGGGGATCAGAAAAAATAATTTGGGGAAATAACCTAAAAGTTCTTCCACACTTAACATTTTCTTTCATGGTCTTTGGTTTTAAGTACCTTTTGGTTAAATGAAAATAAGCCAGGTGGCAGATGCAAGCCCAGTTCACTATTTCAGTGGCTCCACATAGCATCCTCCTGGAATGCTTTGCAAGTTAAAATAGTGTTCTTTTCCAATGCAAGGCAGAGTAGAACTCAGGGATCAAGACCATGCATTAGGGTGGAGAGCAAGTTGAATGGAATGTAATCACATGGTGTTTCAGGGCAATGGTGATTCAGAACCATGGACAGTGGTGCGCTCTTCTTTATCATCCCCATGGTAGATAGTTTGCTCCTACAGAAAGGCATCTGTTACTGTGTATTGGGAGTGGCTAGAGCTAAGGCACAGACAAGGTTCTGAGGCCAACTGCAGAGGCCAATCTAGGATCAACAGAGCCAGGCAGAAGCATGGTAAAGGCCTTAAAGTCCAAAGACAGAAATGCAGGAATCACACTCAGGGAAATAAAAAGTCAAATTTGAGGTCATAAAGAAGGACTGGAGTATAAGCTAAGGCCAAATACAATGGAAAAGGGAAGGTATTCAAAGTTGAGGACTAGAAACAGCACTTTCAAGTATAGAAGCAGGCAACAAGGTCTACACAACAATGCAACTAGAATAAGGTGTCCTTGCCTTTGAATCAGAATTTAATTCAAGTTAATTCAAATCCACAAGCACTCAATACACACCAATAGTGAGACAATGGTTTTAGGCAGTAATCCTGGTGTGGACAAATAAGAGTTAACAGATTTTCACCGCTCAGAGGCATAAACAAGATTGAACAGAGATGCTACTGATCATACCTGTAACCTAGGTCTTCTGGAGCCTCAAGATCTCGACATCTGGAAGCAGTACCTTAATTCACTATCAATTCCTTAGCACTAACTCAGAGAAGATAAAGAAAACAATGAAAAGAAGAATGAGGTCATTGGAGAAGGGGAAATTGATGAGTACTGACATGATTATCCCCACCCTCTTATTAGGTGTTTCATTTCAACACTAAACAATCTCTCTAGTCAAAAAGTGACTTTATATGGACCTCCTTTAGGAAGAAAACCAAGTGTATGTCTGTGTGTATGTGTACATATGTGTCTAAATTGAGAAATTTTGTTTTGATTTTATCCAAAATGGATAAATGAGTGCCAACACAATTGAGAGAAAGAGACAATTAAACACAGTATATAAAATTTTTTTCCACTCGAGAAGAAAAGCACCACTTAAGAGTAAGAGACTCCTTACACTCTCTTTTTAAATATACTAAATAGGGGCGCCTGGGTGGCTCAGTCGTTGAGCGTCTGCCTTCGGCTCAGGTCATGATCCCAGGGTCCTGGGATCGAGCCCCGCATCGGGCTCCCTGCTCAGCGGGAAGCCTGCTCCTCCCTCTCCCACTCCCCCTGCTTGTGTTCCCTCTCTCACTGTGTCTCTCTGTCAAATAAATAAATAAAATCTTTAAAAAAAAATAAATAAATATACTAAATAAAGGATGGACTCATTAGACAAAACAATCCAAGAATACAGTGGGTAAGATTCTTAACATCAGAGACTCCTTTCTCAGAGATTGACAATGCTGCCAACTTAGTGGGAGGAAATTGTACATAGAAGTTTGAGAGTGGCAAATAAGCAAGCAGAAGTAGTGGAAGACCATATACCCACTTGATTTTGCTGCAACACTGGCATAATTATCATGGATGTAAATGTCATCTGGCACTAAGGTAAGTCTCTTCATCAGCCTTTGCAATAGATTTGGTATGATGTGACTACATGGATGTTCTCAAACTTCTTCAGTGCTCCATGGGTACTTTTTTCAAATTTATGCTTTGTTGATTATAGAATACCTTCCTAGATAAGAAACTTATTCTTTGTTCAGAGATATACAAAAAACTATACTTCTGCTTAAAGCACATTCAGGTCTTGCCTAATATCTAGGAAGATCAAGGGCCACACTTGGACCATAATGATTTTTCTTTCTGTAGATACCATGATCAGGGGCTTTGAGTGAACTTCTAGAATAGAGGTCAGCAACTTTTTTCTGTTAAGGGCCAGATAGTAAGTATTTCTAGGCCACATATTCTTCTCAATCACATAATCTCCTTTCTTTTTTAAACTTTCTTAACAATTAAAAAATATAAAAAACAGGGCACCTGGATGGCTCAACTGGTTAAGCACCTGCCTTGGGCTTGGGTCATGATCTCAAGGTCCTGGGATCAAGTCCTGCATCAGGCTCCTTGCTCTGCAGGGGGCCTGCTTCTCCCTCTCCCTCTGCGTGCCACTCCCCCGCTTGTGTTCTCTCTCTCTGTGTCAAATAAATAAAATAAAATAAAATAAAATATATATATAAACATTCTTAGTTTAAACAGACTACAAACTAGATTTGACCCATAGGACATATTTTACCAACTTCTGCAAGGAAAAAGTTCAGAAGATTAGAGTTACCTCAAAGAAAGGAGTAGGATGAGGGCACATTAATGGAACCAGAGAAACATAAATAACTTTCTAAAAAGAAAAAGTGATACTCCTTTTTTTTCCCCCAAAGGAATGCCATCTATGTTTTGTTTTTGACGACTAAAATTAATTTGCCCCTTGTAAAAGGATATGGTTTGTCCATTTCACACAAGTAATGATGTTCATAGGAGTAAACTAGTAAGAAACACTTCTGACAAACTCAAGTGGAATACTCACTACCTCATATCAGCTATTTTCTTCCTCATATCAGCTATTTAGGCAACAATTTGTTTTTGTTTTGTTTTGTTTTTATAGATTTTATTTATTTATTTGAGAAAGAGCGAGTGAACGGGGGTGAGGGACAGCGGGAGAGGGAGAAGCAGACTCCCCACTGAGCAGGGAGCCTGATGCAGGACTTGATCCCAGGACCCTGAGATCATGACCTGAGCCGAAGGCAGACACTTAACCAACTGAGCCACCAAGGTGTCCCTAAGCAACAATTTGAAAGAAAACTTTCCTTCCATAATATGTAGAAAATATCTGTATGTGATGTGTTTGTGTATATATTTAGGAGATAGATAAAATGTATGTGCATGTTTACATATGTAATAATGGATTTATAAAATGTGTATATATAATAAAATATATATAAACACATTTATATATTTTATCTAGTTCACAGGTCCTATTTTTGCAGAACACAGCTTTCATATATAATTCCAAAAGATATATAAGGGAACTAATAGAGTATAATTGAATGAGTAGGAATGGTCATTGCTCAGCCATCTAATTAACTAGTTTTGTCAATTATTGCCTCCCATGCCCATAAGATACAGGACATACACTCTCATGTAGCAAAGAGGTCTCCAGTGTCATTTTATTTTTTTAAAGGTTTTATTTATTTATTTGAGAGAGAGAGAGTACCCGAGAAAGAAAGTGAGCGAGCAAGTATGAGCGGGGGTGAGGGTGTGGGGGTGGGGGGCAGAGGGAGATGGAGAAACAGGCTCCACATTGAGCAGGGAGCCCCACGCAGGGCTCCATCCCAGGACCCTGAGATCATGACCAGAGCTGAAGGCAGACGCTTAACCGACTGAGCCACCCAGGCGCCCCTCCAGGGTCATTTTATAGAGCAGTACTCCTATCTAGAGCGATGAGGATTCTACACTTGCTCAACAACCATTGCCAAGGTACATCACACACATTTCCATTAATCAATCAGCTGCTCCTCTTATAAGAGAAAGTTTTTCATAAATGTATGTATTTAGATTAAATTTACTATCCCCCAAGGAGGGGCACCTGGGTGGCTCAGTCAGTTAAGCATCCGACTCTTGATCTTAGCTCAGGGTTGTGAGTTCAAGCCCATGTGAAAAAAAAAAGTAAAATAAAAAAATTGTCAAGGAGGTGACATTGCCTGCTACAGATGATTCTCATGTGCTAATTACCTTACAGAACACAGAAGCTATAGAGAGATTGGGGTAATGACTTGGATGGATGAGCAAATAGGTCAACTAGAGATGAGTGAACTGATTTGTCTAATATTAGAACCAAGCCCTACAAACCCCCTGCCTAAACTAAATCATCCAATTGCTTCTGCAGTTTTGGAACTTAAAGGGTGGCTTTAAACCTTTGGAGTTTTTAATTTTCATATATTTGCTAGTCTTCTTCAAGAATTATAAGAGATATAAATATAATTACATTCTGGAGAATTATAAGAGATATGGAAGCACACTAACAAAACTGCATTCTTAGAGGTATATGATTTGGCAAAAGATCCTCCCATTCTGTAAGGCTTTCAAGATTTCCCTAACACCCATCTTAGAAAGGCTCTGAACATGAAAACCTTCAACAACTACATGGGCTGCAGTCACGAACAAATATCAAAATGTAACATGAGGGGGCGCCTGGGTGGCTCAGTCGTTAAGCATCTGCCTTCGGCTCAGGTCATGATCCCAGAGTCTTGGGATTAAGTCCCACATCGGGCTCCCTGCTCCGCGGGAAGCCTGCTTCTCCCTCTCCCTCTGCCCCTGTTTGTGTTCCCTCTCTCGCTCTCTGTCAAATAAATCAAATCTTTAAAAATTAAAAATTAAAAAAAATGTAACATGAGGATGGTCCTCCATAACATTTATCAGCAGGTAGGAGTTTATGATTTGAGTAGATAATATAAGGTGATAAGCAGCCAACACAGAGGGTTATCTTAAAGAAGGAAAAAGTTCTTTATTTTGCACTTCTCCCTGCCTTTCAAATGCACCCTTCTCAATCTTCACAAAAATAAAAATATCAGATTCAGTAATAGAATGAGAAAGATTATTGACCAAATAAAAAAAAAGCTAAGCTATTGGGCAGTATGATTCAATACTTGTTTTAATTTCCTTAGGCAACCAAAGACCATCTCTGTATGTGCTGCCCTGATATCTCATCTCTGTAATGAGAATTAGGTCAGAGAGTTTAAGTAAGACCAGTTTTTACCACTGTAGGAATAACTGAAAGTTATTCACATGACTGGATATAGTAGGCCCTTAGCGAGTCAAAACCAGCATTTAGGGGCACCTGGCTGGCTCAGGAGAAAAGCATGCAGCTCTTGATCTTGGGGTCGTGAGTTCGAAACCCACATTGGGTGTAGAGATTACTTAAATGAATAAACTTAAGCCCTTAGGAAAAAAAACCCCAGCATTTAGACATGTCTGGACCTGATTTTTTTTTTAAAGATTTTATTTATTTGTCAGAGAGAGAGAGAAAGAGAACACAAGCAGGGGGGAGTGGCAGGCAGAGGGAGAAGCAGGCCCCCTGCTGAGCAAGGAGCCCGATACAGGACTCGATCCCAGGACCCCGGGATCATGACCTGAGCCGAAGACAGACGCTTAACCGACTGAGCCACCCAGGCATCCCTGGACCTGATTTTTAACTTGCTTTTTTTCTTTCCTACCTTGCTATTTCCTACAACTGCACAACCCACCCCACCCCTAGCCACCCAAGTCACACCAAAGAGGCCAAAGATGGAGAAAATAGTATGTCATGTCTTGGATACTTGTCCTCTAGCTCAGCTCCATTAATTCCTAGTGGAATCTGCTAGAAAGAGGAGCTACAAAAAGAATTCCAAGGAGTACTTAATATGGCACTCTAGGAGCCAAGGGAACACAGCTCAGTATAAGCAAGAAGGGGCCTTCTCCACGTTTTCTCACAGTTCAGCATGACCCGACATCATATTTGGCAGCTCTGAAAGCAGTGAAACATGGCACTTTCAACAGATTCAACATCACATTGGATGTGGGCAACAAAGGAAGGCACCACTTCCAGGGGCTTCCTTTCTCAGACAGCATGTTAACCAGGGGACCAGAGTTCCACAGCATATAAGAGGGCTTCCCAAGCTGGTGTGAGGCATGGCCTGGGAAGTTTGAGGGAGGCTGGAAGCCCTGTGATGGCAGGTGTGTGTGTGTGTGTGTGTGTGTGTGTGTGTGTGTGTGTGTAATGTGAAATTGGATTGATTGCTTATTTAAGCCCATTTGTACCCACAGGCTGTTGAAGACTGAGGAATTAGCTTATGTGGATTTTCTGGTAAAATCCAGATTTCAAATATTCTTCCCATGTTATCCAAAAGCCATGGAAATACATAAATGTCATCTTTAAGCTATATACCTGCTAGGGGGCAGACATACAGTTACCATATTCATATACTATCATCAGAGAACAAACATTTTCATTGACTGCTGAAGTCCCAGCATAGATAATGTAGTCCTTCTGTTCAGCACTGCTCTCTAACAGCAGATCCATTTCTTTATCAGGTGAAAAGGAGATGGAAAGGGAGTTGAGGGGCTAGTGAAGAAGTGAAAATGAAAAGAAACGAGGAACATGTCCTGTGCTTCATAGCCTTTTTTTTTTTTTTTTTTTGGAAAGTACAAACCTGGAGAGTTTATATTATTTCTAGTTTTACTTCCTTCACGGTCTTTTTTTTTTTTTTTAAAAGATTTTATTTATTTATTTGACAGAGAGACACAGCGAGAGAGGAAACACAAGCAGGGGGAGTGGGAGAGGGAGAAGCAGGCTTCCCGCTGAGCAGGGAGCCCGATGCGGGGCTCGATCCCAGGACCCTGGCATCATGACCTGAGCCGAAGGCAGACGCTTAACGACTGAGCCACCCAGGCGCCCCTCCTTCACGGTCTTAATTAGTACTGTTCCTCTGGTTGAAGGGCAGGAGGAAAGAACCCTTTCAGTCTCTGCTTCAGACCCCCCGTCCCAGTGTGTCTCTCAGCAGTCTTTAGTTATGCTGGTGAGATGGGGGGCATGGTCTGGTGACACAATCACTGGATGTGGGAATAGGACACCGGGTTTTAGACCTGTCTCTCTAACCAGCTAACAGGCTCTTGGGATGTGGGTGGGAGGTGGGGAGGGGAGTGGCCATGATTTGTAGTATTTGTTAACTTCCATGATGTAAATATTTCCAACATAACCAATTTCAGGGTACCAGCATGATGCCAGTGAACATAGAGTCGTGAAGAGATGCTTAGTGGCACATCATTATATAATATTGCCACCATACAGATGCAGTAGATGGAGATAACCCCAAGAATCCAGATAATAAAATGTAGTAAAATAATTAGAAAATGATGAGCTCCCAGTATTTCTTACCTATGTGTTTGCATTTGTGTGTGTGTCTGTGTGTCTGTGTGTTCATATTAGCTAAATTTTATTGAATTACCACTCTGGGTCAGTTTGTTTTTTCCATTGAGGTATAACTGACATAGAAAAAACAGTACATATTTAGGGGCGCCTGGGTGGCTCAATCAGTTAAGTGTCTGACTTTGGCTCAGGTCATGATCTCAGGGTCCTGGGATTGAGCCCTGTATTGAGCTCCACATCAGCCTCCACACTCAGCGCAGAGTCTGCTTATCCCTCTGCCTCTCCCTCTGTTCGTGCTCTCTCTCAAATTATTTAAATAAAATCTTTTTTAAAAAAATAAACAGTACATATTTAAAGTGTACACCATGACGGGGGGTGCTGGCTGGCCCATTTGGTGTAGCATGTGACTCTTGATCTTGGGGTTGTAAGTTCAAGCCCCATGTTAGGTGTAGAGATTACTTAAAAAATAAAATCTTTAAAAAAATAAAGTGTACACTGTGATAATTTTTGACATATGTATCGATGAAACCATCAACAAAATCGAGATGGAGAACATATCCATCATCTCCAAGTTTCTTTGTGCCCTTTTGTAATCATCCCTTTCCTGTTCCTCCTGTCCTCTATCCCCCAGGCAACCACTATCTGCCTTCTGTCACTATAGATTAATTTGAATTTTATAGAACTTTATATAAGTAGAATGATAAGTATGTATCGTTTGTTATCTTGCTTCTTTCACAGCCTAATTATTTGGAATACATCCATTTTGTATATGTCGATAGTTTATTCCTTTTTATTGCAGAGCAGTATTCCATTGTATGAATATACCATAATGTGTGTATCCACACACCTATTGATGGATGTTTGGGTTGTTTCTATCCCGAAGTTCAGTGATGCTCTTTTCATTTAAAAAAAAAAAAATTCTTGGGCACCTGGGGGGCTCAGTTGTTTGAGTGACTGCCTTTGGCTCAGGTCATGATCCTGGAGTCCTGGGATCAAGTCCCGCGTCAGTCTCCCTGCTCAGTGGGAAGTCTGCTTCTCCCTCTGACCCTCCTCCCTCTCATGCTCTTTCTCTCTCTCTTATTCTCTCTCTCTCAAATATATAAATAAAATCTTTAAAAAATAAAAATAAATAAATTAAATTAAATTAAAAAAATCTGCAGTGAAGGAAACAATCAACAAAACTAAAAGGCAACCTTTGGAATGGGAGAAGATACTTGCAAATGACATATCTGATAAAGGGTTAATGTCCAAAATATATAAAGAAGTTATAAAACTCAACCCCCCAAAAACAAATAATCTAGTTAAAAAATGGGCAGGAGACATGAATAGACATTTTTCCAAGAAGACATACAGATGTCCAACAGACACATGAAAAGATGCTCAACATCACTCATCATCAGGGAAATACAAATCAAAACTACAATGAGATATCACCTCACACCAATCAGAATGGCTAAAATTAACAACACAGGAAACAACAGGTGTTGGTGAGGATGCGGAGAAAGGGGAACCCTCTTAAACTGTTGATGGAAATGCAAACCAGTGTAACCACTATGGAAAACAGTATGGAATTTCCTCAAAAAGTTAAAAATAGGGGCACCTGGGTGGCTCAGTGAGTTGAGCCTCCAACTCTTGGTTTCAGCTCAGGTCATGATCTTGGGATCCTGGGATCTGGCCCCATGTTGGCTCCATGCTCAGTGGGGAGTCTGCTTCTTTACCTCTCTCTCCTTCTCCCTCTGCCCCTCCCCCTCCACTGGCCCATGCACCCACACTCTCTCTCTCAAATAAATAAATAAATCTTAAAAAAAAAAGTTAAAAATAGAACTACCCTATGATCCAGCAATTGCCCTACAAGGTATTTACCCAAAGGATACAAAAATACTAATTCAAAGGGATACATGCACCCTGATGTTTATAGTAGCATTATCAACAATAGCCAAATTATGGAAAGAGCCCAAAAGTTCATCGACTGATGACTAGATCAAGAAGATGTGGTATATACAGACAATGGAATATTATTCAACTATAAAAATGAATGAAATCTTGCCATTTGCAACAAAGTGGGTGGAGCTAGAGAGTATTACACTAAGTGAAGTAAGTCAAAGAAAATACCATATGATTTCACTCCTATGTGGAAATTTTTTTTTAATTTTTTTATTGGTATGTTAATCACCATCCATCATTAGTTTTTGATGTAGTGTTTCATGATTCATTGTTTGTGCATAACACCCAGTGCTCCATGCAGAACGTGCCCTCTTTAATACCCATCACCAGGCTAACCCATCCTCCCACCTCCCTCCCCTCTAGAACCCTCAGTTTGTTTTTCAGAGTCCATCGTCTCTCATGGTTCATCTCCCCCTCTGATTTCCCCCACTTCATTCTTCCCCTCCTGCTATCTTCTTTTTTTTTTTTTCTTAACATATATTGCATTATTTGTTTCAGAGGTACAGATCTGTGATTCAACAGTCTTGCACAATTCACAGCACTCACCATAGCACATACCCTCCCCAGTGTCTACCACCCAGCCACCCCATCCCTCCCACCCCACCCCCCACTCCAGCAACCCTCAGTTTGTTTCCTGAGATTAAGAATTCCTCATATCAGTGAGGTCATATGATACATGTCTTTCTCTGATTGACTTATTTCGCTCAGCATAACACCCTCCAGTTCCATCCATGTCGTTGCAAATGGCAAGATCTCATTCCTTTTGATGGCTGCATAATACTCCATTGTGTATATATACCACCTCTTCTTTATCCATTCATCTGTCGATAGAAATCTTGGCTCTTTCCACAGTTTGGCTATTGTGGACGTTGCTGCTATAAACATCGGGGTGCACATACCCCTTTGGATCCCTACATTTGTATCTTTGGGGTAAATACCCAGTAGTGCAATGCTGGATCGTATGGTAGCTCTATTTTCAACTTTTTGAGGAATCTCCATACTGTTTTCCAGAGTGGTTGCACCAGCTTGCATTACCACCAACAGTGTAGGAGGGTTCCCCCTTCTCCGCATCCCCGCCAACATCTGTCGTTTCCTGACTTGTTAATTTTAGCCATTCTGACTGGTGTGAGGTGGTATCTCATTGAGGTTTTGATTTGGATTTCCCTGATGCCGAGCGATGTTGAGCACTTTTTCATGTGTCTGTTGGCCATTTGGATATCTTCTTTGGAAAAATGTCTGTTCATGTCTTCTGCCCATTTCTTGATTGGATTATTTGTTCTTTGGGTGTTGACTTTGATAAGTTCTTTATAGATTTTGGATACTACCCCTTTATCTGATATGTCATTTGCAAATATCTTCTCCCATTCTGTTGGTTGTCTTTGGTTTTGTTGACTTTCTTTTGCTGTGCAAAAGCTTTTTATCTTGATGAAGTCCCAATAGTTCATTTTTGCCCTTGCTTCCCTTGCCTTTGGCGATGTTTCTAGGAAGAAGTTGCTGCAGCTGAGGTTGAAGAGGTTGCTGCCTGTGTTCTCCTTTAGGATTTTGATGGACTCCTGTCTCACATTGAGGTCTTTCAACCATTTGGAGTCTATTTTTGTGTGTGGTGTAAGGAAATGGTCCAGTTTCATTCTTCTGCATGTGGCTGTCCAATTTTCCCAACACCATTTGTTGAAGAGACTTTTTTCCATTGGACATTCTTTCCTGCTTTGTCGAAGATTAGCTGACCATAGAGTTGAGGGTCCATTTCTGGGCTCTCTATTCTGTTCCATTGATCTATGTGTCTGTTTTTGTGCCAGTACCATAATGTCTTGATGATGACAGCTTTGTAATAGAGCTTGAAGGCCGGAATTGTGATGCCACCAGCTTTGCTTTTCTTCTTTAACATTCCTACGGCCATTTGGGGTCTTTTCTGGTTCCATACAAATTTTAGGATTATTTGTTCCATTTCTTTGAAAAAAGTGGATGGTATTTTGATGGGGATTGCATTGAATGTGTAGATTGCTCTAGGTAGCATTGACATCTTCACAATATTTGTTCTTCCAATCCATGCGCATGGAACGTTTTTCCATTTCTTTGTGTCTTCCTCAATTTCTTTCATGAGTATTTTATAGTTTTCTGAGTACAGATCCTTTGCCTCTTTGGTTAGATTTATTCCTAGGTATCTTATGGTTTTGGGGTGCAATTGTAAATGGGATCGACTCCTTAATTTCTCTTTCTTCTGTCTTGTTGTTGGTGTATAGGAATGCCACTGATTTCTGTGCATTGATTTTATATCCTGCCACTTTACTGAATTCCTGTATGAGTTCTAGCAGTTTTGGGGTGGAGTCTTTTGGGTTTTCCACATAAAGTATCATATCATCTGCAAAGAGTGAGAGTTTGACTTCTTCTTTGCTGATTTGGATACCTTTTATTTCTTTTTGTTGTCTCATTGCTGTGGCTAGGACTTCTAGTTCTATGTTGAATAGCAGTGGTGACAGTGGACATCCCTACCATGTTCCTGACCTTAGGGGGAAAACTCTCAGTTTTTCCCCATTGAGAATGATATTCGCTGTGGGTTTTTCATAGATGGCTTTTATGATATTGAGGTATATACCCTCCATCCCTATACTTTGAAGAGTTTTGATCAAGAAAGGATGCTGTACTTTGTCAAATGCTTTTTCTGCATCTATTGAGAGGATCATATGATTCTTGTTCTTTGTTTTGTTAATGTATTGTATCACGTTGATTGATTTGCAGATGTTGAACCAACCTTGCAGCCCAGGGATAAATCCCACTTGGTCACGGTGAATAATCCTTTTAATGTACTGTTGGATCCTATTGGCTAGTATTTTGGTGAGAATTTTTGCATCCATGTTCATCAAGGATATTGGTCTGTAATTCTCTTTTTTTTTTTTTAAGATTTTATTTATTTGAGAGAGAGAGAATGAGAGAGAGCACATGAGAGGAGGGAGGGTCAGAGGGAGAAGCAGAATCCCTGCCGAGCAGGGAGCCCGATGCGGGACTCGATCCAGGGACTCCAGGATCATGACCTGAGCCGAAGGCAGTCACTTAACCAACTGAGTCACCCAGACGCCCTGTAATTCTCCTTTTTGATGGGGTCTTTGTCTGGTTTTGGGATCAAGGTAATGGTGGCCTCATAAAACGAGTTTGGAAGTTTTCCTTCCATTTCTATTTTTTGGAACAGTTTCAGAAGAATAGGTATTAATTCTTCTTGAAAGGTTTGGTAGAATTCCCCTGGGAAGCCATCTGGCCCTGGGCTTTTGTTTTTTGGGAGATTTTTGATGACTGCTTCAATTTGCTTAGTGGTTATAGGTCTGTTCAGGTTTTCTATTTCTTCCTGGTTCAGTTTTGGTAGTTGATACATCTCTAGGAATGCATCCATTTCTTCCAGGTTATCTAATTTGCTGGCATAGAGTTGCTCATAATATGTTCTTGTAATTGTTTGTATTTCTTTGGTGTTGGTTGTGATCTCTCCTCTTCCATTTATGATTTTGTTGATTTGAGTCATTTCTCTTTTCTTTTTGATAAGTCTGGCCAGGGGTTTATCAATCTTGTTAATTCTTTCAAAGAACCAGCTCCTAGGTTCGTTAATCTGTTCTACTGTTCTTTTGGTTTCTATTTCATTGATTTCTGCTCTGATCTTTATTATTTCTCTTCTCCTGCTGGGTTTAGGCTTTATTTGCTGTTCTTTCTCCAGCTCCTTTAGGTGTAGGGTTGGGTTGTGTACTTGAGACCTTTCTTGTTTCTTGAGAAAGGCTTGGATTGCTATATACTTTCCTCTTAGGACTGCCTTTGCTGCATCCCAAAGATTTTGAACAGTTGTGTTTTCATTTTCACTGGTTTCCATGAATTTTTTTAATTCTTCTTTAATTTCCTGGCTGACCCATTCATTCTTTAGTAGGATGCTCTTTAGCCTCCATGTATTTGAGTTCTTTCCGACTTTCCTCTTGTGATTGAGTTCTAGTTTCAAAGCATTGTGGTCTGAAAATAGGCAGAGGATGATCCCAATCTTTTGGTACTGATTGAGACCTGATTTATGACCTAGGATGTGATCGATTCTGGAGAATGTTCCATGTGCACTAGAGAAGAATGTGTATTCTGTTGCTTTGGGATGGAATGTTCTGAATATGTCTGTGAAGTCCATTTGGTCCAGTGTGTCATTTAAAGTCTTTATTTCCTTTTTGATCTTTTGCTTAGATGATCTGTCCATTTCAGTGAGGGGGGTGTTAAAGTCCCCCACTATTATTGTATTGTTGTCCATGTGTTTCTTTGCTTTTGTTATTAATTGCCTTATATAATTGGCTGCTCCCATGTTAAGGGCATAGATATTTACAATTGTTAGATCTTCTTGTTGGATAGACCCTTTAAGTAGGATATAATGTCCTTCCTCATCTCTTATTACAGTCTTTGGTTTAAAATCTAATTTGTCTGATATAAAGATTGCCACCCCAGCTTTCTTTTGGTGTCCATTAGCATGGTAAATTGTTTTCCACCCCTTCACTTTCAATCTGGGGTGTCTTTGGGTCTAAAATGAGTCTCTTGCAGACAGCATATTGATGGGTCTTGTTTTTTAATCCAATCTGATAGCCTGTGTCTTTTGATTGGGGCATTTAGTCCATTTACATTCAGGGTAACTATTGAAAGATATAAATTTAGTGCCATTGTGTTGCCTGTAAGGTGACTGTTACTGTATATTGTCTGTGTTCCTTTCTGGTCTATGTTGCTTTTAGGCTCTCTCTTTGCTTAGAGGACCCCTTTCAATATTTCTTGTAGGGCTGGTTTCATGTTTGCAAATTCCTTTAGTTTTTGTTTGTCCTGGAAGCTTTTTATCTCTCCTTCTATTTTCAATGACAGCCTAGCTGGATATAGTATTCTTGGCTGCATATTTTTCTCATTTAGTGCTCTGAATATATCATGCCAGTCCTTTCTGGCCTGCCAGGTCTCTGTGGATAGGTCTGTTGCCAATCTAATGTTTCTACCATTGTAGGTTACATATCTCTTCTCCCGAGCTGCTTTCAGGATTTTCTCTTTGTCTCTGAGACTTGTAAGTTTTACTATTAGATGTCGGGGTGTTGACCTATTTTTATTGATTTTGAGAGGGGTTCTCTGTGCTTCCTCGATTTTGATGCCTGTTTCCTTCCCCAAATTAGGGAAGTTCTCTGCTATAATTTGCTCCAATATACCTTCTGCCCCTCTCTTTCTTTCTTCTTCTTCTGGGATCCCAATTATTCTAATGTTGTTTTGTCTTATGGTATCGCTTATCTCTCAAATTCTGCCCTCGTGATCCAGTAGTTGTTTATCTCTCTTTTTCTCAGCTTCTTTATTTTCCATCATTTGGTCTTCTATATCACTGATTCTCTCTTCTGCCTCATTTATCCTAGCAGTTAGCACCCCCATTTTTGATTGCACCTCATTAATAGCCTTTTTGATTTCGACTTGGTTAGATTTTAGTTCTTTTACTTCTCCAGAAAGGGTTTCTCTAATAACTTCCATGCTTTTTTCAAGCCCAGCTATCTTTAAATGATGATTCTGAACTCTAGATCCGACATCGTACTAATGTCCATATTGAGTAGGTCCCTGGCAGGTGGTACTACCTCTTGTTCTTTTTGTTGAGGTGATTTTTTCCGTCTTGTCATTTTCTCCAGAGGAGAATAGATTAATGAGAGAACAAAATGCTAACAGGGTAACAACGTTCCCAGAAAATATACTCTAAACAAATCAGAAAAGACCTGAAGCTGGGGGAAAAGAAAGGGAAAGAAAGAAAAAAGATAAAGAAAAAGAAAAAGATAAAAACAAACAAAAACAGAACAAACAAAAAAAACCCCAGAATATGATCAAATATGATCAGGCTGGTGCATGGATCAATGCCACACACTAGATTTTGGGTGTATTTTGGTCTGTTAGAAGAAAGTGCCTCCCAAAGTTTTAAAGAAAGAAAAACTTATATATGTACAAAAATAAGTGTTGATATGATGAAGGGATGGAATATGAGTGTAAAGATGAAAATTATAAAAAATTTTATAAAAGGAATTGATAAGTTGTTTGAAAAAAGAAAGAAGAGGATTTAAAAAAAAAAGGGAGAGAATGTGATCAGGCAGGAGAGTAGAACAAAACCATACACTAGAGATTTAGGGTATATTTTGATCTGTTAGAAGAAACTATCTCAAAATTTTAAAGAGAGAACAACTTATATATATATGCCAAAAATAAGGGTAACTACTATGAAGGGATAGAATATGACTCTAAAAATGAAAAATCAAAATGTTTTTTTAAAAAAGGGATTGATAAGATGTTGGTTGAAAAAGGGAAAAAGAAAAATTCAAAAAAAAAAAAAGACAGTTAAAAAAAATTAACTTTGAAAGACTAAAGAATCATGGGAAAAAAGCCATGAATTCTATGTGCAGTATTCCCCTAGTGCTGTAGTTCTGCCGTTCTCATTGATCGGTAAACTTGGTCTTGGCTGGCTGTTCTTGCTGATCTTCTGGGGGAGGGGCCTGTTGCCGTGGTTCCCAAATGTCTTTGCCAGAGGCGGAATTGTCCTGCCCTTGCCGGCAGGCTAGGTAATCTGCTCGGGTTTGCTCTCGGGAGCTTTTGTTCCCTGCAAGCTTTTGGTACAGCTTTGGAGGCTGAGAGTGAAAATGGTGGCCTCCCAATCTCTGCCCTGGAGAAGCCGAGAACTCGGGCCCCACTCCTCAGTGCGCCCCCAGAGAAAAACTGTCAGTCACTCCCGTCTCCCCTGTCTCCGGCTGCACTCCGTGCTCACCCGGCCTGTGACTGAGCATTTCTATCTCTGGCACCCGACTCGGTGTGGAGTCTCCAAACCCAGTAGATCCCTGCGGTGCGCTCCCATGCCGCTCCTCCCGGGGGAGGAAGGGGAGTCTCCCCGGATCTGCCGCTTGTTGGGTCCCTGCTGGAGGAGCAGTGGCCCGACTGTGCAGCGGATCACAGTTTATGGCAACCCCGAGCTGAGAGCCCGCGCCTCAGCTCCGTCTCTGTAGCCGGCTTCCCCGCTCCGATACCTGGGAGCTCTGCCGCACTCAGGCACCCCCGGTCTTTCTGTGACCCCGAGGGTCCTGAGACCACACTGTCCCGCGAGGGTTCCACCCCCCACTTAGCCACTGGAGCGACGTCCCTCAGCGGAGCTGGCTTCTAAAAGTTCCGATTTTGTGCTCTGCGGTTCTATCACTTGCCAGAAGCGGCCGACCGAGGCCCCCTCCCCTGCCATCTATCCTCCCAAATATCGCCTCGGATTCACTTCTCCGCACGTCCTACCTTCCAGAAAGTGGTCGCTTTTCTGTTCAGAGAGTTGTTGCTATTCTTTTCTTCAATCTCCTGTTGAGTTTGTAGGTGTTCAGAATGGTTTGATCCCTATCCAGCTGAATTCCTGGGACCAGACAAAATCCAGGTGTCCTACTCCTCTGCCATCTTGCTCCGCCCCCCCTCGTATGTGGAATTTAAGAAATGAAACAGATGAACATAAGAGGAAAAAAAAAGAGGCAAACCAAGAAACAAATTCGTAACTATAGAGAACAAACTGATGGTTATCAGAGGGGAGGTGGGTGTGGGGAACGGTTAGATAGGTGATGGGAATTAAGGAGGGCACTTGTGATGAGCAGCGGGTAATGTGTGGAAGTGTTAATCACTATATTGTACACCTGAAACTAAATTTACACTGTATGTTGGGGCGCCTGGGTGGCTCAATTGGTTAAGTGTCTGCCTTCAGCCCAGGTCATGATCCCAGGGTCCTGGGATTGAGTCCGGCATCGGGCTCATTGCTCAGTGGGGAGTCTGCTTCTCCCTCTCCCTCTGCCTGCCACTCTCCCTCTCTCTCTCTCTGTCAAATAAATAAATAAAATCTTAAATAAATAAGTAAATAAATAAGTTTACACTGTATGTTAACTAACCGAAATTTAAATAAAAACTTGGGGGAAAAAACAGTTAAACCAGGTCAAAACAGTCCAATATAATTAGGCTTTAATATGTGAGGCCATTATGCTCTTCTAAGATGCTCAGAAACCAAAACAAGAAATACTGAAATCAAAATGAAAGATTACTTGACGTTAATTATCATAGTGGTTATTTTAGTTCCTTCTTGTAAGCGCCCTGTTATAACATTAATAAAAGAAATATTTTACTGCAAAGAAAAAAAAAAGAAAATTTTTTTTACTCTTTGGGTTTCATGGTAGACCATTTCTATTGCTATGTATTGAAATTCACCAATGCTTTGTCATGTCTAATCAGCTGTTAATATAATCTAGTGTGTTTCATCTCAGACATTGTAGTTCTCATCCTAGAAATTCTATATGGGTCTTCTTTTATATCTCCCAAGTTTCTACTTAAATGTTGAATACATGGAATATAGTTAAAATAAATAACAAATAATATTGTTAAAAATAAAGTAAGTAAATAATACAGTCAAAATAAATAAAATACTGTTTCTTCTGTTAATTGTAACCTTTGTATCTGTTCTGAGTAGGTTTTAATTGATTGATTTCTCTTCTTATGGCTCCTTCTTTCCTGCTTCTCTGCATTCCTGGTAATCTTAGATTGGATACTGTAAATTTTACTTTGTTGAGTGCTGCATATTTTTATATTTGTATTTTCTTGAGCTATTTCTGAGTAGTTGTTACTTGAAAACAGTTTGTTTCTTTTAGGTCTCAATTTTCAGATTTCTTATGGTGGGGCCAGAGCAGCATCTCGTCTAGAATTAATTATTCCCCACTACTGAGGCAAGACCCCACTGAGTATTATACCTAAATTATGAATTTTTCCAGCTGGTGGGAACAGGCACTATTTCAGATCATGTGTGAGTCCAGAATACTATTTCCTCTAATCCTTTCAGATAGTTATTTGGCAGGCCTCAAGAGATTTCCTTAATGTGTGTGTTGATAGTACTCTGCAGAATACCCTGGAGGGACCCTATAGAGCTCTGAGGTGCTTTCTCTCTGCAGCTCTCTCCTTTCTGGTACTTTGTCCTGAGAACTTTAGCTGCCTTGGTCTTCCTGGACTCTCAGCTCTGTGTCCTCAACTTAGGGAGTCCTGGGCTCTGCCCACACTCTCCCCCTTTGCTCCTGGCCTGGAACCTTTCTCAAGGAAGTGAGCTGGGGGCAACTGTTTCTCATCTCTTAGAGATCACTGTCTTTTGTTACCTGATGTTCAGTGCCTAGAAAATTGTTTCATGTATTTTGTTGGAGTCTTAAAATTTTTTTTTCAGGTGGACAAGTAAATCTATCTCCTATTACTTCATCTTGGCTGGAGGCAAAGGTGATTACCTTCATTTTTAATATAATTTATTTCAGTATAAGTGTACACAATTTAATCTTTAATGATGGCCGTGTAAATTACGTGGCTACAAAATTCCTGAAAATTTAACAACTGGCTCTCACAAGCTGGTATAGGCGAGCACACCTCTGTTTGAGCTTTACTTTCTGCAACAATTGACAAAGACATTATTTTATACAATTTAAGATTACTTCTAGTTAATCAAGTCTAAATTCCATGGCCTTAAGAAGAACAACTCTGGGGGCGCCTGGGTGGCTCAGATGGTTAAGCGTCTGCCTTCGGCTCAGGTCATGATCCCGGGGTCCTGGGATCGAGTCCCGCATCGGGCTCCCTGCTAGGCGGGGAGCCTGCTTCTCCCTCTGCCTCTGCCTCTCTCTCTCTCTCTCTGACTCTCATGAATAAATAAATAAAACATTAAAAAAAATAAAGAAGAACAACTCTGGTCAGAGTTATTCAGTAATTTTTAAAAACAAAGCAAATAAAATAAAACTAATAAATTCTTCAGGATTCAGACTCAGGATTCAATGAACTATACTACTCCCTTCATTCAATAGTCTCCTGTCTTTATGCAGCCCAAATCATGTTTCCAGCCCAGGCCTGTCATCTCTAGACTAAGAACTTACTGTAACTGGTATTTTTGTTTTTCATCTTGTTCCTCTTCATTTCTATCCTCCCTGGCATCAAGAGAATGAGCTTTCTAAAATCACAGCCTTGATCCGGTGTTTCACATTACCTGCAGAATGAAGCCCAAGCTCCTTAGGATATATACAGCATCTGCAAACAGACAAACAAACAAACAAAATAAATCACACCCAAATCTTGTTCCCCTTGGTAGTATTATACATCACACCCACGTCATGGCTTCATGGAGGCATTTTGTGCTTTCCCACTCTTTGACCTTTGAATTGACATTGTGATTGCTTTGACCAATGGGATGTTAGGAATGTGACATGAGCAGAGGTTTGCACTTCTGCCATCACTATAAGAACATACCTGATAGCAGGGCGCCTGGGTGGCTCAGTCGTTAAGCGTCTGCCTTCGGCTCAGGTCATGATCCCAGGGTCCTGGGATCGAGCCCCGCATCGGGCTCCCTGCTTGGCGGGAAGCCTGCTTCTCCCTCTCCCACTCCCCCTGCTTGTGTTCCCTCTCTCGCTGTCTCTCTCTCTGTCAAATGAATAAATAAAATCTTAAAAAAAAAAAGAAAAAGAACATACCTGATAGCGGCTGTCCCTATATCCTGAGCCCAGAATGAGTATGCGGGCTGGACCCACAACCTGAAGCTGAGCTCCTCCACCAACCTACATTGAGGTTGCCATCAATTTGCCATCGACCTGCAGACTAGTGAGCATGAAAATAAATGCTAATTGCTGTAGGCCACAAAGATTTTTTGTGGTTGTTTATTATGCAGCAGAAGCTGATGGATACAATAACTAAAATTTATTATTAATTCATGCCAGGAAGTTTCACACCTATTAATAATCTGTGAAAGTCTTTTTTTGCATTGTATGGATGGGAGAAATGATATTTTGTGAGCTTATATTACTTGCTTAAGTTTACATACTAAGTAAGTATAGTGGATATGAGATTGGAACTCAGATTTGTCTTTTCTATTACACACCTTCATTTCCTATGGCTCCCTTAATTTCTTCTATCTTCTGCTTCAGCAATAACATACTCTAAAGTACCATTTCTCTCTCTAGCCTTTGCACATGCTGTATCTAGGCATATGGTGGGTGCTCAATAAGTATTCAATGAATGGCTAATGAATAAATGTCTATGTAGAAGCCTCTCTTTTGTCACCTGGTTAATTCAGTGTTCAAAACCTGTTTTACAGATCATTCTTTTCTCTTTTTAAAAAAGATTTTATTTATTTATTTGAGAGAGAGCAAGAGGGCATGAGCAGAGGGAGAGGGAGACAAGCAGACTCCCCACTGAGCAGGGAGCCTGACGTGGGGCTCAATCCCAGAACCCTGAGATCATGACCTGAGCCAAAGGCAGCCGCTTAACCAACTGAGCCACCCAGGTGCCCCTTGAGATCATTCCTATATGAAGTTTTTTCTTCACCTCTCCAATAATTTCTTCCTTTCTGCTTTTCAACCTACCATAGTCAAAAATTCTACTTATCATACTAAATTACAGTGATCTCATTGACACATTTGTTTTCCTTACCTTAAAATTTCTCATTGTTATGGTTCAGAAAAATTCATTTTGCATCCCTAGGACTAGTCTGGGAATAGCACACAACTAATAATTGTGTTTTCATTCTCAGTGTTCTTTGTGATCACCAAAATAGATCTAAGCTTCCTGAAAATCCCAATTAATTTAAGCATTATGACCATCCCTGATGCTATCTGCATTCATAAGCAGACACTAAAGAAAAACTTAAAACTAGTTAAGTTTCAAGAGGTTTAGGAAACTCCTTACCTGTACTGTAGGACTTCCCATGTTTCTTCCATGACCCTCTTGAAAATCATTGCGTATAGCAGATGTTGTGGTGGGAAAGCACTCATGAATGACATACTTGCAGGGGGAAAAATGTTTGAAAATTCTGCTTAATTCGAAGTTTGAGAATGATTTTTCTTAACCAAAGTATCTTAAATACATAGAGTTTTATAGGGAGAAATAAAATTACTTACATTTTAAAGTAATTGCTTTTTAATTTTTTTTTTTAAGATTTTTTATTTATTTAACAGAGATAGAGAGAGAGCATAAGTAGGCAGAGTGGCAGACAGAGGGAGAGGGAGAAGCAGGCTCTCCACCGAGCAGAGAGCCCGATGCAGGGCTCGATCCCAGGACCCTGGGATCATGACCTGAGCTGAAGGCAGCCGCTTAACCAACTGAGCCACCCAGGCACCCCTAAAGTAATTACTTTTTAAACACTTACTATGACAGAACCCACAGAAAAGATTACCTGGTAAGTACTTTATCAAAGCAGAGCAACAACCACTAGATGTCAGCACTTAAGAATTGTAATCCCGCCAATGTCTCTGATGTCAGTTTAATTTCTGGATTTCAGGATTATGATTTATGATAAAAGATACTTGGAAAACATGTAAAATGTTTGCTTGAAATAGATAAAATAACATGTTTAGAAAATAATAAACTCAATTATGTTGACAATTCTAACAAGAATAAAAATCTCATTTTAAGTGACCATTTTGCAAATCCTGGAGGGAGGTCCACCAACTGGTACCTTGCCAAAACAGATCAAGACAGGATTCTACATGCAAGGATTCCCCACAGGCAATACCCTATTATCTCAAGAACTAAATGAAGTGGACTTTGAATCTATGTATCTGGGATCTTCTTCAAATCATGACAAGATGTTCTTCTTCACAAAACCATACTACTTATGGTCCTGCACATGCATTTCCTATGTTGCTTCTTGTCAACCATCTATCAACTTTCTTGTTTCTTTCATTTTTTTAAAGTTTTATTTATTTAAGTAACCTAACATGGGCCTCAAACTCACGACTCTGAGATCAAGAGGCTCACGTTCCTTCCACTGAGCCAGCCAGGCACCCCAGTTTCTCCTTTTATATATAAGCCATGCAATCACTAAATTCCCTTTGCTTTTGAAGCATATTCAACAAATCAAAATCAGTGTACTGAGAGGCCCTTTAAATTACAAACCTTTGTTCATTTTGGTTTTTTCCTAGAACAAAAAAATCTCTCTGGCTGTTTCTGAAGAGCAAGGAGTATGGCGGGGCGCCTGGGTGGGTCAGTCGGTAAGCATCTGACTTAGGCTCAGGTCATGATCCGGGGTTCCTAGGACTGAGCCCCACATCAGGCTCTCTGCTCAGTGGGGAGCCTGTTTCTCCCTCTCCCTCTGCCTGCCACTCCCCCAGCTTGTGCTCTCTCTCTCTCTCTGTCAAATAAATAAATAAAATCTTAAAAAAAAAAAAAAAAAAGAGCAAGGAGTATAGCAAAGGTGTGCCCACAGGGCGGGGTCTGTGAGCCTGTGGCTGAGAGTAATGCAAGTCTAATTAGCTGCTTAATGAACCATTATTAAGCTGTCTGGGGTTGAGTGAGGAATGTACACACTTGGCTCAGCTGACTGGCATCATTTTGATCACAGTCTGAAATGAAACAATAGAATTTGTTAGGCCATTAGATACTTTCATAGGTAGCCCCAGAGAGTTCTTCCATATTGAAATTCTGTAATATAGGAGACTAATTAAATAGCCCCTGTTTCTTATACCATCTGCACTTAGTTTTAAGAAAGTGATAGTTGTTTTTATTCTTATTTAAAAATAAAAAACACGGTAAAACCACATCACAGAGTTAGCATTTCTATTCATGGTGCCTTATGACAGAGAAGTAAAATAAGGTACCAATATTACTTTCCATTTCCCCCAACTTCAAATTTTTGTTTGCATGCTCTGAGAATTTTGTCTTACACTATTATAATTGAATTATTATACACTAAGTTTCTTTCAATAAGATTTATATTATCCTTTCTATAATTGCCAGAGTTATTTAAACTTAATTCTGTGTTTAAGTGAGTTCTATGTGTATTGATAGTCTTTTCCTACATAACTTGATCATTTATTTTCATTTACATTTTAAAGATAAAGAAAAAAGTCTCAAAGTACTTTTGTTTATTGGGGTGCCTGGCTGGTTCAGTCGGTAGAATGTGTGACTGAGTCTTGGGATCAGGAGTTGGGGCCCTGTGTTGGGTGTAGAGCTTACATTAAAATATATATATATATATACACACAAGTGCTTTTATTTATTTGTTTCAGTCAAAATTATACGATGGGTCAGAGATAGAGTTAGGGTTATCTCACATGGTCTTATTTTGCAGAGCTCGTAATTTCTTTAATCTCTTTGGGAATCAAGGCAATTACATAAAATTTTGTTCTTCTGAAGCGTGCTCTTCATCTGTAATATACATCTTCTACTTCATTTCTGTTCCAGCATTTCTGTATAGGTCCCATGTGAGTGTCTCTTATTACCTGTCAAAAATAGTGTGATAGAATTATCTTAATACCTTTCCTTATTCATTTGGAGACCCTTTGAATCCTTACCTTAGAATATGATGTGGGAGTTTCATTTTGATGCTATTATTTTATAATTAGTTCCCTAGTTGCCTAAGGGGGAGGGGGTGGGTGTAAAAAACCACGGCTATAGGTAGCCCACATGTTAACAACTCTACCATTGTACACTGATGCTAAATTATGAAAAATATTCTATCTTTCTTATTCAGTGGGATGTCCTTGGATGTTGGTTTATTCTGTAATTTAAGGATGTATTACAGAATTTGGTAAAAAATCAGGTTAGCATGACACCTCATGGTTTGTTATTTCTTTCTTTTCCTTCCTCCCTCCCTCCCTTCCTTCCTTCCTTCTCTCCCTTTCTTCCCTTTCTTTTGCAGATCAACTTATCCCTTTGTCCATCCAACTGGATGTTCATCTGCTGCAAATTTAGTTCCCAATATAGAATCCCCTCTTACCCTTCAGAGCCCTCTCATCCTGATTAAGGAGCCAGATTCGATGAACTTTTAAATGCTAGTGGCTACAGGTGTATTACAATTGACCCTCTGCAATGGAGAAATGGCTCTAGGAGGCTTGGTCTTTGCCTTTCTTACTGTCTCCCATGTTTTTAGTCTCACATCTTCAAAATGGTGGGTACCTGATTACCATAACTTACCTCTGATAACACTGTATGACCTCAAGTAGGGAATGCTTTGTTGATGCCATGGAAAAGCATATACCAAACTCTTAACTCTGAGAATTCTACTTGTTACATTATGGACCCTATCGTGTTCTGATTTTTTTCAATAAACTTGTTTCATTTCCATAATTTTAAGATTAAAGTTTTTAGGGACGCCTGGGTAGCTCAGTCAGTTAAGCACCTGCCTTCAGCTCAGGTCATGATCTTGGGGTCCTGGGATAGAGTCCGCATTAGGCTCCTTGCTCAGCGGGGAGTCTGCTTCTCCCTCTGCCTGCCACTCCCCCTGCTTGTGCTCTCTCTCTCTCTGACATATAAATAAATAAAACCTTTTTTAAAAAAGATTAAAGTTTTAAAAAACTAGTCAGCTTTAATTTTGCAGCAAATAAAATTTAGTACACTGGAAATTTAAACATGGAATGGCTATACATAAACAAGAAAATAGTCTGTAGCAAAAGTAGATAAATTTATGATTAAAGAAGTAGGAGTAATGAAACTTTTTCCAAATGAAGATAAATACACTAGAGCAAGCACATGGACTGAGGAAGGGCACTAATTTTACTGAAATGTAATGAAAATTGTATTCAACATAATCTAAATATCAATTTGAAGAAAATATTGAAGGAAAAGCGGTCCAGAGCTACCTATGGAATTAACTGACTTACTTCAGAAATGTTAAACATTTGAGGATGCTAGAAGTGCTTTTACATTTATAGAAGTGCTCCAACTGATTTTCCCAATTATCATGAAAACTATTCCAGCTCAGTAGGCCATAGCATCAACCATAAGCCCTTGAAACAACCTCCCAGGTGTTTCTATGAGACACTGATTATATTAGAGATGCTCTCTCACACACAGATATTATAATTTGAACCAGAAAATTTCCTCACAATGCACTAATTATTATTCAAACCCCTTCTAACTCACCTGTTCATCTAAGTAGGGGTGCCTGTGTTCCAAGCCCTTTGGGAACCCTGCAGAAACCTGAGAGTCTATGGAATTTGAGCACCTCTCCATACCCCTCTGAACCAGCTGTTTATTTCATGGCTAACTGCCCCACGGACTTGTTTTGAAGATGAGCATCACTATAGCAAAGTGGGTGGTTAGATAAAAACAATGTTTTATGAATCAATATCATAGATAATATTTTAGTCCCAATCCTGCTTACTAGTTCTGTGAAATACAGCCCCAGTCACCTCATGTTCACGAGTCTTATTATCATCCAAACAACCATTTGGGATAGTCATACCATCCTCTACATCTCTGCCCAGTGTGGCTCTAGGAAGCAATGAGAATTTGCTGGAGCCTCTACCCACTATCAGGACTGGGTAAAGTCCATTCCTTTGACTAGCCCATGGGGCTCATGCTCTTCTTTGGTAAATACTGCAGGATTCTGTTCCTTGGCAGTGCTTTCTGGGCTACTGTTTTCACTATCATCCTGATGTTGGCAAACGTCTTTGCATCTCCAGCCACAACATTCTCCTGGTCTTTGTCGTATTGACCCCATAGTGGAAGACAGACAGGTGATAAAGTGTTTGTTTGTTTGTTTTTAATGATACTCTTTTGGTCTCCAAATACAACTCTTACTATGAAATGATTCTTCATTCTACTGAAATGTCCCCTCCATGAGGGCAGGCACCAAATCATCCATATTTCTAGGATACTTCCTGGAACATGGTAAGTGCTCAATCACACTTGTTCAGTGAACGGTCTAAGTCCTTCAAGGATTGGCTAGAGAGTCTATAAATGACAACACTGACTTTAAACATATCCTTTCTGGCGGGCTTGTTTTTCAGACAAGATGGCATAGACTTCTCTCCTTGCTCCTGCTAAGTACAGCTATAAACCCTGAAGCAATCATAGGAGGACTTTGAAAGGTAAAAAGGGAAAGGCAGACTGGCTAGGGACCCAAGACTAGAGGAACACAGCGGCCAGATATCTAAATTATCCTCCTCACCCAGCAACAGAAAGCAACCCAGACCCCATGTCCCCTGAACCCCAACCTAGTGGCAGGAGATGGACCAGGTAGGCTCATTCCTCCCATGATCAAATAGGAGTCCTGCAAATAACACCAGGCAGGCCAAGTGGCACTGATAAGGGGGACAGAGCAGAAGTTCCTCTGTCTACAAGTGGCCCTGGGGAACTACTCCTCATCCCTGTGGGCTGAAGACTTCCTTTTCCCACCTAGAGGCACTGGTGGCTTGGCCTGGGGAAGTGCCTTTTATCCCCACAGGTGGCAACAGCACAGATCAGTGGGAACCCTAGTGGCACCAGGGGAGGCAAGTGGACCAAATTAACACAGCAAAGGCTCCAAAAATTAAATTGTCATTGGAACCACAGTCTACAAGTAGAATGTGACCTGCATGCTAAACCTAAACAGAGTGACTGCCTGCTAAAACAGAAGATGTATATAGGACCTAGAATTTCCAAACCAACAACCCAAGTGTCTAGTATATAATAGAAAATCACCTGTCATACCTAGAGCCAGGAAAATCACAACTTGAATGAGAAAAGACAATGAAATGATACCAACACCGAGATGAATCAGATTTTGGAATTATGTGACATGGATTATAGAGCAGCCATCATAAAAATGATTCAACAAGCAAATACAAAGTCTCTTGAAACAAAGGAAAATGTAGAAAATCTCAGTAAAGAAACAGATGTTTAAAAAAAATGGAAAATAGGGGCGCCTGGGTGGGTCAGTCGTTAAGCGTCTGCCTTCGGCTCAGGTCATGGTCCCGGGGTCCTGGGATTGAGCCCTGCATCGGGCTCTCCGCTCCGCGGGAAGCCTGCTTCTCCCTCTCCCACTCCCCCTCCTTGTGTTCCCTCTCTCGCTGTGTCTCTCTCTGTCAAATAAATAAATAAAATCTTTAAATAAATAAATAAATAAAAAATAAAAAAAATGGAAAATAGAAAACTGAAAAAATACAATAACCAACATCAACAAATCACTAGATAGGCTCAATTTTATAATGAAGATGATAGGATAGAAGCAGTAAACTTGAGAACAGATAAACAGAATTCACCAAATCTGAGTAACAGAAAAAAAAAATAGACCATGAAAAAAATACCCTTTCCCTGATGATCAACAAGAACCTCTTTTACTATGTGGTGAATTGTTTCCCACCCTGATGCATTAAATCCCACTCCTGTCCAGCTGGGTGGATTTCATCTCCCTTCTTTGTCCTAATTTCATTTTCACAGGGACCCAGCTGTCAGTCCCAAAGCTTTCTCCAAGGGTTCCTGGGACTCTAAGCAAAAAGGAAATTTTGTAACCTGCTTCGAGGTTCACATTGGGTAGATTAACAACCGATGTCACTTTCTGCATCCTTCCATCTCCCAGCCAACAGATACTTCTAATGGTTCCTCAGATGACATGGTATTGGGCTGCCTCATCAGGACTCAGAAGCACAGTCTCCTAGCTGGAATCTATCTATGACAATCCTTTGAACTCTAGAAGTTAGCTCTGTAAATTTGAAAAGTAAATGCTTGCATCTAAATATATAAACTTTTATTGAGCTATTATAAATTAGCTACTCATTATACAAAGTGAAAAAATATACAAAAAGTAGTATAAAAGAAACATTTTTTTCGGTACAAGTCATATCCCCTTCGGAGTAAATTTTAACTTTTATCAATGACTCTTTAATCTTTGGTTTTCTTTGCTACCTTTAAGAAAAATATATATCATCTTTTTTTTTAATATTTTTAATTTATATACTTGAGAGAGAGAGAGAGGGAACAAGCACAAGCAGGGGTAGCAGCAGAGGGAGAAGCAGGCTCCCCACTAAGCAGGGAGCCTGACACGGGGCTCAATCCCAGGACCCTGGGATCATGACCTGAGGTGAAGGCAGACGATTACCGACTAAGCCACCCAGGCACCCCAGAAAAATATAAATCTTCTACTTATGGTATTTTGAAACTGCTCACAGTTATGCCTGCTGATTCAATTTGTGTGTTCTACTTTAGGAAGCCTTACTTTAGCTGTTTCAACTGCTTTGTAACTAGGTTTTCAGAGCTTAGGGGAAGTCTGTTGTTAACTAATTAGCTCTGGCTAATTACTTGCATATTCTAATTGCTCTAGCTATCTATCCCTGAATCCACCATAATCTCCAAGACCTGAATTCTTGGCACTTCTCTCACTTGTCAGATTTGGCTTCATTCTGTTTTGAAGCTTGCCGGCTAAACCCACTCCTTCCTGGCTCTCTTCAGACCAGGAGAATAACAGGAAAACATGGACTCAAAATGACAAATCACAAAATGTGACTCCTGCCACTTCCTTCCCCCAAATTCACAAGCTCTTACGGTTATTAAAAAATAAATTTCAACAAGTGCTTATAGTATTCCAGGCAAAGTAACAGTCTATTGAGAAAAGAGAACCGGTAGCAGCCACACCAAAGCATCTCCCCAGTTAAGCCTCTCTTCCCATCTGATTAACTGAGTTTTGTGTTCATATTACTTCGCATATTATTTTTCCCGAGTTTAAATCCTAGCTTAAGGACCTACTTTCTGTGTGTCCGTGAGTAAATTATTTAACAGCCCCCCCCCCAACCAAGTCTCAGTTTATCCATTTATAAAATGAGAATTATATTAGTACCTATATTACGATTCCGTGGGAAGATCAACTGTGTTGATCAACAGTGCCTGGAACATAGTAAGCACTTGATAAATGTTGGCTATTGTCACTTTTCTTTATCATTGAATTAAATTGTTCCCATATCCTTTATTTACTAAATTATAAATTTTGTGAGGTCAGGACAGTCTTAATCATCTCTGTATACCATTTTAGGGGGCTTTATCTGAAAGTGACTGACCCCTTTTCACAGTTTCTGTTGCCACCACTGACATCACCCTTACCAGAGACTCTGTCACACTTCTCCAACCAGAACTCTCTGCTACATGGCTACAGAAAAACTGTCACAACAGCCTTCTAATTTGGTGGGAAATCCCATACTTGCTTTATTATGATATCACCAAATATACCAGGAGGCAGTAGAAATATCCCTGCCTCTTTATTTCTCAAGACCCCATTCAGAGTCACAGAGGATTGGCGTTGGAGCCTGGGCATCTGCATTTCTAAACATCACTATGTGACTTCTTGAACCATATATTTATTTCCATTGGATGATATAGCATAATTAATTCACTTGATTAATCAAGATTCTATATGATTTTTTGAATCTCTTCAAGCAAGATGAATTTTCAAGCAAGGTGAACCTGGTAGGAAATCTGTATGACATTATTTTATTTCTGTATATTTTCATTGGGAGAGAGGGTGTAGGCTAAAGGCAGTAGTCAGAGGTAAATGCTCTCCCACATTTATTCTACCAGGCCAAGCATCCAGCCTCTGGTACTGAAGTTGACTAAATTTTACTTAGGTCCCCATTTTGTAGAAAAAGATGCCTTTATTTATATTCACATGTATTCTAAATATATCCCAATATAAATGTACTAATACCCATACCTAACTTAAAACAATCTTCTAGAAACATGGCTGGAGGCTACTACTTGTCTCTGTTACTGCTCCCAGGGATTGACAGTTGAATTAGTGATTCTAAGACAGCAGGTCATTCCAAGGTCTAGACTTGGTGAGAAGTATTAGGAGGCCTGATTGGTTGTTGATCTAAGCCCTAGTTTTCAATCTAGCTTTTTTGTTTTAATCTCCACCTGTCTTGTTTCTCTGTATATATCATAACTGGCTCAGACTGGGAAAAGGAAAATGGAGTATTATTTAATGCCTTCCCAAGTCATCTGAAACTGGTGACAAACCCAAGGCATAGGCAAGGGAAGAAGAAATATTAGTGTACAATAAGAAAGTAGAAAAGATAAACTAACAAATTAAAATTAAAAAAAGGAATTCTAAAAATAAAAAAATAAAAACAACAAAATAAAATAACTTTTTTAAAAAAAGAGAAACTGAAATAAGAAAAGCAAAATAAAAACAAAGGAAGAATATATTTTTAAAATAACTAAAAGTGATAAGAATGGCATTAACAATTGCTTTCAGTGCTATTCCTGACAGCCAATTGAAGAGACTCAGCAGACTAAAGTCTAGAATGTTGACCTCTTTATAATGCCGCCTTTATGTGCAGACAAAAAATTAGTAATTGACCACTGATTACACAGAAATGTAATTATAGATATAGATACTGGTCACTAAACAATTTTATCATGAACAGAGATAGGTTAACCAATGACTTTAACACCCACTACTCACCAAAAGAGAAAACTTTCATGTATTTTACAAATTTGGTATCATTTAGTTCATTGGTTCTTTTGAAAGTATCTCAGAAATCACGATTCAGGGAAATTTGAATTGAGGTCCAGGAGTTTAAACTTTTACTATTAAGCTCTTCAGGCGATTTTGATGTGACTGATTTGTAGAACACCCTTTGAGAAACATGAAGTAAATAAATAGCCTTAGAATCCTCCTCTGAAGGGGCACCTGGGTGGCTCAGTCGGTTATGTTTCTAACTCTTGATTTCAGTTCACATCATGATCTCTGGGTCGCGTGATTCAGCCCCGAGTCGGGCTCCAAGCTCAGAGTGGAGTCTGCTTGTCCCTCTCCCTCTGCTCCTCCCCCCACCCCCCTGGCTCGCTCTCTTTCAAATAAATAAATAAATAAATAAAATCTTAAAAAAAAAAAAGAATCCTCCTCTGGAAATGAAAATGATTATGCTCACTTCATAGGCTTTTTTATGAGATATAAATGAGATATGAGATATAAATACTTAAGAGTCTGGCACTAAGTAAGGACTCAACACTTATTAATTCTTCACCCCAAATCCCTTCCTATTTTAGAAACTGTTTTCCACTATACAAAAAGGACAAACACTGAATTACAATATAATTTCTCCCTACTCAAGTCAGATCACTATAAATGTATTCTGGTGTTCAGTTAGGTTGATTTCTGAATAGCTTTAGTGACTGTTTAAGACTGGTTTACCACCTGCTCCAGGTTAACATCTGTTATATTATGTTCTAATACATGAAAATCAAGATAGCTGATATATTTTAATTCTGTCCCATAATTTGAGCTAACTTGTTCATCACTCTCTTAAATACCAAATACCATTTGTACTTTAACACTATCTTTCCATGACTTGATCTGTAGGGCTGAAAACACAGCAATTTCAGTTATTAAGGTAAGACTAATGGAAGAAGTGACTCCAGGCAAATCATTGATTGGGAATTCCTTACCTATCAACTCTATAATTATTTTTTTAAGTCAACTCTGTCCCCAACATGGGACTCAAACTCACGACTCTGAGATTAAGAGTCGCATGCTCTACCAACTAAGTCAGCCAGGTGACCCAACTCTATGATTTTTTCTGTTATTTTATTATTTTAGAGAGAGAGAGGAGTGTGAAGGGGGGAGGGAGGGACAGGGGGTGAGGGAGAGAGAGAATCTCAAGCAAGCTGCATGCTCAGTGTGGAGCCTGATGTGGGGCTTGATCTCACAACCCTGAGATCATGACTTGAAAGGAATCAAGAGTGGGACGCTTAACTGACTGAGCCACCCAGGTGCCCCTTTAATGATTTTTTAAAATCAGCTAAGTAACAAGAAAAGCTGTATGTGAATCTGCAAGATTTTGAAGCATCCTCCATTTTTCTTCTTTGACATTTCAAAATATGTTGCAATGAAATAAATCCTGTGTCTTTCTTTTCTCAATCTATTTTTTATGGACAATCCTTAAACCCTTTGTGAATTTTTGTTGGGGGAGAAATCTGGTACCTAAACCTTGAAAATGGACTCTAAAAATTAGCACAGACATCTTCTTCATGCCTATCATTGCCTACAACCCTGAGGGGGGAAGAGAGGTCTCTAGTTTAAAAAAAAAAAGCTTTACAAAAATTATTTTAAATGTATTGCCTCGTATGTTGTGCTTCTGACAAAACTAAAAGCAGATGATTCCAGGAACTCCTTTTCTAGATTAAACAATGACCATACAACAGAACCTTGAACCATATTCCCTCAGTACCTCTTATAATTTGTATATAAAGTTCTGAGTAACACTACTGAAGGGAAAAATGTAAAAAGATGGAAGTTCCTAAGTTTATCATTATTTATATGTCATTCTTTAACTTTTTTGTTCAGTGGCCAATGAGTCAGTAATAATTTTATTTATTTATTTATTTTTAAAGATTTTGTTTATTTGAGAGACAGAGATAGTGAGAGAGAGCATGAGTGGGGAGGGGAGCGAGAAGTAGGCTCTCTGCCAAGCAGGGAGCCCGATGTGGGGCTCAATCCTAGAACCCCAGGATCATGACCTGAGCCAAAGGCAGATGGTTAACCAACTGAGCCACCCAGGTGCCCGAGTCAATAATGATTTTAGATAAAGAAGATGGGCATGATTTGAAGGTTAGCAAAGTGTTCTACATCTCTGCTCCTCAAATACCACTCTCTACTCCTCCAAGTGACTCAGAACAAATTCGCCTATCTTGGAAATTCTTCCCCAAGTCCTGGTTAGAAAGCAAAGATAGGAAAAATTGTGTGAGAAGCCACATAAAATATACTAGCCTATGATTACATGTGCACAAAGAGTTTATTTACCAGGTTAGTTCATGCTCATCAGAGAGCAGGTGGGTCTGGATGAAAATGGAAGGAAGAGAAAGAGGCCATGCAAAAATGATCTGATGCATTTCTCTAGTTTTGGAGGAGTGGGTTCCCATAACTTGGAGACATCTTTTGACTAAAGCTGGAAAAGGACCTGAGGATCAGAATTTCATATCAATTTTGCTGTATAACAAACCACCCCAAAGTGTAGTGGCTTAAAACATCAAACACTTATTATTTCTAATGTATCTTTGGGTTGGGTAGGTGATTCTCATTGGGAGAGAGTATAGACTGAAGGCAGTAGTCAGAGGTAAATGCTTCTCCCACACTTACTCTACTGGGCCAAGCATCCAGCCCCTGGAATTGAAGTGGACTCAATTTTACTTAGGTCCCTGTTTTGTATTTCTTTTGTTGCTTTTATATATATTCAGATATATTCTAAATATGTCCCAATACAAATGTATGGGTGCCACATCCTTAATTTGATCTTTGTTCTGAGATACCTTAATTCCTCTAAAAGTTTTTATTTAATTTAGCTTCTGCTCCAAGACCAATTTTTAATTAGCCAGACCTTTACAAACTTTTATGTTTTACCATATGAAGTGAAAATGCAGTTGCCATTTTAATATTGCAAGGCCCTAGATTTCTGACCCTCTTGTGGCTAGTACTAATAAATCCTTTTCTGCCTCATGGCTTGGGAGAATTGGATGAAAGTAGTGCAAGCGTTCATTTATTCCATCTATTCCACAGCTATTTATTGGATACCTATCCCAAGTACAAAAGCAAGAAAAACACTTTCTCATGGGGTTAAATTAAATTACGTTGTAATATACGAAAATGACACTACTGATGCACCATCATTAAGTCTTGGATTTTAGTTTTCCAGAAGTAAGGCAATAGGGATAAATCTGTTAATCTGTACTTTTTCTGTTTTCATTTCATTTCACCTCTCTAAACATGCTCCTTTTACACTCCCATAGCAGTGTATGAGAGTAGTGGCTTGTCCACAGCCTTGCCAAAAGAGTGTCAAACCTCAGGATTTTTGTCAGTTTGATAGGCAAGCACAAATTTGTCATAATTTTTATGAAAGCTAAACATTCTGCCCAGTTTTCATTTTTATCTTCTATATGTGAGGGAGAGTCCAATAGATACCTCATAATTTGGGTGATAGTGCTTCCTTTATAAACTTTTAATTGTGAAAACAAGATAAATTATATTTGTGATAGGTATACAGAATTCTAAAGCAAACATTTATGACAAGTATTGAGTGTTATAATACTGAAAATTGGCTCTTTACATATTTATTCTTTATACTGATATTGTATCTTTTTCTATAATAATGGGGGGAAAAACTGATGTGAGGAGCAACTGGCTGACTCAACTGGAATAGCATGCAACTCTTGATCTCAGGGTCGTGAGTTAAGCCCCATGTTGGGTGCAGAGAATACTAAAAAAAAAAAAAAAAACTTGGGACACCTGGGTGGCTCAGTTGGTTAAGCGGCTGTCTTTGGCTCAGGGCGTGATCCCGGGGTCCTGGGATCGAGTCCCACATCGGGCTCCTTGCTCAGTGGGGAGCCTGCTTCTCTCTCTGTTCTGCCTGCCGCTTCGCTCCCCCTGCTTGTGCTCTCTCTCTGACAAATAAAATCTTTAAAAAAAAAAAAAAAAAACTTAAAAAAACACAAGAGTTTATACCTATTTCTTTTTTTTAAAGATTTTATTTATTTATTTGACAGAGAGAGACACAGCGAGAAAGGGAACACAAGCAGGGGGAGTGGGAGAGGGAGAAGCAGGCTTCCCGCCCAGCAGGGAGCCCGACGCGGGGCTCGATCCCAGGACCCTGGGATCATGACCTGAGCTGAAGGCAGACGCTTAATGACTGAGCCACCCAGGCGCCCCTCTACCTATTTTTTAAAAACGGATGTGGATCAGGGGCGCCTTGGTGGCTCAGTCGGTTAAGCAGCTGCCTTCGGCTCAGGTCATGATCCCAGGATCCTGGGATCGAGCCCCGCGTCGGGCTCCCTGCTCGGCAGGGAGCCTGCTTCTCCCTCTCCCTCTGCCTGCCTCTCTGCCTACTTGTGCTCTCTCTCTCTGTCAAATAAATAAATAAAAACTTAAAAAAAAAAAAAACTGATGTGGATCTAATCAGTTCTCTGCAGAAAGATATTCATTTTTTAATTTTTTAAAAAGATTTTATTTATTTATTTATTTATTTATTTAGAGAAAGAGCTCATGAGGGTAAGCAGGGGGAGGGGCAGAGAGGGAGGGAAAGAGAGAGAGAGAGAGAGAGAGAGAGAACCTCAAACAGGCTCCATGACACGGGGCTTGATCCCATGACCCTGAGATCACCACCTGAGCCAAAACCAAGAGTCAGACACCCAGCTGACTGAGCCACCCAGTCGCCCAGAAAGATACTCATTTTTCAGTGAAGAAGCAAAATCATCTACTTCTAATAATGATACCTTAGGGGTTTGATTGCTCCCTCTCCAAAAGATGTTGCAGTCCCAACCCCCAGTACCTGCAAATGTGACCTTATTTAGAAACAGAGTCTTTGCAGATGATTAAGTTGAGGTCATTAGGGTGGGCTCTAGCAAACAAATACATTACTATTCTTTCCTATTCTTAAACTCTATTTTAAAAATTGTTTGAGGGGCACCTGGGTGGCTCAGATGGTTAAGCGTCTGCTTTCGGCTCAGGTCAGGATCCCAGGGTCCTGGGATTGAGCCCCACGTCAGGCTCCCTGCTCAGTGGGGAGCCTGCTTCTTCTTCTCCCTCTGCCCTCTCCCAGCTCATTCTCTCTCTCAAATAAATAAAAATCTTAAAAAATAAATAAATAAAATTTGTTTTAGAACAGGAAAATAAATATGTAAAGAGCCTAGTTTTCAGTATTATAACACTTAATACTTGTAATTCATAAGCAAAAGGACATGATATCTAGGATTTACTTTCAATACTCCAGTCATTTTTTTTTAAGATTTTATTTGTAGGGACGCCTGGGTGTCTCAGTCAGTTAAGCATCTGCCTTCGGTTCAGGTCATGATCCCAGGGTCCTGGGCTGGAGTCCTGCATCGGGCTCCTTGCTCGGCGGGGAGGCTGCTTCTCCCTCTGTCTCTGCCTGCTTTTCTCCCTATGTCTGCCTGCTTCCCCCCCTGCTCGTGCTCTCTCTCTCTCTCTGATAAATAAAATCTTTAAAAAAAAAACAGATTTTATTTTTAAGCAATCTCCACACCCAATGTGGGGCTTGAACCCACAACCTGGAAAATAAGAGTCACATGCTCCACCAACTGAGCCAGCCAGGTACCCCTTATACCCCAGTCATTTAAAAGGGGGAGGGGATGAGACATAAGACACTGCAACTGCATTTGTATTTTCTAAATATCTTGTTAATTATTTGCTTGAAAATGTAATCAGGGAGCATTCTTACGCACTTATTAAAAAAACATTTTTCTGGGGCCCTTGGCCAGCTCAGTCGGTAGAGCATACAACTCTTGATCTCAGAGTTGTGAGTTCGAGCCCCACACTGGGTACAGAGATTACTTAAAAATAAAATCTTTAAAAGTAAATAAATAAATATTTAAAACAAATTTTTTTTTCTGAAACTAATACAATGCTGTATATTAATTTTTTTTAAAGATTTTATTTATTTTTGACAGAGAGAGAGAGTACAAGCAAGGGAAACAGCAGGCAGAGGGAGAGGGAGGGGTAGGCTCCCCGCAGGGCAGGGAGCCCAATGTGGAGCTCTATCCCAGGACCCTGGGATCATGACGCGGGCCGAAGGCAGAAGCCTAACCGTCTGAGCCACCCAGGCGCCCCCAATGCTGTATATTAATTATACTTCAATAAAAAATAAAAATAAAAAACAATATTTCTTTCACACCCACTATGTGCCAGGCACTGTTGCAGGCACTGGAAATATTAAGAATAGTAAGATAGAGCCTGTTCTCTCAGAGAGTAATTATCAGACATAATTGTAAGAGTAAAGTAACTTATCACTATAGCCCCAGTTAGAAAAATATATTTTTTGGGGGCACCTGGGTGGCTCAGTCAGTGAAGTGTCTGCCTTCAGCTCAGGTCATGGTACCGGGGTCCTGGGATCGAGTCCCGCATCAGGGTCCTTGCTCCGCGGGGAGCCTTCTTCTCCCTCTCCCTGCTGCTTCCCCTGCTTGTGCTCTCTCTCTCTCTGTCAATAAATAAATAAAATCTTAAAAAAAAAAAGGAAAATATATTTTTAGAGAGAAATTGCCAAGAGCCGTACACAAATAATGAATTCATTCGCCTTTAACTTTCTCTTGTAGCTTTTTATCCACTCTCAATCATACTAAGATATTCTTTAGCAAGTGCTTAGTCTATTGAAGTTCATTATCTCCCCTTCCTGGCACCTGATATGAAATTACACATTAAATATCATTATGTCCTTTTTTTAAATGATTTTATTTATTTTTTGACAGAGAGACACAGTGAGAGAGGGAACACAAGCGGGGGAGTGGGAGAGGGAGAAGCAGGCTTCCCGCTGAGCAGGGAGCCCAATGTGGGGCTCGATCCCAGGACCCTGGGATCATGACCTGAGCCGAAGGCAGACGCTTAACGACTGAGCCACCCAGGCGCCCCAATAATGTCCTATTTTTCATTTTAGTGACAGCAGCATGATGCCATGATGAGAATTAATTTGAAATCAAAAAGGAAAATTACCTCTTGATTTGCCTGGGATACTGATTCTAGATTATGTTTTAATTTTTATTTTCTATTGGCAATTCTTCTCAGGACTTCACATAGGTATTACATAAATATACCTAAAGTCTAATAAAGCACCTGAAAGACATGCTTATTAAAAGAAAATAAAGCCCACTCTATAAGTGCATCATTTGTAAGCTCTACTCATAAATAAAAAATTGCCATAATGCTTTTAAGTCAAAGTATATATTTCAGATGGTGATATATAATTAATTGCTGTTTTTCATTTCTAGTGATCAATGTCTGCATCCTTTTCCACTAAATTATATTTGGAATCAAAGTATAAAATATATAGCATTATAACAATCAATTGCAATCGATTGATACAATGGTTATAACTAAGAATTGCATCTAAAAGAATGTTTGTACTACTCTGCACTACTCAGTGTGTAATGTAAGAAATACTTTATGTACTTGCCAATGAGAAAGCATCTTTAAAGTCAGTCACATTCTACACAGGCTCAATGGAAAGTCGGGCAGCCATCTAGGGAATTTGCCCGAAGTAGCCAGTCTGGAAAATTCTTCGGGGGGTCACAATGGGCTTTTGCTTCTGATCGGTTTGTCTGCACTTATTTCATCCCCAGGTCAGAAACATTTTTTCTAGACTGTGGTTATCCCTGAGAGATGAACTGGTTTCCTAATCCTAACTCAGGAACTGGAAGGGAGAATATGGTCATCATTACAAGTAATGCTTTAGAGATTTGCTTTTTAGTCATAGGTTATCCAGCTAACTGGCCTTTAATAGTCATGTTCAAAGTTTTCCACTTTTAATTTGTTTTTATAATATATGTATATATATTTAAGATGTCTGGCTTTTAGTTTACTGAAATATTTAACCCCTTTCATCAGTTCCAGTGAATACAGATCTTCCTATACTTACGATGGGGTTATGACCTGATAAACCAATTCCAAGTTGAAAATATCATAATTCGAAAATGCAGTTAATACAACTAACCTACGAAACATCATAGCTTAGCCTAGCCTACCTTAAACGAGCTCAGAATACCTGCATTAGCCTATAGTTGGGCAAAATTACATAACACAAATCCTATTTTATAATAAAGTGTTGAATATCTCATGTAATTTACTCAAAGTGAAAAAGTGAAGTACTCAAAGTGAAAAACACAGTGGCTGTATTATTACAGAATTGTTATAAGTGAATCTGTTATTCCTTGAGATCCCTTGGTTGATAGGGAGGTGGGGGGGTAGGGTGGGCTGCAGAGTGCTGCAGAGAGAGAATCTGTAACATAACCCTAGCCCTGGAAAAGATCAAAACTCAAAATTTTGAAGAACGGTTTCTACTGAATGCCTATTGCTTTCTCACCACCTTTAAGTCGAAAAATGGTTAAGTTAAATCATGTAAGTCAGGGACTTCTGTAGTCTGTATTGGATCAGTCCAAATCACAGACTGTGTCAGACAGTGGTTGACCGGGACTATTTGGTTGAGAGTATAAAGAGAAACTTTGAGGAGAAAGACCTACGAAGTCATGAAATAGAAAATAATAGGAGAAAAGGCAATGATATTTTGGGAAGATATACCAAAATACCAAGGTTAGGTATGCACATAACAGTATTTTGGGCCACAGATCTTTTGGTACTTTGTGAGATAATTAATGTTTGTATTCAATTTGAGGTGGAGTAATTACTGTTTACTAAAGTACAATATGGAACACAGCTGCTAGTAGGTTCCCCAAACTTCTGACACTCAATGGATTCTGAGATACATACAATTATTACTTGGAAGGGCACACTTAGCAATGCACTATTGCGTGGTACCTCCAGAGCGCTTGTTAGTTAAGCGGAAGACGACCCGCGATGAGGATACGATTTGATACCTTCTTACAGCTTCGCTCCCGCCTCCCTCCAGGCGCACCCCAGGGACCGCCAGCTAAGGCTCTTCCAGGATCAGGCGCTGCGCGCTGTGGGATCAGAGTGACAGGCCCGGACACTCGAAGCCTTCACTAGAGCAGCCGGCGGCGACGACCGGGCGCGTCCACACCTCGCGCGGGGACGCGCCCTTCGAACGGTGGGAGGCGACGCGCGTCCCCCGGAGCCGGCGGGGAAAGCTCTGCCACCGCCGTGCACGCCAGCCCGGCCCAAGAATGAATGGAAAGTTCAATCTCGCGCGCTCGGCGCGGGCAGCCAATGACGCGGCCGGGAGCGGCGGCGGGCAGGTGTGCGCGTGCCGCCGCCTGACGCAGGGCTCGAGCCGAGGAGCCTGCCGCCGCCGCCGCGCCCCGCGGCCCCCCTCCGCCCCCAGCCCGGCCCCCTCCTCCCCGCGCCCAGCCACCCGCCGGGCTGCGGCGGCGGAGCGGCGGCGACAGCAGATTCCGCGCCCGGCAGCCGAGCGCCGCCCTCGCTCCCCGGCCCCTCCGCACCGCGTCCCCCCTCTGGCTCACAATGTGCTGACCCTCCCGGCCCCGCCGCGCGCATCCCGGGTCTCCGGCCGCCGCGCTCCCTCAGGAAGTGACAGGCCCCTTCCTCCGCCCCGTCCCCCCGGACTGAACGCCACACACGTACTCACACCCTCTCCCCCGCTCACACCCGGGCTAGCGACGCGACCATGAGGCCCCGGAGGTAAGCAGTGCGCCCCGCAGCCGGGCGAGTGCGAGTGGGGCGGGGTGTGCGCGCGGGTGCGGACGCCGCTCGCGGCCCCGGGTCTGGCACGTGAGCAACGTCGAGGGGAGCTCGGTGCCGAGGAGCAGGAAGAAAGGAGGAGGCGCGAGCTCCAGGCAGGGGAAAGGACAGGGCAAGGTGGGAAAGTGACAGGTCTCGCAGCAAGTTGTCGTGCGGGAGCCGGAGCCGCGTCCTTCCTTCGCCGGCCCTGATTTACTGCCCCCGTGTTACCACTGAGATGCGGGCGGTCGATGTACTTCCGGGTTCACACCTTTCTCTCCCCGCTCCGTGCCGCTGGGTCGGCGCTCGGTGCCGCCGCTGCGGCGCCAGCGCGGTCGCCCAGTGTCTCCGCCGCGGTCGCCGCCCGGCGGTCGGAGCCGGCTGGCAGCGGGAGGGCCGGGCAGGGAGGGGGCTAGGGCGGCTCGGGTCTCAATGGTACGGCGCCGGCTGGGGTCCAGGCGGCCGGTTCCCGCAGCCAGTGCTGGCGCCTCGGACACGCGGGGCCGCACCAGCAGAGGGCGTCCGCACCTGCCCTTCGCGCACTCCGCCAGCGGTGCTGCTTTGTAGCAGGCAGGCGTCGGGGATCCTTTCTGCTTCGGTAGCGGTGTTGTAAATTAATGAATTAAAACTAAGGATTTGAGGGGAACGGAGAAAAACCTACTTGGAGTTAGGTTGCTTTTGAAAAGAAAAAAGCCCGATGCATTTGCAGGAGCATTAACTGACTACTGACTGGAACATCGGAAGCGGGTGCATTACGAGGATTTGTACTCCAAAACTTTTTTTTTTTTTAATTGCACGTTGGTAAATATTGAGTGTTTTCGAGTAACATCTTACAGTATGTATTTAGTGTCCTCATTGCGGAAATTTCTTAAATGTAAGTAATAGTCCGCCATTTTGAATTGTTTCATGTAACACAGACTGAAATCTTAGGTTCCTGTGTTTCTTTGAGTTCCTTTCTGTTCTTTCTGTGGATTTGTTTTCATCCATAGGTTTTTAAGGTTACCAGGTATGATTACTGTTCATAGAACTAAATTCTCCAGTGAAGATTTTTATATCTACAATTGTTAATGCAAGGAAAAAATAATTATAATTGTGTTTTATTGTTTTTATTTCCTAGTCACAAATATTGTGGAAGTTAAAATTATACATGACAACTAATGTGAGAATGAATTTAAAGCATTTTATAATACCGTTGGATTTTTGTGATTTTTACTCTGATAAAAAAAAATTCTCATGTTTCCTTTTTTGTCCAGATTATTACCATAGTTGGCTAGGTAATAATGTAAAAATGCTTTCTGAAGTGCATTTGTTGGTATAGCAAATTTTTAAGTCCAACAATAAGTTATGAAACATCACAATTTAATTTTATAAAAGATTTCAGGGAAACTTTAAAATTTAAAATTAAATTCTTGGAAATTTATGCCAGTTTGTGTGATTTTCTAAATATAAATTTGCAATAAAATTTATGCCATTTTTTTTCGCTATGGATGTGCACACATCTGAGAGAGGAGTCATACTACAAGTTAACAACAGAACATGTAATAATCAGTATTCCATTTAGATTAATAATTAAACACTTATTCATTTGGGGGAGAATTCTTGCTTCCCAAATTCTTTATCTCTGAATGTATGAAATAAGACAATACAGCATGCCTAAATTTACTAAACAGCTTCAGGAATTAAACTCACACAGGCCTCTTTCTAGTACTTGGTAGGGAGGGGAAGAGACTACAAATGAACAAAGTGCTTTATTTGAGTTATCTATTTTACAAATAGGATCCACTAATCATTGCTTGATAATAAAATGTCAAGATTTAAGTATCTGGATCAATTTGTAATGCATATTGGTTATAAGACCTGTTTATAGGTGCTTCTCTGCTAACAGATCTGGAACCAAATGATTCAAGGATCAGTTCTCATTAATCCTTGTCCAGTTGTAGTATCTTATTATCTGTCTGTGCCAAACTTCTCTCAGAAACAATGAAAAATTTGTTGTGAAATTAATGAGTATTTAAATTAAAAATCTGTGTTATGGGGAAATACACTATACTTTGTAAGTGAAGCAAATTGAATGTTAATGTGGTAGTGCTCAAAGTCAGTCTTCAGAATGATTTAAAGTGTGTTGCACATGTGAATTCCAAAAAACACCAGGATTTTAGTAAATATAGTGGTTTTAAAGTTTGTTTTAATCCTATTCACTCTGAAGAAAAAGATTAAGCAGATCTTACCTCTCTGATAGTTTGATACTATTTGCTATCTGATCATGTATAACTTTTTTTGGTATTTGTAACACTCTACCATAATTTACAAACTATGATTAAAGGAAAAATAAGTTATTTAATAAAACATATATGCAAAACAGTGCTTGGGTTTAGAACTGATGTCTCTTTAAAACAAAATGCTATTAAGCAGTACCAATTTTGGGGACTATATTAGAAGGCTCCAGTCAGAAAATGACCTTTAAACGTTTATCTTAATCCATGGTTGAGTTGATTTTAAAGAAAAGAAAGTGGAGATTCATAGATGAAACAAGTTAGAAGTAATTAAAACTGTTGATTATGAAAGGGCCATTGCAAAATTTTGGTCAGCTAAAGAGTTTTCTTATTTGGTAATTTTTAATGGAATCTTAATACCTTTTAAAATTCTGTAAGTCCACAGATGCCCAAAGTTTTAATATTTAAATGCTTAGAACCTGTACCTAATCTTCTTGCCTTTTAAAGGAACTGTATTATCTTTTCAAACAAGTACTGTTTTTTTATTTGTTTTTTTTTGTAAGTACTGTTTTTGATGAACCACAAGAAAAAAAGAATTTCTAGCTTGCTACTCAGAACAATGAAAATTCCTTACATTAAAAAATTAAGATTGATTCATATGAACATATCTAGGCATATGTGAAATATAGACTCACATTGGTTTGCCCACTGTGTAGATGTATACTGTGTTGTAGTTCTCGGACACAATGACTCTATAAAGTCGCTGACCATAGTGCTGAACCAAGACAGCCATATTGGTCACTGCTAAATCTGACTGAAAACTGTACACAGAAATTGTATAGAGGTTCAATTGCATCATCACTGTAGGAAATATATACATTATATTTCATACATACTTCTTTATTCTTTTTACCCAGCTGTATTGAAATGAACCAGAAATTGTGATAGAGAAATTTTATTTCTTAAGTATAATAATTTACTGTATAAAATTGATTTTGAATAATGTCAGTAAAATCAATGGGATCAATGCTGGAGGTTTTTCCTTTCTTTGAAAGCTGCCACTTAGACGAAGACAAGATTTTTAAAACCAATTTAAGCAACCAATGAGTTCTCTCAAAAACTACACTTTCAGTTGATACCACTATAAGTTTGAGTAGGAACTTGATATTTGCATTTTTATTCAGGTTTATATTCTGGCACTATCAAAATCAACATGACAATATGTGATTATTGAAATTAATAAAGTTGGAAATCACTCAACTAAATTCTACTTAGAAACAATAATATAAGCAATTTCTAGAGAAAGAGAAAAATATAAATTTTGAAATTATAATGATCTTGATTTAGCACTTTGAGGAAATTTTCTATTGTCTGAAGCAGGATAAACACCAGGCTGTCATTGCTTACAATATTACTGAGTTCTACATTCTGTGAAATGAGCACTGGTGTGAAACCTTTGTAGAAATTACCTGAAAAGGAATGTTGTAATACATTTAATATTTCAGTAAAAAGTACTATTTTAGGCATAGAACTTTGACATTATTTTCCTAAAAATAGAATGGGTTGATATGCAGGATCATCAAATTAAGGGTCAAAGGTGACAAACCAGGACAAAGGGCATGCAGCTCATTTTCAAGCAATCAGTTTCTAGTTTTTTCATGGCTGAACAAAAGCTTAATTATATAGAAAAAAGGACTTAGTGTTGAATGACCAGTTCTAGTGGTGGAAAAACATGTTTTAAATTTGCTACATACTTCAAATCACTATTTTTTATTTGGGGATGCAAGAACCAAAATGCTTTTATATTTTTCAAACATTCTTCTTTGTAACATATTTTTCAGACTCTACAAAAGCATTTCAACTAAAATATTCTATGCTGTAAAGGCCAAAAACAGATTTTACTTTTTTTGTAGTTTTAAATTTTTTGAAAAAAATCTGTAAATTAAGTTTTGTCTTTTTGCATTAGTCTCTTAGTATATAATCTTCTCTGCTAGTTAAAATCCTATTATTTTTATTTAGTATTACATTTATTACACCATTAGATCATTGGCAGTGATGTAAGAGTGAGCAGCCTCTAAAACATTTCTTGATCTTTATTAAATGTTTATTGAAAGTATTTCAAATGCAGTGAAAGTTCTCATTTAGTTGTTAATCTCTTGTGGTACATATTTTTAACCATTAATGTTGTTTATTAAAACTTAAAATGTATTATCAAATAAAATTGTTTTGTTAATACTGTAACTAACTAGAAGTGTTCAGGTTTATTTAGAGTCATTTTTGCTTACTATATTAAGAAGCTACTCTAAAGTTTTCATCTTACAGTTATGGTGGGCCTTCAAAGTATATGTGATTAGCTTCATTAAGACAGGAATTTTGCCATTATTTTGACTCTTTAAAACCACTATTGTTTTTATTTTCTTTTACTCAGTGTAACCTCAACAGTGACTCAACTATGAGCTTTATTACATAAAACTATTCTTTCTTATGGTGAAAAATACAGTTTTCATTAGCAGAACCAGCTGCTGTGCCTTAATTGTGTTACAACATTCACATTCAAGTTAAAGAATTGTTTACCAATTAACATTTAACATTTGTGCCATAGTGCCTTTAAACAGTCTTGACGGTTTGCCAGTTGAATTAAATTATTATTTATTGAAGTTTTTTATTTTCCAGAATAAATTTTTTTTACTATAGTGTTTGAAGAGAATGCTAGAGCTGCTCATATTTTATGTGAAACCAATAAAATTGCAGTTTGTAAAATGGTTGAGAAAGTTAAATTCATCTCTGTATTTCAGCTGTATTATAAATATTAGCCTCTAAGGTTAAGTGTTTACATAATGTATTATAAATAATAAAAAGTAATGTATTATAATTTACTTCGTAAATATAAAAATGCAATTTTAAAATGTTTTCTTAAAGTTATATAAATTCATTCTCTCAAGATAATGTTCTAAATATTTTAGTAAATGTGAATTTTCCTGTGTTAACATTCTAATACCAATGGTTTTTCAACTGTATAAAGAAGTCACATGTAAATATTTGTTTTACTTTAGTTTGAAGTAGGTTGTTTTCTTTAATTTTTCTATATCTGTGTGTAGGTGAGAATATAGCATTTTCAATTTTATCTAAAATTGCGGTAGGATGTTCAGTTAAATTACAAAATGATTTATCCTGATTTTACTTAGGCAGCATTTGAATTTATCTATTGACCTAGTTTGCAAAAAATAATTACAGTGAAGGGTTTTAACACATATTACCATTCCTTTAGAGGACAGAGTAAGAAAACATTTTCATAAAGCACATACATTGACTTTAATATTGAATTTCTACATCTAATATTTTATTTCAAATGTGTATATGTTATATTTAAATTACAACAAATACAATAATTATTGTGCTTTAGGCTTTACTCTGGTGTTTGTGTAGAATGTTTGCTATATGATCTTAAGTAGTCATTTTTTAAAACGTTTTCTCCTAAATATTCTAAGAAGAAAAAGTCACATTGTTGCCTATTTTGCTTTCCAAAGAATGTATTTAGTTCAATGATAATTGAGATATATTGTAAATAGACTAATTTTTGTTATAAGCCATAAAGTGAATATTTTATTTAGTAAACTGTAATATGCTTTACACTTAGATTATTTTGGAAAATATTGATAATAGAAACAAAATTTATTATTTTAGATACCCTTTTAAATGTTGAGAAATTATAGTGATGAGAATAAGTAATGAAATAATTTTCCTTTTGTTATAGTGAGTATTTTTTATTGCTAAATTGTTTTTTGCCAACTTAAAGTAACTGGTTTTTTTTTAGAAGTGAAAACTAACATGATGTAAATTGAATTGAAATAAAGTTCTGAGTAATATGTAGTAGCATTTTATTTTTATTTATTACTAAATTCTTTGGGCTTAAGAACTTGGCAGTTTTTAAATAAGTTACAGTGTATAGTACAGTAGTAACCATTTTCTTTTACATTGAATAGTTACAATAGTGGATTAATAACAATATGTAAAATACTTGAGAAGAATATTGTTACATATTTTAATAGGAAATGTGAAATCTAAGAATGTGAATAGTGTTACTAAGTTAAGCAATTTTATAATAGTGAGTGTATATTTAAAGTAAAATTATTGAAATCACTTCACATGTGTATATTTCACATTTGCAGTAGTCAAGTGATTAATTGCCGATCACATTCTCTTTTATTTAAAGGTGGTTTTAAGAAAATTTTGTATACAAGTCCATTTAATTCATAAAAGCCATCCTAGGAATAGTCAGCTGGGGTTCAGAAATTCATTAAGTCATTGATTCATTACAAAATATGTATCGAACACTAAAGAATGCTAGGATTATAATGATGAGCTAAATATACACAATTCCCTCCACCCCTCACCACCACAGAGCATAGCGTCAAGTTGGGACAGGGAACATTTTCATGGACTATTACAGCCAATTACAGTACAGTATTACATGGTAGAGGCATTGTACTCAGTATGGAACAATAAGAAAAAGAGATCTAAGTGGAGATTTAAATGATTAAAAGATTATTCTAGTGAAGGAGCAGAGAAAGGTATTTTAGGATATCACAGTTTTAATTAGATTTTTGTTTTCTAAAATTTACCAAAAACTATAGTATCAAATGAAAATACCCATGTATGAAATTACAAAAAGCTGATTTTGGAGTATTCATGCATTTAAAGGCTTATTTTTTATTCTTTATCATTACTTCATGTCAAAAAATAGTCACCTATAGTTAAGATAGGAACATTTAATATTTATCTCATTCCTAAAATAGTTTTTCAGTAAACACTGGGTGGGCGGATTTTAATATCTATCTTTAAATTTAATTCTATTTTTTTTTACCTACTCTTGTTTTTGGAAAGTTTTAAACCATTACTTAACATCAATGAAATATATTAATGTCAAAATAATTCCATCTTACTTTTTCTTTTGAAAGGGATGATAATATTAAAACTGTCAATAACCAAAAAAACACCATATGTCAAGTTTGGATAGTGAAAAATCCAAACATCTTTATCACTCAAATCTATGGTAGTATTTAGCTAACTTTCTTACACCATTTGATTTTCTCTTTATTAAACCTACCATTTATAATTAAATGAATTATTTGAAAAAAATTTTAGACAAATCCCTATTGACTGTTTTTACACAGTTTTCAAATAATGTTGGTTTGAACTTAGTAACTATAAGCACATAGAGAAGATTTAGCACAGGCTCTGGGCTATTGGAATAGGAGAACATGAGCTAGGGTTTTTGCTGAAATTTATGTACAATATTTAAATACACTCCCACTTAAATGAAATGTACAAGATAAAACAATATAGGTTCAATATAAAGGAAAACTATTTCGATAAGTTTTAACAATGAATTTTGTTAACTTTAGGGTCTGTCATTGTCTTCTGTCTTTTGGTTGTAAACACAGGATAACTGAAGGATTTAATGTGCAGAGGTTCACGTGCCTTTTGTTCACATTCTTCCTCTATTCTTTTCAAATCTTACTCATTGGGATTGTCATCCTTTGTAAGAAGAATCTTGGGTCAACATTCAGTAGAACTCTGCACTTGGAAAAGCTTCCATTTCGTTTTGAGAAGAAAATTAGATTGCAACTTAAAGAATTTACACATAATGGTTTATTTTTCATGAGTTGATATAGTAGGTATAGTGTGTAAAACTTAGTTAAGGGAAGAAAGACAACCCTGGGTGGTAGTAGGTGAGTGGATGCATGTTCAAACCAAGCTATTTTCCAAACCTCAATAACTCTAAACCCAGGAAAAAAATAATTCAGTGGTCAGCAGGAGTTTCTCTTCCAATTGCTATACTTCATTACTGGGTAACCTCTTTATTTCAAGTTTTATTGTGTCATGACATCTGCCAGTGGATATATTAGAAACATCAGTACTTACTCATATTTTTGAAACAAGAACTGTTTTTGCTTTTTAAAATGTAGGTTCATATATCTTAGATACTTTAAATATACTTAATGATTAAGTGTACTACTATTAATTTTTTTCTCGCAAAGTATGTGAATGTAATGGACCCAAACTGAATAGTACAGTACCACAATTATATTCTCATGATTTATCTTCTAAAATATATCTGAAGAGAATAGCCAAATAAGTTCATCAATAAAATGTTGTAAGTTAGGTTGATTTTTTTAAAAAATTGGATTTTTGAATTACAGTGTAAAACATTAAAAAAATTTAAAACTATTCCTCATGAAATTGGGTCATGAACAATTAAGAGTAATCTTAATGGTCTTGCTTAAGATGTTTTTTTAAACCAATGTCCTTTAATAGGAATGAGAGGCAAGTTTATGCCAATTGGTTATGTGATTTTGCTGGGTGAGTCTTAAATTGTTAAAAAAAAGTTTACAGGTCACGTCACAGAGTCAAACACCTAGGCATTTTATTGCTTTCTAATAAGCCATTAAACTGAAGAAGAGGCAGTTAAATAGGCAATTAATGTAGTACTGACTTGAGCTCTCTGATTTTAGGTTCTTCAGAAGACGATGAGGTCATTCAACCAGGTTTCATCAGCCCCAGGTTAGTCTTTACTTTTTTTTTCCAATTAAATATTTCACTTGACTAAGGTTTTAAAAAGGTTATTCGAGGCATATAAGAAAACTTGACAGCCCTCAGGAATTCTCCACTTTGGCAAGATGGGTACCATATCCTACTGTACTCCAGATGATTTCATCTATAAACTGATACTCCCACCAGAATTGCATGGATGAAATATTCTAATTAACTCCTTTTCCTTCTGACTTTAGCAGTATTGGATTTTGTGGTTTCCTTTTCCATTTGTCATACAAGATAGATAATAGATATTTAAATGCTTGTGGAGATTTGTGGCTTGTTCATTTTGTAACTCCCATATAAAAATGGGAACTGACAGATACCTGTTTGAATTAATTTAAAGATGACACTTGGTACTATTTCCAGATAATTTACCATAACAAATAGCACAATATATTAAACATTTTTCAGGGATTCAGGAAATTTTCTTAATCTAGGAAGCTCCATTTAGTTTCCTTTTCATGAACATGTATGAAATTTGTTCCTCATTATACTGTAAAAATAAATCATTTGAACTTTTAACAATTTAAACCTAGACTTTTAAAAATATGTATCCTTTTATTTATTTAGGTGTGCTATAAAACCTAGACTTTTGATACATAAATATTTTCTTTTATTACTGAAATTAACTGAAAACTTACAACACTTTTCAGTAACAATTCTATTTGATAATAATGTAGTATTTTGGCTTCTGCTCTGCTGAATTTAGTGTCTTGGGTCTACTTTTGATTAATACTATTTTGAAAACACACTTAAAAGCTGTAATATGACAAAGTTCATGAGCATTAGTAAGTACAAATAAAAAGCTGTTATTTTATTATTAAGCTTATTAAATATAAGATTGTAGGTAGCAAGAGGAAGTAGTAGGGATCAAATCTTTAATGAGGAAGCCACTGATAGGCTCTGCCATTTGACAAACACTTGACTTTTCTCTGGAGTGAATCCTTTGACATGGAGATGATGCTTTTCATGAGTATCATGAAAAAGAAGATTCTGAAAAGTTGCTACAATATTTTCATTTACCAACGAGTTGCCCCTTACTACTGATTATATTTTTTCTCTGGTGGCAGATTGGAGGCAGTCCAGAGGCCTTTTTCTTTTCTGTTGGGCAATAATGTTAACGCCAATGTGTTAAGTGACTGCAATAAAGTTTCATGTCTGTGTTTCCTTGTGATTAAAAAAGGGTTGGCCAGGGAGAGGTTCCACTCTGACCACAAGAAAGTTTATTTCCAGAGATTACATTTAAGCTGAAAGACTTGAACATTGACTGGTTCAGTCTCCTCACTTTGCAGATGAGGAAACTGAGACCCAGAGAAGCTCAATGATTAGCCTAAGGTCATAAGGTCATTAAATGGGACCAGAACTCTGGCCTCTAGTTTCTTTCTTTCTTTTTTTTTTTTAAGTTTTATTTATTTTAAGTAATCTGTACACCCAACATGGGGCTCGAACTCACAACCCCTGAGATCAAGGGTCCCATGCTCTACCAAACTGAGCCAGCCAGGCACCCCTGGTCTCCAGTGATATAGTTAGATCTTTTTTCTCCACAGATTTGCTTCTTATACAGGCATCTTTAAAGCCTGAAGATTTCTTCTCACTTGCCTAATCTTTCACTCCTGCTTTCTTTCCTTTCCATTTTCCCTCTACCTCTCCTTTTCCCCCAAATAAACTCAGAGTGAAGATATTAAAAGAAATAACTTGGAAGCAGTCCACACTCTTATTTCAGCTTATTATTTCTTTTGATGAGATTAAGTTTTAAAGAATAAACTTTCATTCATTACTTTGCGAGACAGGTAAAGACTTGTATGTTTACATTATTTAGTGTAATTTCTACAGACTGAAAATATTCACTGCAAAAATATCTTTAAATTATGAAGAATACATGTTCAAGTAGTACAGGTGAAAAATATGACTCATCTTTCAAATAAATCATGAAGCTTCTTTTTGTGCTATTTTAGGCTATTTTAGGCAAAGTAATGTAATGTTTATTACTAAATGATTTTTCAAATCTATTGCTGTTCCAATTAAAATCATTTAAGGAAGTATTGAGCACAATTCAGAAAATATTTGGGAGGACCAATAATAAAATTATATTCCTCCTTTTCACTGGGGGAGAAGTATGTTAATAGAATAGGATTTTTTCTATTCCAGTTTTTTTTGAAAGAAAGTTTCTACAAAATGGTGGTCTTAAAATAATGCCCCTTTTCTGAATTAATTGTGTTGTGTTACTTTTTTGCTGAAACATAACTGACCAAAAGGAAAGAAAGTTATTTTTGAAATACGAAGGCAATTTGTCTGGAAAACTTAAACTTTATGCTAATCGGTTCCTGTTTTTCCATAATTTAATTATACCTGGGGAAATGTGTAAAGATATTTAAGGAAGAATTTTAAGAGATTTTTACAGCTGTGTAAAAATTCTCAAATTGAACAATTGTGTTTAAGCCAGAGCATTTTGCTTCCAGATAAGGAAATTAAATGAGAACGGAATTTTGCTTTTTGGAAACAAAAACAAAATACCCCCCCAATTCTGAAGTGCCTCTACTATAAGACCAGCGCACCCAGGCGAGTACTCTTTCACTTGACTCCGTATTGTAAGAATTTCAAGAAAAGTTATTTGCCAGTAGTTTGCTGAAACACAGTGAGTGGGAGGGATCGGAACAGTTTGCCCGACGTGTGGGTCTGCAGCTTTTGGGCGGGAAACCTCACCCGGGGCTCCAGAGCTGGTTCCCTAAAATCATCCCCAGCCGCCCCTCCACCCCCTTCCCCGCATAAGTCTTTTCCTGATCCTCCAAAGGCGCATTGCCACGTTTTCCTGGCTTCCCGAAAGGACGGCGCCAGGGTTCTGTCTGAAGACAGCTCCATTTTAGGTTTAGCCTGGTGGGGGAGTGGGGGTGGGGTGGGGGTGGTGGTCAGTCTCTGGGGTTCTGATTCAGCGTCCCCCTTGACTTCACTTCTCTTAGATAGCGGAGACAGATATCTCACAGATAAAGGGACCAAATTATAAGTGCTATACATCTGAAAATGCAGTAAAAGTAGTAGATTGTGCCAAGTGTTGCCTTCATAATAGTGAAGGCAAGGGTTTCTTTTGTTTGGTGTTCTTGGGGACAAAACGACAAATTTAAAAGCCCCTTATTAGTGAGAAATCACCAGTCTTCTTTGGAACGGTTTGACTTCTGGAGAGGAGGTGGTGATGTGATGAATAAAGGGAAAGGTGACTGGGGAGAGAAAGGGGAGAGGAAGTTGCTGGGGCGGGAGGTGGAGTGAAAGGGCGGATCTGCTGGCCTGGGGGTCCTAGCGACCCTGGGGCGCAAGCTGCGCGGGAAGACTGGCGGCTGCGAAGGCAGCGCTGGGGCTGCCGACCCCGGCCTTATTTGCCGGGAGGAGAGCGCGGGTGGAGTCGCTCGCCACAGTGCCACGGCCCCTCCTCCTAGTTTTAAGAAGAACCAAAGCATTGTTTCTGCTGTAATAGAAGTCACTCATTGCTTATAGTTGACAACCACTTCGGTGGCTCTGGCACCTTTTTCGGTTCCTTGCATTGTACTCTTAGAGTTTTTGAAAAAAAAGAAAGAGAGAGAGAGAAAGAAAGAAAACGGCCAATAAAATGTGTACTTCGTTTTTTAAATGAAGAAATCTTAGATTGTGATGACCAACAGGCATATGGATAGGTTAATTCCTTAATTTTTCTCCCCAGTGTGTTGATGATTCTTTGTAACTACTTGAACTCATTTTTGAAACATTTTGAAAGAACTATGATAAATTAAGCTACTAAAACATTTGGCTTTCACAAGACATGCGTTTTGAGTCAAGCACAGGTCTTTCTGGCACTGAAAACAAGTAGGAAATGAGAAAAAAATTAAAACCAGAAGACTTCAGGAAGGTGACAAATTGGAAAGCATTCTAGGAGATTCATAGGACTATTTTATGTGAAAGAAGCACTCTAAGAGCTTAAAGAGATTATGGTCAGTTTTATAAAAGGCTCTAAGTCTCGAAAGATTGTGGGGGAGGTAGGCAGAAAAGACGAATCTATTTAAACGACAGTGCCCTATCCCTGAAAGAGTGATATTTTCTGTCTCACTGTGTCTCCTTCCTTCACTGCTCTCCCTTCCCAATTTCCTCCCCTCCTCCTCTTTTCTCTTCCCTTCTCTCCCTCTGTCTTTCCCCCACCCCCAGGTATGTACACGGATTTGCCTTAAATTCTTTGTGAATGAATGTTAGAGGATTTCTCAGAGTTCCCAGTTGGAAAAAGCCTTCTACACAACTTGAAAGGCTGATGTCCCTCTCAGGAAATGAATGAGTCGATAACCTCTGACACCAGTGACCAGTCCAGTGAACCCTACCTTAATTCCACTAATACTGGAGGCCCCCAATCAGGCAAGGCTGTGACTCTCATAACCATACCATTCAATGTGGTTCAGTTATGGTATTTCACACTTTTCATATATAGATTGATAGGTTTGAATCTCATCAAATTTAATAATCAACAAGGGTTTCAGAATCCACCTATATATTGTTTCTGATTTTATGATGATTAAACTATTTTCTAATTAAAAATAAACTTACAGATAAAATATTGTTTACCATAAATGTATGTTGGTGACAACACTAGACTATACTGGTCTGTGAATTTTATGATAATTACTTTCATATAAATAGTAGCACTTACCCTCAATTTCCATGAATACTTTTCAGATTATTTTTCTCTGTTACCAGATGTTGATTTTTTTCAGATGTTAATTTTTTTATCAGATGTTGATTTTTAAAAGTAATTCATTTAAGATATAAAAAACATATAACTTATTTTAAATTAGTTTTTTTCTATTTCATATTATGTGAAATGTTTCACCTGAAATGCCATCTTAAAGTTACTTCAGTGTAATCAGTTGATTTCTACTATTAAAACAATGCCTAAAAATGTTTTGTTAGCAAATAATTTTTTTGAGCGCTTTTGTTGTTACTCTTGCAAAATCATTTGGATTTTTACACTTTTGCTTTCCTCCCTACCAGCTGGAATATGGTTATTCTCCCCAAAGTAAATAAAATGAGAAAGCTTTGCCTCCTTTCCTGAGAAACAACAAAAGAAACATGAAAAATCTTTCCAAATTGATCAGTCTTGATTGATGCCTTTTACCACAAACAGCTGAAAAGAACATATTTACACACACCCATTTATTTCAGTTCTGAACCAATTAGTATGAATTTATATTTAGTTATTTAATATGGGGACGTGGTGTAAATAGGTGCATTCTGTGGGTTTTCAAAAGCTTTTAGATCCAGAATCCCCATACTTTAGTTTGTGAGAAACAGTGTTAAGAGTTAGGAGTGTAGACATGTTTCAAGAGCCGGGGAGGGGGATTGCGGGTAAGGTGGGGGAGGGTCAACTCGGTAGCTTTGCCGAAGGGAAGTGGTATCTGTACAGTTTCTCCGTAAACTGCTTGTTTAAGAAAATGGGGGGTGGGGTGGGGGAAAGAGTGGTGGGGCGTTTTAATGTTTCAAAGACGGGTTATATTTTATATTTTAAAGGAAGTAAAGCATTTCTAGTTGATCCATAATATTTATTGTAGTATTCGATGAGGGCGGTAATATTGGCGTGAGCATCTAGTAATCAGCAATCCTTTGAATCAATTTGAAAGGTAAAGGGTAAGCATTTTGAAACTGGGGCCAGGCCAGAGAAGGGACGGTAGGAGCCTAATCCGTTATTAAATTTTCGTTTATTCGACTCTTCTATCTATTGGTAGTGGACTTTTTAAATGTCAGGGTCCAATCAATATGATATGAATTTACCTTTTTTCTCCCACTTGTCCTCTTTCTTTTCCCCTCCCCCCCACCCCTCCCCCCGCCCGCGACCGCTTCTTTTTTTTTTTTCTCCCCCACCTCTTTCTCTGGCTCTGCAGCCGCCTGTGCTGGCGGCTCCTCTTCACCTCCCCTGCCTGGCGCTCCCCTCCCCCTCCCTGCCCTACGTCGTCTTGCTCTTGGGGAACAATCGCCACTGATTGAGGTTCACTCTATGTTAGGCTGGAAAACTGGGCTGTTATTTAGGAAGTCATTAATCACATCTCCTCCCCCGGAAAGAGATGGCGGAGAAACCTGTGAAGTACAATTCCCCCTTCAAAATGTTCCGAAATGATAAACCTAAACATAATTTGAGTACATGAAGGTGCTAGCGATTTTTCCGGTAGGATCTTATTTTAAATTTGAAAAAATTTCGGGGCACGATCAGGAAATTGTGTGTTTTCGTCTTATTGTAGGTGTGTGTTACTATTATCTAAAGTTTCATGGAGATGTAATTAGGTTTAATTAGATCGTTTGTAAATTATATATTTTCCTCTAAGAACTGAATTAAATATGAAATTTTCACCCCAAGCAGATTTACTACTATGGAGCAGCTGACTTCCTAAGGGGGGAAAAAAAGCGTAACATCGGTTGCTTTATTTAAATGGCTTTTTCCCCCTAAATGAGATTATTTAGACAGGCTTGTGTGTAAGGCACGCGTGGGCACATATATGACTGCCGTTTTTCTAAATCGACGATTCACACTCCCTCCATTGTGTTTAAGTAAAAGCACGAAATCAGCATTCTGATTTATCCTAAAGAAGCGTCCCAAATTGTCTTTAAGATAACATGTTTGAGTTTTTCATGTTCATTCATAAATTATTTTGATGTCAGCATAGATGAAATGGCGATTGGTTATCTCTTCCTCTTGCCAGCCCCTTAAGGATCCGAGGTGAAATTAGTAGCAAGAAAGCATGTAATTGACAAAGTCACGTGGCTCAGGGGGCCAGAAACTGGAGAGAGAAGAGAAAAAAATCAAAAGAGGGAAAGCACGTTAGACCATGCGAGCTAAATTTGTGATCGCACAAAATCAAGATGTTAGATTGATGCAGAAGATCACTCCGTTCCAAAGGGAAAGTTTTCATCTCACGAGTTTGGAGCAGAGGGCCCGTGGGGCAACATGGCCGAAGGTTAATTTTCTTTTCTATTGTTTTACTGTGATTTTCTCTCTTCCTTTCTCTCCCCCCCTCCCCCCTTCCCCCCCCTCTTTCCCGGTCCCCCCTTCCCCTTTTACCCCAATACGGGGCATTACCCCCACTCCCCATCGCGCATTGGGGCTTTCTGCAACCTATTGTTATAGATCTCCAAAAATGTTTTGTACCGCCCACACTGATTCACAACTTGAAAAGCTTTCAGTGGGCTATTGTTTGAATTGTTTGAGTGTGATTAAGCGCAGTTTCAGTTAGTGAGCCCAAGAAAACTTTTATACACCTGCCCCCTCCCCCATTCCACCCCAACTTTAATTGAAAGTTATTGGGGGGGAGGGGTATGCACATTGCAAATAACCCTGGATTCACTGCTGCCGCATGTGCATTAACTAGTTCTAACCATCTTCACGATTTCTCTTTCCTCCTCGTGCCCTCAGGAGAGAATAGTTCCGCTGAAAATTTCTCTTTGTAAATGGGATCAGTGTTAAATCAGCAATATGCAAGTAAAGTATCGCATGCTGTACTGTAATATGTGGCTGGAAAATGGAGTTAAATGAAAAAGTACACGTATGTACAGAAAAGTGGAAGTTGATGTGATCGATAGAACAGTGTGGCTCCCTCCTCCCCCCGCTTCCCCCTTTTAACCCTTTCTTTTTAAATATTTTCCGTAGAAGAAAAGAATCAACCATTTATTCGAGTTTCTTTCTATTTCCTACCCCACGCCCCAATCAGTTTTTTTCTCTTTCAACGAACAGTTTGGGAATCCAGACTAACTTACTCTTTTTGTCCTATTCTACTCAGGCGGGGCAAGCAAAGGTGGTGGAGAAGAGCCCGGGAAGCTGCCGGAGCAGGCAGAGGAGGAATCCCAGGTTTTGCACGGAACTGGCCACTGTAAGTGGTTCAATGTGCGAATGGGATTTGGATTCATCTCCATGATAAACCGAGAGGGAAGCCCCTTGGATATTCCAGTCGATGTGTTTGTACACCAAGTAAGCCAAACTTCTATCACCCCTCTTCTTTTTTTCCATGTGCAGGAGTTGGTCAGTAGGTTTGTCAATGGACGTACACTGAAAGAGAAAATCTTCCTTACCATCCTGGGTTAATCCGGTTTTTAGGGTATGTGTATGGGCCCCTTACTGGGTATCTTTTCCTAAACGGAAAATGAAGTCTTTGAAATTTCACTGCTTGGGTGCTGGTTGACTTTATTAGCAAGTTCCCCTCTTCATTCGACAGCGAAATTGCTGTAGTGTAGCTTCCGGTGTTATGGGTTACAATATACTCTGTCGCCTCTGCTGAGTGAATGAGTGGGGAAATGAATGAAGAAAGAGTGATCATTTTAAGTTTAAAAAAATTTGCTGTTATAGGAAATCTATGGGTCTCCTTACTTGAGATATCTTAAGTCACAGTAGCTTCCCCTATTATTTCGTTTCTGCCTCCCTGATAGTCATTTGTGGATTCAAATAAAAATAATTTGATTTTACAGTAAAATAAAATAGAACACTGTTGGCCAACTGTGGATTTGAAGAAATGCCAAGAGAAGATGTTTGGTAATCAAACATTTTAGAAATGTGCTCCCTTGTAGGGCATAGGTCCAAGGATACTGTCTCTTTAAGAAACTGAACTCAAAAAACATGTGGCCAGCTGTGGCTCTAGTTTGTGTGTTTAAAATGTTCTAGTCTGCTATTTTGGGTAAATTTCCACCATTGCTTATATTGTGTTGTAATTTTTTAAGGTGCTTAAATACCAAACAGAATGTCATTGCTTACTATTTTCAAAATTTTAACCCAGAAACAAGTGAATTAGTACTACTCTTCCATTTTCACTCCTCTATTGCTTAATCTATAGCAAAAAAAAAAAAAAAAATTACAGTTTGTGAGCTTGATTATTTCATTGAAAGAAGTTAATTCTCTGTAATGAATTCTTAGGAGTAAAGGGATTTAAGACCAAAGAGGTTTATTTTGGCTTGACATTTAAGTTTAAAAAATTGAATGAATGGCTCTCAATACTACAGATTGACAGATACATGCAAGAAATACTTAGTATATTTGCAAGAAAAGTATGTATTTTATTTGATTCTGTGTTGCATGTTCCTGGTAATATTTACAACGTCCTTTACTCCCCAAGGAATATCATCTTCAAATTAAGTATATAAACAATAGAAACATATGAAACCATTCTGTTTTGATCTGTTGTCCTGTGGTGGTTGGTAGCTTCCTGACCTTGCTGTGTGGTGTGTGTTTTCCTTTCCTAAGGGCCTGGCCATCATTATTGGCTGTTTACATGTGGAAGGATCAGCATAATCTGTGAATTGAAACAGGGTTTAAATATATAAATAGAAGTCCATAGACAGGCTACTGGATTTTATGCCTCTTACTTTATATTGCAAAATGAACCTACATTTTCTGCTTTTTTCCTCCCTATACTGAATGATTGAAATCATTGACAAATCCATTTTCTCTCAGGCTCTGGCTTTCCCCACTTTGAACCTTCTTTAGGTTGTTAAATTGTTCTTTATGATCTCATAAATTTGTTTTATAGATGAATAAAAAAAATAGCCCTTTTCTTCTTTGATCACACCTTGTTATAATTTGGTTTCCTGTGTTTACCTTTTAATACATTCAAATATTAGACATTTTATTAACCAGTATTAATATTTAGAACCACAAGACATCCAAATTTAAGCTATTTAATGGTTATATGTTGGTAAACTTAAGTATATCCACGAATTATGAAATACTATATTGCTGGAAAAGTTTTATTTATAGGTAGTGAACAGTTTCTAGAGTACAAATGTTGATTATTAATATTAAGCTTGCTTTAATCTTCTGTTACATATCGTGTATTTACTAATAAAACAGTATTAAAATGATACATGAGAAAAATTCTCATAAAATGTATATATTTGTGTTCTTATATTTTTAGGAAGAAGTATGTAAAAAAAGTTGATAGAACTTAAGTATTAGCATTTTTGTGATGTAACAAACCGGGGCAGTGATATTCTTTAAATTAAAATTAGAAAGTGATACTTCAGGGAATTTTTTTGATGGCTACAGTATTCGTTTTTTGAAATATATCTCACTTTTTTCGTAGGGAAAAATTATGTAGATTTCAGTTTTATTTTTTTTCTTCTTGATTTTGATGCCTTGGTGGAGGAGTTTCTCTTATATTGGGACTCACATAAATTGCATATAAATCATATGAATAATTGTTTTGAACAAGGCAGGAATCCTACAGATTTTAGCCAAGCAATTGCAGGTAATAATAAATAGTCATAAATGATGTGTGCAGGTATCATGTCAGCATCACTTACACAATCAGGTTACAATTCAGGACCATTTAACAAAAGTTTTTAAAATACTTTAAAAATTATTATTTTACTGGCATTTTTACTGTATGAGAATTTTTGAAAGCATACTATGTTTAATGTATGATTCCAATTAGATTTTTCCCTCATTATCTATATACTATTTTGTTATGAAAGAATAAGCATTGTAGGTAATTAGGAATTTTAAATGTTCAACTGGACCGATATCTACTCATTATTTTAAGTACATGGAATAGTTTTGGGTTTTGTGTTTTTTTTTTGAGTCTTCAGAAGTACATGTGTCACTAGATATTTTTTAAGTACTATGAAACATTTTTAATAGTATGTATTTGGGGAAATAAAAAAATCATTTTAGTTTAACATAATGTTTAAAAATTCATGCTGTGGCTTCCAGGATTTTTTTTTTCTTTAAAAAATATTGACTACGTATACTTCAACAAAAAATAAATAAATAAAATACATAAAAATAAACAGGAATAGCAAAAAAAAAAGAAAACTCTACTGCAAAGAATTGCACATCAAGAACAATTTAGTTGCTGTGAAATGAAGAGAATATATGCATGTGTAGTTTTAAAATAGAGCTGTACATTAATAGTTAACATAATTCTATTTAAAATTTGTTGGCAAGAATACAATCACGCTTTCTTCTGGTCTCTGTAATGTCCCCAATTTCTCAAAAATAAACATGACTTAGATGCTATACCCTTCTTATCTTTAGACTTGTTGATAAATGCAGTGAGATTCTGCTATTTGAGGATGGTATGTGACCATTGGTGGTTTAAAAATGGCAGTCTTCATTTGACTTCCTAATATTAACTTGTGATTTAAGTGATCATATGATTATGGATTGGTAATGAATATATGTATTCTGACACACGTTAATGTGGAAACGATAGCATTTAATAATATTTTTAAAAACTTATAAGAATATATAAATACTGTATTTTTGAATTTTGTTACAGCTTATTGTTTTTGAGTTGTTCCTTAAAATATTTAATAATTAAAATTGGACAATTTTGATGATGATTTAGTTTGTAAATAGGATACATTTGTAGGAATTTCTTACTTGAGGATCCAGTGCAAAGCAGAGATTTGTCTCTCAACTGAAGTAAGAATATACATACATAGTTAATACAGATTTGTAAGTCTAGGTTGCTTTTGCTACTAAGGCGATTTCATCAGTTTGAGTACAATTATTTTGTAATTACTAATAATCAATACTTCTTTTAGTTTATTGTTACTGATAAGTTAAAAAAATTGCATTCACAGTTAGATTGTGGGGTAACATATTTAAATTACCTGGATAGGTCTCTTGCAACCTTTTGAAATATTATAAACTTTGACAGAACTTAAATATTTAATGATAGTTTAGATGAGTCACATGGTAATTAAAGTTAGATCTTTTTGGAGAAGGGCAATGTTCCCTAATAACTACTTATTGATGTTTATTATCATTTAAGTTTTTCTTTACGTAAATTTTGATATTTATTTCCAAAGTCATTTTCTCACCTAATGAGAAAAAATAAACTTTGTTGGGGTGGGGGTATAGAATCCATTCTCATTCTTTTCCTCTCTTCAGCTCATTTGCATAATAATATTTTCTTTGCTTTTTCAGTTCTATATCTGGAATTCTTTGCCATCAACTATGGTATAAAGAATTTTTAACATAAATGTATTTCATTTATTTCACTATTTATGTAAGAATTTTTTTTCCAGAGAGAAAGAGTAATGTCAAAATGACTGTAATTTAGCTACCATTATTTAATAGGCTTAAATATTTATTAATAATTTGGTTTTGAATTTTTAATTTACTTTTCAAGTATTGATGTTTTCTTCTTATGCTTTTTATTTCTGGTTTATACTTTGATCTTAATGGAAAACACAAATGTCCATATTACAACGATTTAATATATTTTTTATGTTCCTTTTATTACTTTGCTCAGAAAACATCTCAAAGCAATGGAAATGGGAGAAATAAGAATATTTCTGTAACTGAGATAAATTTAAGGCATTTTTATTAACAGCATATGATATGAAAACATTTGGAGATGAATAGTTTTTAAATATATGAAAATTTTATGTATTATACACAGTTCAGTTGATGTAGCAAGAGAGTTCATGTCTCAGTGATTATTAATTATGCAATTCATGAAAACAGATTTACTCCAGTATGTTCATGTTTAAAGATTTTTTCATAATATTTCATCACCAATTTATTAGCCATCTTTATTTTTATCATAGTTTAGCATGAATACATTTTTCACAGAATGGTTGTGATTATTATTATTCTTGGGGCTGTTGAAAATATCAGTGTCAAAAATTATTTAGACATAGCAAAATCTTAGAAATTAAAAAAATATGATCATTAATAGTTACAGCTCATTTGTTAGTGAATTATACATTTTAATATTTTGAAAATTGTTCCTAAAACTACCAAGTTTTCAAGATGATTTGCCCAGTTGACCAATTTAGAAGAATCCCAAATGAAATGCTTTAAAGCTGTTTAATCATAAAATCACATGTAAAGACATTTAAATCAAAATTTTATGACTTTTATTGTCTTGAAATATATTAGATAATTTTCCTTCTGATTTTCAAATGCTGGTCTATTTTCAAGACATTTTTGTTTTTGTTTTTGTTTACTTCTAAAAAGATATTTTTATTCTAATTCAGTTTAAATTGAATGTGGCCAATATGTGAATTGGCCATATATTTAAGATAGTCTTCCTCATGTTAAATACTATTGATGCATATCAACTATACTTCAGTAAAAATGAATAAAGATTATTGTTGTAAGTTTTAAATATTTTCCTCTTATTTTTTATTCTTTTTTTTTTGAAGACTATTCACAAAAAATGAAGGCAATAAATCAAAGAATTGTTTTTTAAACAAATACATGAGAAACCACTTACCAGTATTTAGCATAACAACTTTAACCTACCTTTAACTGAATCTTAGAGTTCTTGGGTTTCATAAGAAGTTAAAAACTTCCTTTGTTGCCTGCATTCAACATGGTAGATAAAAAGTGAGATCATTGTAAATTGTGTTGCTTTGGGGCAGCAAGGAAGCCTTATTATTTAAACTTGCCAGAATTCTTTCTGTTCAGAAATTACATAGATAATTGCAGATAGTTTTGTATATCTTAACTGAGTAGTTCTTCTGGTATTGTGATTAACCTAAAAGTTACTAGTTAAAAATATGGTGTGCTGTGTTTTTATTTCTAATCCAAGTATAACCTAAACAAAGTGAGGGTATTTCTGATTAATTAAACTGGAAATGTATTACTTTAAATATGATATTCTTTTGACTTGATTTGGAACTACATGTGAACTAGAGTTATTTTATTATTATCAATTCTTTATATCTTGAGATATTTCTCACTGAATTTTAAGTAACAAGAAATTCAGCTTGTTCAACATATAGTTACTATAGGTTATGGCATTGTAACATACACAGTCCATAAGAAACTTAAATGGTTTATATTCTCTCCTAAAATAATTTGATTATAACATCTTCTAATATTGAAAAATTAACAGTAACATATTCAAGAAAATACATTGTAGTTCAGTGGGGTATATTTAGAAATTATCTTTTAATGAGTACTTCTATTGAATGAGTAACAAAAGTATTTGTTATATTGCATTTTGATATATCAGGATTGATTTTATTTTCCATCTAGCAACAAATTGGAAAATTATCTGAAAATTACAGCCCCCCCACCCAGTGTCTAAATATTTGACAATTTGGAAATGCTGTCTAACCTAAGATTTATAGATAATTGATAGGCTTAGTCTTACCTTTCTTTTTAAAACCGGCAGCAAATTGGAGTAATTAATACCTAATTTTTTGGGGTGTTATATAAATTGTGTAGCAAGTGTGTGTTTAATAAATGAACTAAAATGTAACCTAGTCCTTATCACAATAAAATCACACGTAAGTTATTTTCAGAGGCATACATTCATAGTAGAAAATTAAATTGGTACCTTCTTTTATGTGTTCTCTTTAAAATTGGGCAAAATGTGTTGTATAATAGCTTAATTTCTGGCATATAATATTGTTTGTTTAAAATATCAGGATATAAATGGGGTCTTGGAAATGAATTAGTTATACAGGTTGTTTTAATAGTTTGTTTTATCATGAGTTTTACCTGAGTATTCAGTTGTACATAGCCAGTTCGTGTATTCTTAAGTATAAGCTAAAGAAAAAGTATTATTTTAAATAGACCTGCTGTGATATATAATACCTTTTGCTCTGTAACTAATTATTTAATCTTTGTGAGGTACTATACAGTAGTATAGCTTCTGGTCACATAGATCAGTATTCAAATCTGAGTTCATTGTTTGTAGGGGAGTGAGTTACCTTGTCAGTGTCTCAGGGTCCCATAAAGGGAGGGGACAAAACAGTAACCACTTTTGTATAGGGTTATTATGAGGATTAAATGTTATTACACATGTAAAGCATTTAATACTGAGCCTGGGAGATAGTAAGGGCTCAGTGATGTTTGTTGTACATAGTTAATATTACTAAGAAGTGGTAGTGTGGTAGACTAAGGAATAAAGGATCAGAAATGAAGGAAGGTTTGGATTTGGCTTCGCCACTTCGTGGTTTTCTTAGTTTTGGCTAGTCACTTCCTTCAAGCTTCAGTGTTCCCATAGGTGAAATGTGTTCAATAGTATCTTTCCTCCCCATTTTTCAAGGTTAAGGTAAGGGCTCATTCAGGTAGTATACATGAAAATAATTTAAGAATGTAACACTACCAGGTTAGTTTTAATTTTTATTTTGAGCACTGTATTTTTATTGATACTCTCACCATGTAAATCGTCAAAATTTTTAAAAGATAGTAAACTCATGTCATTTATTTTTTGGCATTCTCTGCTTTATTAAGGTATAATTTATATAGAGTAAAATTCACCAATTTAAAGTTACAGTTAGATGAGTTTTGACAAATTATGTAACCAGCACCACAGTCATGATACAGAACATTTCATCACCCCAAAATTTTCCTTGTGTCCATTTGTAGTCAGTCACCCTTGAAGACAGGAGGTTTAGTTGTTCTATATGATTATTGATATGTCATAGTAACTGGTTAAATGACCTGGCTCTTTTTAACTTTGTCACCTTAGACATAAGCTACAATTCAGTATCCTTTATCAAATACAGCCCACACTTACTTTAATGTTTTTTGTTTCTCTTTAGAGTTATTTCTGCTTGCTTTTTCACTAGTAGTTTCTATGTTTATGAAAGTAAGATTAATTAGTATGCATTTCACTGATCTTCTGTCTTAATTTCATTTATCCTATGGTACTTTTTCATGCAATGTAAACTCATTACCTACCTAAAGGGCATAATTAGGCTTATTGATATTCATATTTCTTGTTAGAAATTTAATGAATTTCTTTTAGAAATATAATGAATTTCTATCTCAACTGAGTAAACATTCTTAGAGGTATAAATTGGCAAGATGGTTTATTGTGTAAAAGTACTAACTTGTAAGAAAATGGTTACTCTAGAAAAATTTCTGGTTCAATATTTATTCATGTATTTTTTTATTGATCACATAGTAGGTGTAAATCACTCTTGGATGATAGACTTAAGAGTTATGCTCTACAGTTTGCTATATATTATTTTATTGTTTTTAGCAAAATTTTTAGTAAGATTTTTCCAATTCTCATTCTTTTCATACGATGTATAAAAGCAGTGGATCATTTTTTCCCATAAACCATTCACTTTTTTATGAAACCTAGTTATGTAGCTTCTACCCATTTAAATTGGGGGAAACTATGATAAAATAATAAATGTTAGTTTTCAAATTTTGAGCTAAATACAGTGATTTCTTATCAGTCTTAAAATACATAGTTTTCAGATTTCTTTTTTTTAAAGATTTATTTATTTATTCATAAGAGACAGTGAGAGAGAGGCAGAGGGAGAAGCAGGCTCCCTGCTGAGCAAGGAGCCTAATGCGGGACTCGATCCCAGGACCCTGGGATCATGACCTGAGCCGAAGGCAGACACTTAACCATCTGAGCCACCCAGGCACCCAGTTTTCAGATTTCTTGTGTAGAAACTATCTTTACCAATGTTTAGAATCATTTTACTGTGCTATTAATAACACACTTAACTTTTACTAGCTGCTTTAACCTTTTGTTATAACAGTCCACTTTTTAAAATCAAAACCCACTTTAATTTATTACTTTGTTGGGGAAGAATGAAGGGGGGGAATTCGGAGAGGGAGCAGAACCATGACAGACTATGGACTCTGAGAAACAAACTGAGGGTTCCAGAGGGGAGGGGCGTGGGGGGATGGGTTAGCCGGGTGATGGGTATTGAGGAGGGCACGTTCTGCATGGAGCACTTGGTGTTATACGCAAACAATGAATCATGGAACACTACATCAAAAACTAATGATGTAATGTATGGTGATTAACATAATATAATAATAAAAACAAAAACAAAAAAAATTTATTACTTTGTTAATCTTAAAGTTGACATTTATTTCAAAATCTTTTAAGTTTGCTAATAACTTTAAGATTTTGTTCAGTTTTATTGTGCTGTATTATCTAAAGACTCTATGTAAAATTCAAATTAACTTTACTCTGGCCATGATTTCTTCATGACCATTTATTCCCTTAGGCTTTGTAAGCAGTTGCCTAGGCCATTACTGATAGCAGCTAGAATGTGCCCAGATACTATAATGCCTAAATTCTTTTATCTTAACATTTTCTTCATTCAGATGAATTCTTTATCCTTAGTTCAGTTTGTAACAGAAGTCTGACAACACAAGTTCTATCTATTGCTTTAAAAACTTCATGGATCGTTGATATATTGTGGAGCTTGGAATGAATTCTTTCAACTGTTTTTCCAAAGTATGACTTTAATAATACATCATTTTGCTTACAATATTGGAACACTGGTACTTGGAGACTAATTCCACTTTCAACAACTTCCTTAAATCGATTAAATGATATTAGAGACACATACCTAACACATTTCTGTGTAAGTCATACATTTAAGATAAATGAATAAATTTTTTTCAATTTTAACAAGTAAAAAAAGCTTTTTTTTTTTAGGATTGGTTAAACTATGAATCCAAAATTTAATCACAGTAATGAGCTCATTTATTTAGCTCTCTAATTAAAATTTTTAGTTGAATACTAAATCTAAGGACAGTTGGATTTGCACGTTTGCCCCTTTCACTGTTTCCTCCCCCATGCCATTGAAGAATTTTGAATGGTGAGGAATTTGCGCCCTTTGGCTCAGGTTGCAGACCCACTTGATCAAACCAGAGAAGCTGGGGTCAGAACTATTCATTGCTTATCTTTTCCTTGGGCCACTTGTAAATCCTGCCTTTCTGCTCTGTAAAAAATCTCTTTCTATTAGACTTAAAATAAAGCCTGGAGTATAAAAATGGGCATAATAGTTGATGATTGATTGTGACTCTGCATGGGTTAATTTTACTAATTTAGAAGTTTTTCATTGCATTGCAATTTATTTGGTGTATATAATTTCATTTAAATACATGTTATTTCATAAGCTATTATAAAAGCACCCTGTTGGTAGTGAAAGTGTAATGATATTCTATCTTAGGTGGAGATTTTACAGCTTTGAAATGTCGTGATTACTTTAAAGTAAATTGAATTAGTTAATTTCAATCAGAACTCTAAAAAGTCTCAAAGTATTTATTTTGTTTTGATATATTTAATTTCCAGTATTTATACTGACAGTTGAAATTTGCTTGAATCAATTATAGTACAAGTTTATGAACTGTTATCAGTAATGGTGTGAAGAGTTTAAATACAGAGCCAGGTTTAAAACAAACATAAAACACTTTGTTCTTATCTCAGCATCCCTTAAAAGTATACAGCTCTGGTTCAGGACCTCAGGACCACCCATCACCCTGGACATTGGATACTCCTATTTATTCAAGAAGCTTGTGAAGTATCTGTGTGCCAGTGGGGGATGGTGTGTGTATCTGCTAGGGAATCACAGTTAGGTGATTTTACCCCAACAAAAGCAGCAACATTGTTTAGAAACTGAATTAGGTTCCTATAGAATTTTCCAGTTGCGAAAACTAACTTACATTAAATGCTTCTTATTTTCTGTAAGCTTTGGTTGCCGTTTTCACATTTTTGATGCTTTCAGAAGGTTCGAGTGGGCCCCCATTAAGATTTTAACCTCAATCCATTACAGGCCCCACCCATTGGCCTTGGATAGCTAATACCGAGCTTTTGTTTCTTCCTGTAGAAAGGAAAGGAAAGAAAACTGTTCTTTCTCTTTCATTGTGTAAGTCATGTGACTTCCCTTTTGGTTAGCTACAGATAGAATGGAAGTGAATCTCAAAATGAGTAAGATATCAAAGTTTTATGTTTATATGAAATATTCATGAAAATATTTATTGAATTCATGTGTTTTATGCATTAAAATATTTGTTTTTCAACAATTGTACCTCAGTTTACATACATGCTGTTGTTTTTCTTAGGAAGCCAAAAAAGGTCACTAAATAGATTTTTCAAATAATACTCCTCTTGTTATCTACATTGTGGTACCTTCATAGTGTACTTATTTTTCTATTTTCTTTTAGCATCATTTGGGGTTTCTGAATTGTAGCTTATTTCTCAGAACTCACAGTGTAAAGAAAGTAGGAGTGGTGGTTGGGATGATTTAGCAAGGAAAAACTGCTGGTAGAAAAAAGAAAGAAATGTGTTACAGGACTGCATGTAAATATAAGAAGAAATTAATTGGTAACATTTTCTCCTGTTCCTCTTCCGTCTAACCTTTCAGTAATAATAAGCATTGTAGGTAGTTGTTTGGGAGAAAATGCTATGCAGCTCTTAGGCTATTAATATCAATGGACAAATATTTTATTATGAAGTTAGATAATGTGAGGAAAATGTTGATATTTGGTTCTAATTTGGTGATTTAGTCATTATGTTATGATTTAGTATGAATCATTAAATATTTAATCTTTAAGGTTGTTTGAACTTGCTCTTAAGCTATCTTTTCAAATGTTTAAATTCTATGTTAATGAACAATATAGTTGTCACTAAAAAGTAAAATATTTGAAATAATGGTAATTTTAAAAGAATATCTTCTCAAAGATTTTTAAAACATAGTGTTCTTTGGCACATGATATTTCGAAACACGTAAATCCTTTTAAAAGACTTTTGAGAACAATACTATTTTAAAATCTAGGATGCATTTTTATTTAAAATATTATATTTCAATAAAATGTTCCAGACTTTTGTTCCATAGAAAAACATTGTTTCATTTTTATAGTCTTATAGATCTTAAAGAGCAATGATATTTAATCCTATGATTTTGTTATCAATCCCAGATACTTGGTTAATTAGATTTCAAAATATGAAAAATTTATTGATATATAGAAAAGCTTCTTAAGTTTCTATTAATAAAGGTGGATGTATCAGTTTTTCAATAACTAGGATCTGGTATGAAGTCTGTCATTAATGTGCTGGTCCATGCTTTATTGGTATTAAAATTTATAGCAAGTGATTTATTTTACATGTGCTTTGCAACTGGATATTTCTTTTTCTGTTTAATTAATCAATTAATGTAAATATTTACTGACGCTTTATTTAATGTTTAAATTGTCACTAAAATTTTGCTTTTGGGAAAGGCTTAGGATACCAGATCTTTCATTTCTGTGATCTTACTTCATATACATTTGGGTAGCAAGCTATTCATAAAACACCAAGGTTATTCTCAAGTATTTAAATCTAGTACTGATATTTATTGTTGAAATAATCTATTTAGTATCTTAGTCTCACTGTAAGTTTAAAATAAAAATATTAACAAACAAAAGCCTACTTTAAAAAAATTGCTACTGAGTTTTTTTTTGTATAAGTACTATGTGCTTTTTTCCCCGCCTCAAACAAAATTTAATATTAGAAGGTGAAAGTTGAATGTTTTTCTTTTATAACTCTGTGTTTTTTCCTGCAAAAATTTTTTTAACTTGTGCACAGAAAAGTAATTTTTACAATGAATTTATATGGCTTTAAGTGACTTCATATTTGTTCGAAAGCATAAGGCTCATTTGTGGGAGTAATACCATTTGGGGTATTGCTACTTGTTTTCGTGTGGATTATTGTGACTATACAGTTCATGAATGATTTGATTTCTGGATTTTCTTTCTCCTAAAATAAACTTCATAATAAATGGGAAATAATTTTTTAAGTAGTTGAAGTACATGAAAGGCCAAGTAAATATGGACATTTGTTTCAGTACATATTCTTTATCTTAGGGTTGTGTGTTTATTTTTGTAAAGACATTCTGATTTTTAAAAATGTTAACAGATAATGTTTGGGAAGTTGCCTTGTTAGGTTGACCATTTTTCCATCTTTTCTACCTTTACTTTTAAAAAATACTGGTCACTATTAAACCATTATATAATATGTGTATAGGTAATCCAGAATTTCCTATGAGATTCAATGTTTGACATATATTCAGTTACCCAAATTTACAAAATCTGAATGATTTTTGGAAAATCTCCTAAAACATAGGAAAATGTTTTCACAAACTGAGGGTTGTGGAAAGGGAGGTGGGGGGGATGGGGTAACTGGGTGATGGGCATTAAGGAGGGCACGTGATGTGATGAGCACTGGGTGTTATATGCAACTAATGAATCATTGAACATTACATCAAAAACTAAAAAAAAAAAATGTTTTCAGAGTAAGATTTTAATACAATAGCGTTATTTTGACTTACATTTAAAAAAATTTTAGCTGTAAATTGAAAAAAGAAATTACTCAAATTATTAAAGCACTATGATGTTCCCAAAGTATTCCCTGCCCAAACATTATCATTTGATCTGCCACTAGGAATTATGAAGGCCCTAAGTGGACTCTAGTTAGTCTCCTTCTTCCCTTGTTTTCCCCCTCCCCCTCCTCTTGCCCCTTCGGAAGGAAGCCTGAGGCCCTAGCTCTAGAGATACCAGGAAAAAGCAATCACTCAGCACAAATTGTCTGTCTTTAGCATAGCAGAAGTATCATCCCTTAGAGAAGAGTATGGGTGAGAAAATGTTAATAATAGATAATAGGAGTTTTTCAAATTTATTCTACGTTAATTTAAAATTTGTTTTTGGTACACTGAATATTACTGTTGTTACTGAAAAAGAAGTCTACTTTTTCTGTTTAGGCATTAGCAAAGTCCCTAGTCCTTCACCACTTTTCCTCTCTTTACTTAGCTTTGGTTAAATCTTTTATACCTTATTTAAAGGTTGCTGCCAGTGATTTTCCTAACATTGAGGAGGAGGATGAGTTATAAACAAAAGCAGTGGATGGTTAGGTAATTTTAACATTTCTAAACACTAACTGATATTTGTAGCATTTACCTAAATTTCCAAAGAAAGTGTATATGAAATGTTTTACTCTGTGTCAGATGCTTAACTGACTGAGCCACGCAGGCGCCCCTAAGGATAATATTTTTGTGTATAACATATTTTTGCCTAGAGGAGGACTTTTGAATCCACAAACTGAATCATAAAATAGGCCAACAGTGAAAATAAATTGATATTGATAGATCTAGAAGTGTTGTAATTATTTACTTACTTAGATTGTTCACAAAATCTCTTTTTTCCCCAAGATGAGTAAAAAATGCAGATCCAGTGGTGTAAACACTATAAACTATAGTATAAGATTGCTGAAGGGCCCAAATTTCTTCCATTGTATTAGAGATATTTCTGCTAGCATTTCCTCATCTTAAAGGGCAATCCCTTCCTTAGCTCCACATGCATTTTTTAAATCTCTTCTACTTGTTGACCCTGGTTTGAAAAACTTAAGCAGAATGGTCATGGAATCTCACAATTAGCTTATTGAGGATTTTAGAAGTCTCAATTTATATCTGACAGATTGATAAATGTAATAGTAAATGATAAATGTAAAAGTAAGTATTACATAATACTTAGGTTTTAAGGAATGAACCAAAGATATTTTGCAAATTTTAAATATTATGTTCTTAAAGGGCAAATACAAAAATACAATAGTGAGCATGTTGCAGGTAATATAAAAATGGTAAGTGTAAGCAATCTTTCAATAGAATAACTTTAACAATATAGTTAGAATGCAATCATATATTTCTATCTACTGGTCCAGGTCTCCTCCAGATAAACAAACATTTATGTTTGTTTTATTTTGGTTTTTTTTTTGGCTGCTTGCTAATACTAAGTTCCCACTAATGCATGCCCCTGGATAGACTCCAGTTTGCTACCATTTGATCCTATGTGCCATTCATCCAAAGCCATTGGTGTAACCCCTCAACCAATGCTTCTGTTCTGCCAACACAAGAGAGCCCTTCAGCTATAGCCAATCAGTATTGTAGCAATGTTGGTAATCATGACATCAGTAACAATGACACAGAATGTTAACATTAGTTATCATGTAACTTTTATAGAGTGCTTGCGTGTGCCAAGTACTACTAAGCATTCTACATCCATTAAATTTTTACAACTCTGAAAGAGAGTTACTATTATTGTCTCATTTTTACAGATGAAGAAATAATCTTAGAATGCCTAATTGCCTAATTTCATGCAGTTGAGCCAGCAATATGATTCCAGAGCTATGCTCTTAAATCTCTGGGTTCCAGCAACATTTTTAGCTGTTTAAATTTTATATTAATGTGCTTATCTTATGCTAAGTGCTGGAGATTGAACTGTGAGCAAAAAGCAGACAGGGATTCTGATTTTGGGTTGCTTAAAGAACAGTAGGGGAGACAGACAGTCAGATCACACAAATGAAAATAAAATAAAAACTGCTGTGAGTGCTATGAAGAAAAGGTTCATGGTGCTATATGTCTGTAACTCTGAGGAACCCGACCTAGTCCTTGGGTCAGGAAGGCTTCTTTGGAGCAGTAAATTTGTGATGAGGGATGAAGAATGAGTAGACAAAGAACAAGGAAAAGAATATTCTAATAGAGGAAGGGGGTTATACACAGGCAGGAGGGAAAATGGAACTTTATTGAACATTATAGGATTATAAAGATCATTAATATCCAGTCTCTTTCACTTTTGGAAATCCTTGCCATCTTTCAGATTCCAGCCCCAGATTCAGGTCCTTCTTTTCTGAGGCCTTATTCTAGCTAGAATTGCTTAGTTCCTTCTTATAAACTCCAAAACTCTTTATAAATAATGGGTCACTTGTCAGAGATTGTTTTCTGTTATATTTCGTTTTGTTTCTCCTACTAAATTGTAAACTCAGGGCACCTGGGTGGCTCAGTTGGTTAAGCATCTGACTCTTGGTTTTGGCTCAGGTCATCTCACAGTGGTGAGACTGAGCCCCGCATTGGGCTCTGCACTGGGCATGGGACCTGCTTAAAATTCTCTCTCTCCCTCTCCCTCCGCTCCCCACCCCCCGCTTGCACACACTCTTTCTCCCTCAAAAAAAAAATTGTAAACTCTAAGTGGAATTGTTTTACCAAATTTTGTATTCTCTACAATACATAGGTGCATGCTTGTCATATAATTCTTACTCAAAAACATTTCTGAAAGCACATTAAGAATATTTTTTCCCTCTCTTCCATTGGATAAAAAGATATGGCTTATTTAAACAAAGATGTGGCTTATAGGGAACCAACAGAATTCATATTGACCAAGAGAGCATATGTGAACTCGTGTTGTTTAGAAAAGCTAGTGTTCAACTTACTTTCAATTCCCCTTTTTTTCCTTAAGATTTATTTATTTATTTATTTGACACAGAGAGAGAACACAAGCAGAGGGGAGCAGCAGGCAGAGGGGGAGGGAGAAGTAGGCTCCCCATGGAGCAGGGAGCCCGATGCAGGGCTTGATCCCAGGACCCCTGAGATCATGACCTGAGCCAAAGGCAGACGCTCAACCAACTGAGCCACCCAGGCACCCCTCAATTCCATTTTTATGTCACTCTTACATGTTCATTATATGTTGAGTTATGTCTGGTAAACTCTGCACTTGTGGGCCCAGAACACTTTTGAGTTTCTGTACCCCAACCCTTAGCAGAAAAGACGGTGGCTTCTGTGCTATATTTATTACTGTAGTTTATTGCTAAGTCTAAAGTGTCTACAGTTTATTGGAGGGGAAGGGCTTACCTGTCTAATTCTTTACTTAAATCCAGAGAAAACTGATATGGATGTTCAATGAATGCTTTAAGTGGCAATATCATTAGGGAGATGAGATGATATTAAATGTGAGTAGTGGACACCTTGTAGTGAGATAGACCTGGGTTTGAATCCCAGCTCCAGTGCTTACTAGCTATTTGAATTTTGTCACATTTCCTTACCTCAGATTTCCTGTCTATAGAAATCAGGTAGCAATACTAATTTTATAGGGTTGCGAGGATTTGAGTTAATGTACTTTACGTGTCTAGCCTCATGCCTGAAAGAGGAGTACCAAGTATCCTGACTGTCCTCCTCTTTTTGTTTCTTTGTTTTTTAACTTAAAAAAAAATGCAGATATGCTACAATTGATATAATGCAGAAAAGGATGTCTGGTATAAGGGATGGCAGAGCCCAAACTTAGCAGATAAGTGAGACTACCCACACACTATAAAATGTAACGTAGAAAAATAGTTATCTACATCTTTGTTCATAACAGAAGTAAAGAGCATAATGAATGCAAGTCCGTTCCTCAAGTATAGAATGGGGCTAGTCTGTCTTGATATCGGCTTGTGTAAAAAAGATCTAAGGTTTTCATTGTGGAAGCTTTTGGTTGCATACCCAGCATCCATTTCTTTCTTTCATCCTGATCAGAACCCCAGTTCTTTGGTTCATGTATTCACCTCTATCTTTCTGTGTCCCTGGGAAAGATGACTCCACCTCTAAGGTAAGGGGTAGCTCGATCTGTCTTAAGTACATGGCATTTTCTTATAAACTGTTTTAAATCCAGGAGCAGCGGTAAGACTTAAGTTGGCTTATTCAGTCATGAGGGAGCAGTTATTTACATTTTACTATTAAAAGACTTACTCTTCTTTTACTTCTGTGACTCTTACCTTCTCTCTCCCTTTATTCTATTTTCTATTTCCTTGGGTAGAACTTGCACCAGTAACAATCCTTTGATATGTACTGAGTTCCAGTTTGGAGGACACGCCTCTCACCCTCTCCAATCTCAGGTTTTCCGCCAAATTGGGTTACTTGGATATGAGAAAATTTAGTGTCAGGGCGCCTGGATGGCTCAGTCGGTTAAGCATCTGCCTTCGGCTCAGGTCATGATCCCAGGGTCCTGACATCGAGCCCTGCATCTGGCTCCTTGCTCGGTGGTGAGCCTGCTTCTCCCTCTGCCTCTGCTGCTCCCCCTGCTTGTGCTCTTTCTCTCTCTCTGTCAAATAAATAAAATCTTAAAAAAAAAAAAAATTTAGTGTCATTTCTAACTCATGACTCTTCTTTATACTCCATGTCCAATCAGTAGTTTAAAAAATAATCTTAAAATGCCATACAACTTCCTGTCATCTATACTTGAGATCCTCATCAGAGCAGTCTTGATAACCTGCTCTTGTGTTAGTACCTAGAAGAACATGCACCTGAAGGTTAGGCATGTCAGATAAAGAAGCTTTGGTATATGATATGACTTGATGTTAGGGTCTTCCACTGGTGAGCCTCTGCAGATAGATCACTCCTCAAAGGGAATCTAGAGGTAAGCAGTCTAATTAAGACTTAGCTCCATCAGTTTATTCAACAAAAATTATTGAACACCTAATATGTGAGCTACAGCAATGAGCAAAACAAAATGAGTGAAAATACCTGCCCTCAGGCACCAACTCTCACTCCCCCCATCTCTTTCTATCTTCTATCTCCACTGTGAAAAATAGGAATATAGACTAACCATATCAAGTACAAAATACAGCATCTTTAATTTTTTAAAAATCTCACAATAATATTTGAACTCTGGAAATCAATTTCAGGAAAATTGGAACATAAGGAACAAAGTAAAAGAAGGTTTTTATTTGGGGGGGAACAGAAAAAAATAATACTAATGAGATAACTCTAAGTCTGAATTCTAGAACATTCTAAAAATTATACTCTGAGGTACCTGTAGTAGTATTGTTAAGGAGAAGTATAGGTTAATGATCCACAGCAGAATTTCTCAACCTTGGCACTGGGTCAGGTTGGACCTTTTGGCCCAAATAATTTTTTGCTGTGAGGGGCTATCCTGTGTTTTATAGGATGTGTAGCAACATCACTGACCTCTACCCACTAGATGCCATCATTACACTTCCTCAGTTGTGACAACCAGAAATGTCTCCAACTTTGCTAAATGTCCCCTGGAGGGCAAAACTGCCACCATTTAAGAAGCTCTGATTTAATGACTTTGGTAAGTGCTTTACCAAATATATTATTGCTTCATAATTAATATCTTATAATCTTTTCTTTAGACAAATATAGTCTAAAATGACTTTAGAAGGCCTGGACATTTGGGATAAGAAATTACCAAGTTCATATTTAAGTAACATAATGGACTGAAAGCTACATATGAAATATTTTAACATTTTAAATTTTAGAATGTTATGTATTCTGATTATAGATGTAGTACATGTTGAGTATAGGAAATTTAGACAAAGAATATAAAGATGCTATAAAATAAAAATTACTTCTTATCCCATCACCCAGAGAAAATTACTGCTTATTAACTTTTACTGTATTTTGTTTTACTGTTTTTCTTCTCTTTGTAACTTAAATTCTAGTTTTGAGTCATTTACTTTTTTTATGTGCTTTGTCTAAAAGTTTTTTTAAAAACAGGGAAAATAATTTTCAATTCCCTTTGTCATATTATTGCCAGTTATAAATTAGAGGAGTTTAAAACTAAATTATAATAGGAAAAAATAGGGATTTACAAATTAATTTAGAAGTTGAGAAAAGGAAGGTATAGAGAAACACATATACTATGCATTTGAGTGATAGATTCTAAATAATATTTGTTGATGAAGTGTAAATTTTTTGAAATAAGAGTAAACCTAACAACTTATATTATTTCTTCCTTTAATCCACTCATAATTTCACAACTCTGAATATGTGAGACATTTATTTTTAAAATTTAAATCCTTTGGGAAATTTTGTCATTTGGGAACAACAGTAACAGAATTATATTAATATGTTTTTATTTTCATATGCAAAGTATTGAAAAGGTTGTTTTTATTTTGTATAAAAATTTTAAAAATTTAGGTCATCATGAAATCTTCAGCTAGTTTTTCAGTTTTATAGACAAGTTAATATTTTTTCTCCTGATAATGGAATTCAGTTCTGCTAACTACATTTAGAGATGACCTTCATTTCTAAAATATATTACTTAAAGTTCTGTAATATAGTTGTCGTAAGTTTAATAAAATGCCATGAAATAATTGTTATAGATTTATAGATTTATTGTATATATATATGTTATAATTTATAGATTTAGGCAAGTTTTGATGAATCTGTATATATAACCAAAGCATATTAAATATCTTGTCCGTGTCATTTGCAGTTCTGAGAAGGTGAATTTTTATTTTTTTCAAAAAGGAAGATGTTTGGCTGCATAGCAGGAAGGGAAAGCATTCTGGGCATGGAAAATGATGCAGGTGTTAAATGGTAGAAGCAGTCCTTTGAGTTTGAAAATTTTCTATGACAGGGAGTTCCTAGGAGCCCTTCTTAACTTTAAATTCCCAAATTGGTTTCAGAGATGCACAAATGTGTATATTCCTTTTTATGCCCAGGTCATATGCTGACCTAAATTTAAGTGGCAAATACACTTCAGGTTCCATCTTACATAATAGAAATTAAAAACCCTTGTTAAAGGAAAAATTTTCATTTAATATGAAAGGAAGCAGTCTTTATATCCTCTTTAAATATAACTTTCCCAAGAATGATTGACTCATTTTCTAGTCATCCACATATTTATTAGTTGTCACCCATGTATGTCCTCCATACACTGAGATTTCCCCTCTGTACTCAGACTGAATTAACCTTTTCATATCATGTCCACTTAAATTTTTGGCCATCCTACTCATTTTTTCAACACAACCACGAGGAACAGCCCATCCCTAATCTACTGTTATTAATTGTATTCCTGCCGTATATTAAAAGGTATGCCTATTGCTATCATTTTCTGTTATATATTCCATGCTATAAATTTTCTCTTGCCTCCTGAGTGCTTGGCCCATTCTTAAGATAATGCTAATTAGAATTGAGGTTGGACACCACAATAGGTTCTGAAACATTTTAGCTAGCAAAAATAGAGCATCACAAAGGATGCAGGACATATCCTCCCACACTATAAGTTCACCTTAGCTTTTGTGTCCTTTGTGCTATTAGTTCCCATCTTTTCTAAAACACTGCTATTTTAAAATCTTCCACTCATTTTGCTCCTCTCACCACTCTGTGTGTCTGTGTTTTTCTCCTCTTTCTCAACTTCCACCCCCACTCCCTCTTCCTGGTGTAAAGAGCTTCTGTAGGAAATTGACAATTGGTGTCTTTCTGCTTCAAAGTCTTTAACAAGTGGAGCTGGCTGTTAAGAGAAATTGACCAGGTTCCTGTGATCCTTGTCAGTTTCTCTGATTAATCAATTTTTCTCTACTGGAGAAGCTGCTTTTAACAAAAGAAAACTAGCTTGAAATTTCAATCATTTGCCCATTGCTGCCTCGCATATATCTGCTCTTCTTTATCATTTTACGTTTTTATTATAAACTTTTAATTATTGGTTTCTCATTACCTCATTTGTAATGGAGAGTGAAGAGCCATTTTCCTGTAATTCATATATCCTCAATGATTCTTACTAATTCTGATACTTGCATAATTTAATTTATAAAGCTGGTTCCTATTCAAAAGACAGTGCCTACAAAGCAAAATGAGTGCATTTCTTTCCTAGTTCTTGTTGACTTTCCTGCAAAAACCAAAGCCAAGCAATTCCAGAGCACTTAATAAAAGGAAATCATGCTATCATAGAAACTAATACAATGAAATCCAGAAAAACCAGGGAGAGTTACTTTATTGCTCTTTATTAATAGGGATATTTCTTTAAACATGTCAAATACTGTTATATTTAGAAACAATTAAAACAATGTGTCTTTAGGTCATGGATAAGTTTGAACAGCCAAGTTAGCCTGAAAATTAGGTTATAAGATCTGAAGAAAAAATTGACAAAATGGGCAAAATGTATTTGGAATATCTCTTAGGCTTTACGTAAAGGTGTTTGCACATAGTGTTATTAGATAATAGAATTATCATAGGAAGGAGTTCATTTGAATGGCCTTAGGTTCAGTGATGAGATTGAATGATGACTAACTAATACTCCAAAGCATATTTTACAAATAAGTTATTTCATGGTATATTATTAAGTGTTCCTTGAACAGAAAAAAAAAGTCCATCTTCAGTAAGTTTGGGACATTCTTGGTTATACAGATTCAGCCTGTTTCTTCATTTAATATGTGATTTCTTAATGCCTTATCATATGATGCTGTGCTATCAGTCTCATAGGTCATGGTTCCATGGGAGCAAGCACTGAGAAACTCTTGGCTGATGGCTGGCAATCTGTGCATTAATCAATATTAACATCTTTACTCTTCAGCTTATAATTTATCAGTAAGTTAGAAAAAATTAAAGATCTTTTAAATATCTGCTGAACATTTTTAGTGATATATTTTTATTTTACAGAACCAGAGACCTAAATAATATTTAAGATATCCAGAAAAGCTGGGGGCTCATAGTGGTTCATCATATGAAAATAGCTTAACAGATGAGATAAAATCAGGTAAGTATTAGAAAACATCAACCATGCGTCTGGGCAACTTAAAAGGAGAGTGAGGATAGCTCAAGATTGGTAAATGGTGGTTGTGGTAGTATAGGGAGCTGAAATTTGGCCAGGGTAGATTCCGTGTCAGATGGAAAAGAAAACAAAAACAAGTGATACACAGTCGTACACAGTTGCCTTTTAACTAGCAGCTTCTGGGAATAACCTCTGGCCTATAGTACGGGTTTTTTGTTTTTTTTTTTAATTTCTGATCTGTTGCAGATCAAATACTTGTGCACAAATGCTTTCCTCAGGTTACATACTTGTTGTGGTCCACTAATGAACAGTTTACTGGCAGTACCGATCCTCCGACCACACCAGCACTGTGACTGGATTATCACCACTTCTCCCATGCTCTCAACTAGAAAATGTCTCACTGCTTACAACTGCCTACAGTTTTTCCCACTGAGGACTAACAATTCTACAAGTAGAGAAGAAAAATTATTTAAAAATATAAATGCTGTTTCTATATCAGTGATTGTAATTTTGGTAATTTATGACCAGCAAACATTTCAAAAAATGTGGATGATTTGGTAAATTTTTACTAAATGGCTTTCCAAAAATCATCTTGTGTGTATTGTGCATTTTACTGACATATAGAATATAGAACACAATTTACAAATGATAATACATACACAATATTCTTTATTATTAATTCCATGTAGCCAATTGTTTCTCACAGAATGCCTTTGTTGATTTTTTTTTTTTCTGGAACTCTTGTGTCTATAGCTAAACTATGTTTGCAATTGAGGAACAAGTGTAGTTTTACGTGAATGTTAAATGAGTAACAACACAAAAGTTAAATAACAAAGACAAAGATGTATGTCAGAGCTATATTATAAGTGACTTCTTTGCTGAATTGGAAAACAGTTTTTCCAGTAAAAACAGTAGAATATTTCCTCTATTTTTATAATATTTACAGTGTAACAGCTATAGACATAATACACTGTTGTATTTCATTTGCATTTATTAACAATTTCTCCATCACTTTCCTAAGTGTCTAGACAATCAAAATTTTTTAAAAAGCCCTGATTTGTAGCATTTGCCCATTAGTTTCAAGCTATCAGTGTGATGTCTGTGTAGAGTTGGGAAGAAAGGCACAGTGATACACCATTTTGTAGTAATTCCACTGTACAGATTGGATAAATGTAAATAACCTCAAGATGATAGTAAAATGTAGCAAAATAATTAGGAAGTAATGAGTTTTAAGTATTTTTTATTCTTTTGTTCGTATAATTGTATATTTTTACAGTTTAATTTTTAATAATGGCTTTTTTTTAAGATTTTATTTATTTATTTGAGAGAGCAAGAGAGAGAGAGAGAAAGCATGAGAGGGGAGAGTGTCAGAGGGAGAAGCAGACTCCCCGCTGAGCCGGGAGCCTGATGCAGGACTGGATCCTGGGACTCCAGGATCATGACCTGAGCTGAAGGCAGTCGCTTAACCAACTGAGCCACCCAGGCACCCTAATAATGGCTGTTTTTGACAACGATCTCATGGAATTCCTACAGATATAACAGCCAGTTCCTTGAGCTGGCACAAGCCAGCTCTAGCCCACTCCTCCAGTGCCTATTTTGCCATGGAAGGACATTTATTTGTAATTACTGTCATTTCATGAGAGGGATATCATCTCTGAATAAAAGAAAAACCCTAAGGAAGACAACTTACAAGCGTAACCATTGTTCTTATTTTTTACATTTCTTTAATACAGTGTTAAGAATGTCACTTGAGTTCCTACATGGCTGTTTAGACACCACTGTCCTCTGAGTAGTATAGTAACATGCAAATGAAGCTATTTTTCATTTAGTCTAGTGAATAAGTACCAATGATCACCCAGATACTTTTCTGTTTTGTAGTTAGTAGGTTACTGTTAGTCTTCAGAACTTTATAATCTGAAGGGGTGAGGAGAGTCACTCATAGATAAGAATGTTAGAAAACAAGTCTCGAAGACTTAAAATTTTGTGCAGGCCTTCTTTTAAATCTCCTACACTGCATCAATAGGCACATGTTCTGTAAGAGATACTACTGCCCTGGGACTGTTATCTTTCAGCTGTTGGGTAGGCCTTGAGCACTACTTTGTGCACTACCCCCTGCAGTTTATGATGTATATACATTTTTTTAAACACCCCTCTTGCCCCTCTTTTCCTTCCACCCACTTTGATACTAAATTAAGTTTCCTATTACCACAAACTTAGTGGCTTAAAACAACACATATTTATTAGTTCATAGTCTATAGATCAGGAGCCCAACACAGGGTGAATGGGATCTCTGCTCAGAATATCTCAAGGCTGAAGTCCAGGTGTTGGCCAGCTGTGTTCTCATCTCTCATTCAGAGTTCTCTTTCTGACTCATTCCTGGCGATGGTACAAATCAGTTCCTTGTGGCTATAGGACTGGTCTTCCATGTTTTTATCAGATGTTGGCCAGGTACCACTCCCAGCTCCCAGAGGCCAAACTCACATTCTTGCCTTGTGGACCCTCCCATCTGTCTTCATGTCAGCAAGGGTGGGTCAAATCCTTCTTCAAATCTCTGACTTTTCCTTCTCCCAACACCCAGAGAAAAATTTCTTCTTTTAAAGTATGATTACATAGAGTTCAAGAAACATACTTCATAATCTCCTCTTTGATTAACTTAAAGTCACCTGGTTAGTAACTTTAATTATATCTATGATCACGATCATAGGAATGATATCCGGTCATCTTGACAAAGGGGGGAATTTTGAAAGGTTAGGGTAATTGGGAGTCCTAGAATTCTATCTACCACAAATACTAGATATATCATTTAATCATAATGGTGGCTATATGGAAAGTTTCAACTTAGTGATAAAACTTTAAAAATTATATCTGGAAATAAAGTCTGAAAAAATATAAAAATAAAATAAAAATAAAAATTTATCTGGGTCCAGTAACTATTTCCTTCAGAATAGAAATTAATTTTTGGTAATAAAAATTTAATCTCTTGAATTAGCATGGAGCTAATGGAGCAAAGATAATAACATTTAGAAAATAAAATAGTGAAGACAAGATTGTATTTAATTCTTTTTTTTTTTTTTTTAAGATTTTATTCATTTAAGAGAGAGCAAGAAAGAGGGCATGAGCCGGGGGTAGGGGTAGAGGGCTAGGGAGAAGCAGACTCCCCACTGAGCAGGGAGCCTGACTTGACTCCGGGTTCCATTCCAGGACCTGGAGATCATGACCCGAGCTGAAGGCAGATGCTTAACCATCTGAGCCACCCAGGCACCCCAAGATTATATTTAATTCTTAAGTCTAAGTAATTAGTAGAATAAATTAAAGACACAACTTATTTTGAACACTACCTAAATGTTGGTTAAGAAAATAAGTTCAAAGATATCTAAACATTACCTAAAAATGATATATCTAATACAAATGTATAAAATACAGAGCCTTGGGGCGCCTGGGTGGCTCAGATGGTTGAGCATCTGCCTTCGGCTCGGGTCATGACCTCCAGGTCCTGGGCTCGAGCGCTACGTCGGGCTCTCAGCTCAGCAGGGATTCTGCTTCTTCCTCTCCCTCTGCCTCTGCCTCTCCCCCTGTTTGTGCTCTCTCTGTCTCCCTTTATCGCTCTCTCAATAAATAAATAAATAAATAGATCTTTAAAAAAAAAAAAATACAGAGCCTTGTTCCACAAAAGCCCAAATAATATGTTTACTCGAGAAGAGGGAGTTTCACCAAGGTTGAGGGAAAAGGTTGAAACTCATAGTAAATAAAAATTCTTTATTGAAAAACCTGGCTTATGGAAACAGTTAAGCAAAAATTTATGGCAAAATTTATTGCATTCTTGATAATGCAAATACTGACATGAACAAAAATGTAGGAAAATCAGTCTATGATTGAATTATGGTATGTCCGTACAATGGAAAAACTTGGAACCATTCATCTAACATTTATTGAACATCTCCTGTGTGACAGACATTTTGCTTAGCTCTGAATAGAATATTAGCCATCAAAAAAAATCCTTTGAAGCATAACTAATAACTTAAGAATGTTCATTATGTAGGGTTAAGTGCTGTAAAACTTAATTTATTAAACATGATCCTAGTTTTATTGATATGGATAGAAAAAATTGAAGGCAAGAAAAGCATTTTATTTTATTTTTTATTTTATTTTTTAAAGATTTTATTTATTTATTTGAGAGAGAGAAAGAGAGAGAGAGAGCGAGCACATGAGAGGGGGGAGGGTCAGAGGGAGAAGCAGACTCCCTGCTGAGCAGGGAGCCCAATGTGGGACTCGATCCCGGGACTCCAGGATCATGACCTGAGCTGAAGGCAGTCGCTCAACCAACTGAGCCACCCAGGCGCCCAAGAAAAGCATTTTAAAAAGATAAATTTTGATTGGTTCTTTCTATTTTTTCTTAATCATAATTATAAAGAGGCCGAACACCTTCCTTTCTTAGCTACTCCCAATATTTACACTCTAGTGATCTATAAAACATTGCTGAGTTCATTTTATAATGTGTTACATGTCTGTTATGACTTTTTGACATATACTTATAAAATATTTGACAAAATGTTTTTAAATATGTTAAACTGCTGTATGTTATAATGGTATAAACTATAGCATTAAATATTTTTCTGATGCTCAGAGTACATAATATGTTTTTTCTAAGTTATTCAGAGGACAAATTTCTGAATAAAAACATGAAGAAAAGAGGAAAATGTCCTTTTACTCAGAAATGAGAGAAAAATAACATGGTGTGTTTGTTATGGAGAAAGCAAAGGCCTTTTATTTAGGTAGAAGGGGAAGGGGTAGGAAAGGTACATCACATTTAGTAAGTATCTAATAAGGGTCAGACACTGTATAATGCAAGTTTATTATTTTATCTCACTTAATCTTTATATTCATCTAGGTTAGATATTATTTCATTTAAAATGACAAGATTGAAGCTCAGAAGGTTAAACTTGAATGAAGTTAGAATTAGTAAGTGCCAGAGCTAGTATTCTCATCTGTGAGAACAGAGCCTTTTCTATTATATTTTTAGTGGGTGAATGGAAATTTAATTTATGCTTTTTAGTAGTTACTTAATTTCAATGGAGATTTTGGATGTAAAAAGACGTAGAGTAGTACTTAAAATGTCTCTTTTATAACCAAATCACCTATACATCCAACATCTGAGGTTTGATTTAATGGTGAGAGTAGAAAAGGAAAAGAACTGTATAAATGAACAGACTTTTATTAAAGAAAATCAACAACTTATTAAGGTGCTAAAACTAGATATTTTAGAGTAGGTATTGTATAACTATTCTTCTAGGTTATGTTTCTACAAAGAAATATTTAGTGCTATGTTGTCCAGTATGGTAACCACTCATAAAATATAGCTCTTTAAATTACTTAAAATTAAAAATGTAGTCTCTCTACTACAGTAGCCACATCTCAAGTGCTCAGCAGCTACATGTGGTTAGTAGCTGTCTTATTGGACAGTATAGATATAGAACATTTCCATCATCATGGAAATGATGTGCTGACTTTGTTTCTTTCTATAGGAAATAATTTCAGTTTGGTAGTTGTGAGCTTAATTTTTCACTTTAAGCAATTTTTACCTGGGGGTGCCTGGCTCACTCAGCTGGAAGAGCATACAGCTCTTGATCTCAGGATCATGAGTTTGAGCCCTACTTTGGGTGTAGGAATTACTAAAAAATAAACTTTAAAACATATAAAAAATTCTTAGCTGTTTAATAAGGTAGTCACACTATAGTTTCCCCATTTAAATGGATTAAAAGTAAATTAGAAATTAAAACATTCTTTATTAGAATTTTTACTATTTCAAAATTGACTTTTGTACTTAATATTTTAAGATTATATTATTGAATATAGTTATAATTAGTCCATATTCATATATGGGTATTCATATATCCATAATTAGTGTCATGTGGTATGCCATCATATGAATATGCTATATTCTATTATTAATCAATTGATTTTTAAATGTTTTTGCTATTGTAAACAATACTACACTGAACATTCTCTTAGAAGACTTCAGGTACACATATGCAAAAATATTTCTATAGTATATAACCTAGAAATAGAATTTTTGGGTTGTAACGTGTATTTTCAATTTGATTAAGAAATGCTAAATTATTTTCTACATTGGTTATATCAGTTTGTACTCTGAGATTGTAAAGTTGTCTTCCCTTGTTTTATTTTTAAAGCTTTAAAATATTCTTTCACTTTTAAGTCCTGATTTCACATATTTATATTAACATTATTAAGATTACTTTTACTATTGAATAGCCATTGTTTAGTTTGTTTAAACAAACTAAAAGGTAGGATTTAAAAGGTAGGATCTTAAATCTTATTTCTTTTTTTTTAAAGATTTTATTTATTTATTTGACAAAGAGAGACATAGCGAGAGAGGGAACACAAGCAGGGGGAGTGGGAGAGGGAGAAGCAGGCTTCCTGCTGAGCAGGGAGCCCGATGAGGGGCTCAATCCCAGGACCCTGGGATCATGACCTGAGCCGAAGGCAGACGCTTAACGACTGAGCCACCCAGGCGCCCCTTAAATCTTATTTCTTATGAGCATCAGCATAAGTAGCAATTCTGAAAGCAATAAGCTGATCATCTTGTAAAGTTACTCTTTCTTGTAGCATTTTACGAAGAAGCTTTTTGTCATTAAAAACTACACCAATGCTTGATAGAATATTCTTTGCCTTTAACCTTACTTAGGTGAAGATTCATGGCAAAATAAAATTTTTCTTTTGTTGCAAATTAGCAAATCAGTTACTTGTGTATTTGGTTCTGTTTTGTGCCAGGCATAGTGTTAGTTACTTCGGATACAAATTGTATTAAGTCATGGGTTCTGTCTTCAAGGACCTTGCAGTTCAGAATAGGAGAAAAAACTGTAAATACAGAAATATATTAAAGTGATTTATTTATTTTTTAAAGATTTTGAGAGAGAATGAGCGGGAGAGAGAGAAAGTGCACGAGCAGGGTGAGAGGGAGAAGCAGGCTCCTCGCTGAGCAGAGAGCCCGATGTGGGGCTTGATCCCAGGACCCTGGGATCATGACCTGAGCCGTAGGCAGATGCTTAATTGACTGAGCCACCCAGGCATCCCTTTATTAAAGTGATTTCAATGCTGTCAGGAAAACTTGTACATTGGAATCTGAAAGGAGAATATGCTTGACTTGTCAAAGTGTTAAAACTATTTTATATGAGGTGAATATTAAACTGAGCTTATGAGAGCAGAATATTTGTCAGACATTTAGAGGAAGTGATTCTCAACAGAGGGAGCACTATACCCAGTGCCTGGCATATTTTAGGACACTTCAGATCATTGACTATGGCTGAAGGGTGAGGGGACAGTGTGAGAGAGTCAGCTGAAGAGGTGGAAGAGGAGGAAGGTTGGGCCTTTAACTTACTGGCACTGGGGAGCCATTGAAGGATTTTAGTGGATTTTAAGTCATTAAAGAATTTAAAGCAGGGAACTAATTTGAACAGATTGTTACTCTAGATGGTTTCTGCTGCAGTGTGATGGTGAAGATGGATTTGAGAGAGGTAAGCGAACTGCAGTTCGGGAGAGGTAGAGAGGGCCTTAACTAAGGTAGTAACTAGCTATAAACTGGAAGATGAGAGATGTTAAGAAAAATATCAGAAATATTCAGGACTTGGTAAACTGTTGGTTGTGGAGGGTGAGAGAAGAGGAAAAATATGAATCACTACTTGATTTCTGACTTGGGTGCTTGAGTGGTTGGGAGAGACACAAGGATGGAAGTTAGAGGAGGAGAAGGAGTATCCAGTTTTGGTGGACCAGGTACTGAGTTTTGTTTTAGAAATGGGAAAATTGAGGGCCCTGTGACCATCCAGTTGGATATCTGTGTGGGTCTTAGAAGAGAGGTATGGATTATGGTTATAGATTTAGATAGAAGTCATCATATTTGGGTGGTAGTGAAAGTAAGGTTGGAAAGCATCATAAAAGAAGGAAATGTAAAGTTGAAAAAAGAAGCCAGGAACAGAATTTGGAAAGTACCAGTAAATAAAAGGAATTAATGACAATCTACAACCTTCTTTGTAGTGATACAAAGATATAAATATTTGGATGCACATGAATCTTATAATTTTTTTTATTATTGAAGTACAGTTAACAGTGTTATATAAGTTTCAGTTGTACAATAAAATGTTTCAATAATTTTATACATTATTCAGTGCACATCACAATTACCGTACTCTTAAGGAACTTACCTTTTTTTTAAAAAAAATATTTATTTGAGAGAGGGAGTAGGGGGAGGGGCAGACAGAGAGAAGCAGATTCCCTGCTGAGCATGGAATCCATTGTGGGTCTCCGTCCCAGGACCCTGAGATCACGACCTGAGCTGAAGTCAGACGCTTAACTGACTGAGCCACCCAGGCACCCCAGAACTTACCTTTTTATGGAATTAAGGAGCAAATGTATATGTGCTTGTGATGGAAAAAATTACTTAACATGTAAGTTAAATGGATGAAACATGGTATGAACTGTAAGAGTATATACTGAAACTAAAAACAGCTTGGTGTTAGATAATAAAAAGAGACTTTTTATTTACTATTTCTTTTTATTTTTATTCTTTAAAAGATTTTTATTTATTTATTTGACAGGGAGAGAGCAGGAGAGCACAGGCAGGGGGAGCGGCAGAGGGAGAGGGAGAAGCAGACTCCCTGCTGAGCAGGGAGCATGATGTGGGGCTACATCCCAGGACCCTGGGATCACGACCTGAGCCGAAAGCAGTTGCTTAACCAACTGAGCCACCCAGGGCCCTAAAAAGAGGCTTTTTAGATATGTTTTTTTGAATAAGATTAAAATAAATAAAAATGAAAACCATTATAAAAACTAATAGTAATGGGGCGCCTGGGTGGCGCAGTCAGTTTAGCGTTTGACTCTTGGTTTGGGCTCAGGTTGTGATCTCAGGACGGTGAGATCGAGCCCTGTGTCAGGCTCCATACTCCGCATGGACTGTGTTTAAGACTCTCTCTCCCTCTCCCTCTCCCCTCTGCTCTCTCTCTCTCTAAAAATAAATAAATACATCTTTTTAAAAAAAGCTAATAGTATTATTGATAATGAACATATATAAAAAAATGCCATCAGGAACACATCTGAATCAAACAAAATTGGATTTATTAACTTGTAGCACTGAGGAACATGGCACATCATGTGGAACCTTGAAGCATCTCAGTGAGAAGGTGTTAGAAAGGACTTCTAGGATTTGGGTTTATGATTTGGGGGAAGGTCAAGAAAGCAAGGGTTTGATGCTGTCAAAAAGCAGAAGTAATTTTGTTATTGGGGATCCTAATAATTCTTTTTTTTTTTTAAAGATTTTATTTATTTGAGAGAGCACAAGAACAGGGTGAGGAGCAGAGGGAGAAGCAGACTCCCCACTAAACAGGGAGTCCAATGCGGGACTCGATCCTGGGACGCTGGGATCATGATCTGAGTGGAAGGCAGCCACTTAACTGACTGAGCCACCCAGGCGCCCCAGGGATCCTAGTAATTCTTACCTAGAAGGCAGGAAGAACATAGTGGTGCTAAAACTAGAATTGGTAAGGAAGCAGACATATTAGCATAAAAGGGGAGTGTTTGACCATTTCTTGGTTTGGACAGTGTTGTTTTTGTCTCTGTTCAGATAAAGTCAGAGTGGCCTTGTCTAATTTGGGGTGTTCTCCGAAATTGTTTATGTTCAAATAAAATGTTATGAACACCTTGGCATAGCTCTAAGTGCCAAGCCAACTCCCAGCGACACAAGACCTGAGTGATAGTGACAGACCAAACCCTGGCTGTCCGGAGCTCCTTTTGTCTTTCTTAGTCTCTAACAGTGATAAGAAAATTCATCAAAGGCTTGGTGGCAAAGACAAATGTTAGGTGTTGTTAGAAGTGCTCTATGCTCTAATAAGTTTGTAGTTGGGATACAGTAAGGATGATAAGAGAATTTTGGAAGGATGGAAAGGTAAGGAGAGGAGAGACCAACTGGTGAATGTTGTTTTTTTTTTTTAAGATTTGTTGATTTTAGAGAGAGAGGGAGGGGAGGGGCAGAGGGAGAGAGAATCTTCAAGGGGACTCCCTGCAGAGCGTGGAGCCTGATGTGGGGCTCGATCCCACGGCCCACGAGATCATGACGTGAGCCGAATGAAGAGTTGGATGCCCACCTGACTGAGCCACCCAGGCACCCCAGGTGAATGGTTTTTAAATGATCAATTTTGAATATAGTTTAGATAGATTTCTGAACTGGATTATGGTATGATGAAATTAGTGTTTGTGGACAATACAATTGCCTTTTAAAATTATTAAATATCTAAAAATGATTTTAATGAACATTTTACCTTGTCTATATAATTCAAAATATTTTCCTTAAAAGTATTTGTCCATATACTTTTTTACATTGTTACAATTACTATTTTGTATTCTGAACTTTAAAAAATATTTGCTTAATGTACCATCATACACTTTATTCTGTGTTTTTATCTTGTTTGAAGAGGATCATTTCAATAGTTGTCTCTGAGGCTGTTTTCTCAGAAAGGGAAAAGCTGTAATATGAAGGATATAACAGACATTTGGGAGGAAGAATTAACAAGCATCTATTACTGATGAGATGGAGTAAGGGAAGAGAAGAATAAAAAATTCTGAATCCTTGAAACTGACAAAGTTGAACTATTATCTATATACATAGTTTCTCAGTTGGATGATGTATTATAATACAGTATCAACAAGAGTTTGTAACACCCACCAGCACTATTTCTTCAAGATATCCTGAAAGCTGCAAAATGTACCCGATTGTTAAAATGATAAAGTATTTTTAGGTTGAAGTTTTGACATTTGGTGACAGTGGTAGAAAATAATTATGAGGGACACCTGGCTGGCTCAGTCGGTAGAGCATGCACCTCTTGTTGTCAGGGTTGTAAGTTCAAGCTCCCCACATTGGGTGTAGAGATTACTTAAAAATAAAATCTTAAAAAAGAAAAATGTTAAAATATTAGAAAATAATGATGAGGGTAGAATTTAGTAATGGTAAGATATTCATACTCATATCGAAATTAGAATTTATAATCTGCGTGTGGCTGGGTTCACATCCTATAAAAATTAGTCTGAGAACATGAGTGAAGGCTGGTACTTCCAGGTTAAAATGCCTGGCATCCCCATTGGTATTGGTGGTGCTCATCGGAAAGAACACTAGCCTTTCATCCTTAATTTATTCCCCTTGTGCCTATTTGATAAGGTTGTCTTCTTTAGATGACTTTGAAAAAAAAAAAATGTCTTATTTATACACCATGACAAACTAAGGAGAAAAAGGTTCCATTATTGGAGAAGCCTGACTGGTTGAAAGATTATTTTAAACTTTTTTATACTGTAAAAGTTAAAAGGTATACACTATACCTAATTTGTTTTAACCATATATAAAATAATTTTAGATATGATGTGTAATACAGATCAAACCACAATATAACAGAATATTAAAATTAACATATCTAATTCATGGCCTGTAATTTTAAGAAGTGTGTCACATTATAAAACTCTATAAGGGAAAAACCTAGAAATGATTGAAGTTCATTGCAGTGGACTTCAAACCTATCATATAATTGAAATCCTGAGACTACATTTCATTCTTAAAGCATAAAGTGAAGCTAAAAGAGGGATGTAAAATTCATTAACATTTTATCATTTTATTTAGATTTTTCAATGTTAAATTTTAACAGGGAGCATACTTAACAATGAACATATACCCAAATAATTTAGGATTAGATGATTTACTTCATCTAATTTTACTGTTAGCATAATAGTTTAATTAATTGTTAAAATCTAGATAATAATAAAGCTATTATTCGTGATTTAAAAATTTTTTTGACCTTCACCGTTTATATTTAACTGCTTTTTCTCTTCAAACTTCACAGCTGTGTCATGTTACAGCTGCATGTATGAAAAATTAATTTATTCTTGCTCGTTCATTTCCTCTTAGAATCCAGTATCATTAATCATTCAATGATGTTGAAACTTAAAGTCAAATTTATATATAGATTACCTATTACTTATAAAAGTAATGATGGCTGTTTATATAATGAGTGAAATCTCTTATTGCAAATATATTTTTATTTTATAAAGTACAATTTATTTACACATTGGTGTCTCAGACATTTAAGTAAAGTGAGTACATTATGTATAAGTTAAATATGTGTGGATCTTTTTCATATTAACTGTATCATTAACCAGACTTAAGTCACTTGGAGAAACTTGTTGGGAAATTGAAAGGCAGAGTATGAAGTAAGAAAATTATTTACAACACATAGACAAAGGGTTAATGTCCTTGCAGTATAAAGAAGTCTTGTGTATTAGTAAGAAAAAACAAGCATCTTTGTCAAAAACAGGCAAAGGACAGGGATGTAGAAATTCAGAAAAGTATAAATACAGAAACTAAAGAAATATAAGTTTAAAGCAACACTTAACAGATGAGAGTTCGGCAAGTTATTATTAATACTATTTTAATGATAATACTTGATGTTGTGGAAATTGGAGAGAAATAGTCTCCTATACCTCTGGCAGAGAGACATACTGATGCAAGTTTCTACAGTATAATTTGGCAATGCACATCAAAAGCCTGTGAATAGGAATGGATGTACACAGAGATTTTTGTCAAAGCACTTTTTATAAAAACAAAGAATTGGAAACAACTAAATGTTTATTATTGGATGATTGGTTAAATTATAAACCCCCATGTAATGTAGCCAGTTTTTTTAAAATGGTGTTTTTAAAGTTAGATTGTTAAACTGTATTCAGAAGTGTCTTTGATTTCCTTCAGGGTACTTTGAGGACCACTGGGAGGGGGGAGGCCAAACTCCATTCTGCTCAACTAGAGCAGCTTTGTCCCTGTTTTTTAATATACAAGTTTCAAAAAATGAGAATATGCCTGGGAAAAGGGTGGGAGGGGGGAACATTTGGCATTCGAAGTGTTCAGTGCAAAGGAAAGATATTTAGTTACCTTGCCAAATGAAAAGTAGTAGAGTATAAAACATTGGGTATAGGGGTGCCTGGGTGGCTCAGTTGTTAAGCGTCTGCCTTCGGTTCAGATCATGATCCCGGGGTCCTGGGATCGAGCCCCGCATTGGGCTCCCTGCTCAGCGGGAAGCCTGCTTCTCCCTCTCCCATTCCCCCTGCTTGTGTTCCCTCTCTCACTGTGTCTCTCTGTGTGAAATAAATAAATAAATAAAATCTTAAAAAAAGAAAAATTGGGTATAGTTGGGTCTCAACGTTTAAAAATATTGTAACTCCATCTGTCTATGCATATGAGAAAATGGAAATTTATTGTAATAAATTAGGTAACAAAATCGTAAAAAAAAAAAGGCAATAGTGATATGATGGAATTTCAGGTGATTTTTACCCTCTGTTTTGTTTTGTTTTTAAAACACATTTCCAGCAAGTATTTATTATTAGTTAAGCCGTGATTCAGGATCCCAGGGTGGGGATCGCCATGTACCTTCTCCCGCCTTCACAACACTGGGAGAAGGATGGAGGACAGAGGAGAGGTGGAGTAGACCCGCTTCAGGTCTTGCCAGGAAATGTGCCTTCTGCTTGGTGATCATCCTAGGTTGACACCCAGGATATGGGGCAGAGGGACTTGTACACACACTGGTACAATTGACACGTGGAGACAACACTGCCTTTATCGGTCACCATCTTCTCACAGCGGTGGAGGTCCAGGTGGTCCTGCCAGCATTTCTTGGTCTGGTTCTGGTTGGGGAAGTGGCTCTCAGAAGGGGCAGTCCAGTAGTTCTTGATTTTGGTCTTGGTGTCTTTTTCCATGGTGCTGACTCCAAAAGACACCCTGGAACAGCTCACAGCTCAGTGTCTACCCTCTGTTTTTCTTATCTATATTTTATAAAATGAACAGGTGCTATGTTTGATGAGGTGGAAAAAAGCAATAGCAATTACTTATAAATACTTTTAAAGTGCTATCACATTTCCATGCAAAGTCCCCTTTTAATATTGGTGTGGTCAAGTATAAGATTTACTACATGGCAGCTACTGTTTTAAGCAGTTGACATACATTAACTCATCTAATCATTATAACAACCCCAGTTAGGTATTATTAATATACACAAAACGTAAATAATTTGACCAAAGTCATGCTGCTGATTAGGTCTACCTTGATACATTACCTCTTGTTTACAAAGAATTCCATCTTATTAAACTCCAGCTTATATTACCAATTCCCATAAATTTCAAAAATAGTTTATAAGTGCTAGATGTGAAAACATATATAGATATATTGACATGTTTGTATATATTTTGTATTTTCTTTGTAATTTCATCCTGTTAGAAGCCTTTGACTTGCTATAACTTCACTCATTGCCACCATCATATGCAGATAGGAAAGAAGAGGATCTTCTGAGTTGATCAGATGCTCATCCTTATTAAACCATTTTAGGGGCACCTGGGTGGCTCAGTCGGTTAAGTGTCAACTCTTTTTTTTTTTTTTAAAGATTTTATTTATTTATTTGACAGAGAGAGACACAGCGAGAGAGGGAACATAAGCAGGGGGAGTGGGAGAGGAAGAAGCAGGCTTCCCGCTGAGCAGAGAGCCCGATGTGGGGCTCGATCCCAGGACCCTGGGATCATGACCTGAGCCGAAGGCAGACGCTTAATGACTGAGCCACCCAGGCGCCCCGGTTAAGTGTCAACTCTTAATTTATCAGGCTCAGGTCATGATCTCAGGGTTGTGAGATCGAGTCCCATGTCGGGCTCAGCACTGGGCATGGAGCCTGCTTAGTATTCTCTCTCTCCCCCTCCCTTTGGTCCTCCCCCTCTCCCTCTCTCTCTAAAAAAAGAAAAATAAACACCTTTAAAAAAAAAAACGCAACCTTTCAGAAACCTGTTTATGATAGTGCTGGCCCTGAGTTACTGTTTGTTTTTAAGCAAGCTGAGCAGCACACACATACAGATATGTACAGTGTCTACATGCTGGGCCTCTGGAACACGTGCAAATCATTTGCCCTTGGAACATACACAAATCATGGGTTTTTATACTTGAAGATGGCATTTCTTTTGGTATTATTTCCTGGTCCAGACTTCCCACTGTCAGCAAGATTTATGCTTGACTTATTTATGGTAGTAACTGATTGTGTTGAGCCATCCACATATTCTCTTATCTGTGACCCTTTGGGCCTTCACAGAACTAGGTGAAAAAGCTAGGAGGGAACTGAGTGCATTTAGAGACCAATAATCCCTATGTAATGTGCTTTTTTCAACAGCAGATAGTTCATTTACAAAATACTGTTTAGGTTTGATGAGGGTTAGAAAGATTCTAAGGGAAAAGGGTCATGTAAGAGAAAGGAAGAATTACTAACAAGGGTAATAAAATATGCTGAACAAATGGATGGAGAATACAGGAGAAAATGAGTATAGGGAAGTATGCTAATGAAAATATAGAAATTAAAAACAGTATTACTAAAAGGTGATGACCTAATCAGGGAAATATTATGATATCCCTATGAGTAAAATGAGCCCTTCTCCACATTTTTCTTGATGTTAAAAAATCCATATCCCTAGTTGAAAGATAATTTTTAGATAAGTATTTAAGTATTAGAAAATCCATATATGGCACATAAATTCATATGTAGTCATAAATTAATGAAGCCCTTGCCTAAAACTATATGTGTTTCTTTTCTCTTTGGTTGTATAATTTGTGGTAATGTAAAAATTGTTATTTGGTGTAGCTGGGACCTTGGCTTATGTGTATCCAGTGATTCATCCAGTGAAAGAATTAGAGCTGAGTTGTGGAACTTGTTTCATGCCTGGAAAGATCCCCTGGGGCTTTGTGACCCTTCTGTGATCATTGGAGCAGGCTGGGCACTTGAAGAGATTCTCTGATTTTTTTTAGAGGAGGAGGGTTTGTTCATTCTTTGCCCAACCTTGCACCCGCCATAAAGGTTTTCTCCCATGGCATATAATATCCTGCTCTCTGATACATAGATTGGAAGATGAAGGTAGTCATGGAGTTAATAAAAACATTTCAAAATAATGTAATATCTCATAGTCATTACTCTATGTTAATTATTTTACATTAATAGGACTGAACAGTATAGGGATGTAATCTATTTCCAAACCTTCTTTGCAAAGTACCTCTCAGATCTTTATGACTTTACTCTAAGACTGTGTATCCAAGATGGTAGTCACTAGCCTGTGTGGCTATTGAAATTTAACTTAATAAAAATTAAACAAAATATTTGGCCCTCAGTTGCACTAACAGTGTCTTAAGTCCTCATTAGTTACTTACTAGCTACCACCGTGGACAGTGCAAATGTAGAACGTTTCTATCCATTGCATAAAATTCTATTGGTCTGTACTTCTGTAGAGGAGATATATATACATATGTATATGTGTCTTTTGAGGAGGTCATTGATGTTGCCTCACCCATGTCTTTTAAAGTATAAGTTTATTGAAGAGAAATAACCATATTTTTTTCAAGTTGATCAGAGATTCTTACAGCTTTGACAGTATATTATGATGACAGATTTGCAAGTTAGCTAACTTTACTATGAGGAAAGCTTCATTCAAGTTAATCAGTTATAGAGATTTACTGTGTTAATCTGTAAAATATTTTAAAGTTGGACTTCTGGGAAATAGCATTATATAGGTAGTGAAAAAGAACACTTATTTTCAATACAGGAAATGTGATCTTGTCCCAGCTTTGCCACTAACTAGTTATAAGACGTTGGGCATTTTCCCTCCATGACTTACTTATTTTATAACTGGAAATATAACTGGAAATTTATAATTGGAAATACTTTTCTTTTAAGATTTATTTATTTATTTATTTTAGAGAGAGAACATGGGGGTTGGGGAGGGGCAGAGAGGGAGAGGGAGGGAGAGAGAATCCCAAGCAGACTCCCTGCTGTGTGTGGAACCCAATGTGGGGATCAGTCTCACAGCCCTGAGATCACAACCTTGAGCCAAAACCAAGAGTTGGACACTTAACAACTGAGCCACCCAGATGCCCCTGGAAATACTTTCTGACCTCCTTCACTCATTTCATCCCCACCCCGCCTCTGGCAACTACTAGTCTCTTCTCTGTATCTGTGAGCTTGGGGTTTTGTTTGTTTGTTTGCTTTTTAAGATCCCACATGTGAGATCACCACATTTATCTTTTATTATCTGACTTATTTTACTTAGCATAATGCCCTCAGAGTCCACCCATGTTTTTGCAAATGGCAAGATTTTCTTCTTTTTTATGGCTCAAAAATATTCCATGTATAGGGGCACCTGGGTGGCTCAGTTGGTTAAGCGACTGCCTTCGGCTCAGGTCATGATCCTGGAGTCCCAGGTTCGAGTCCCACATCGGGCTCCCTGCTCAGCGGGAGTCTGCTTCTCCCTCTGACCCTCCCCCTCTCATGCTCTCTCTCTCTCAAATAAATAAATATTAAAAAAAAATATTCCATGTATATATAAATATAAACATATAGTATGTGTCCCATTTTCTTTATACATTCATTTGTTGGTGGACACTTAGGTTGTTTCCTTATCCTTGCTATTGTAAATAATGTTGCAGTAAACATGAGGTTGCATATATCTTTTTGAATTAGTGTTTTCATTTTTTTCTGATAAATACCCAGAAGTAGAATTTCTGGATCATATGGTAGGTGTATTTAAACATTTTTGAGGGGCGCCTGGGTGGCTCAGTCGGTTAAGCGGCTGCCTTCAGCTCAGGTCATAATCCCGGGGTCCTGGGATCGAGCCCCGCATCGGACTCCCTGGTCGGTGGGGAGGCTGCTGCTTCTTCTCCCTCTGCCTGCAGCTCTGCCTACTTGTGCTCTCTATCTGTCAAATAAATAAATAAAATCTTTAAAAAAAAATAAAAAAAAAACATTTTGAGGAACCTCCATACTATTTTCCATAGTGGTTGCACCTATTTACATTCTCTCCAACAATGCACAAAAGTTCCCTTTTGGGGCGCCTGGGTGGCTCAGTCATTAAGCGTCTGCCTTCAGCTCAGGTCGTGATCCCAGGGTCCTGGGATCGGGCCCCTCGTCGGGCTCCCTGCTCGGAGGGAGGCCTGCTTCTCCCTCTCCCGCTCCCCCTGCTTGTGTTTCCTTTTTCGCTGTGTCTCTCTGTCAAATAAATAAATAAAAATCTTAAAAAAAAAAAAAGTTCCCTTTTTTCCATATCCTCGCCAACACTTGTTATCTCTTACCTTTTTGATATAGCAATTCTAACAGGTATGAGGTGATATTTCATTGTTGTATTGATTTGCACTTCCCTGATGATGAGTGATGCTAAACATCTTTCCATGTATCTGTTGGCCATCTGTATGTCTTGGAAAAATGTCTATTCAGATCCTCTGTCTATTTTCAATCGGTTTGTTTTTTGCAGCTGAGTTATATGAATTCCTTGTATATGTTGGATATTAGCCCCTTATCAGATAAATGATTTACAAATATTTTCTCCCCCTCAGTAGGTTGCCATTTCATTTTGTTGATTTTTTTGTTTTTGGTGTGTGTGTGTGTGTGTGTGTGTGTGTGTTGGTATGCAGAAGCTTTTTAGTTTGATATAGTCTCATTTGTTTATTTTTACTTTTTAAAAAAAATTTTATTTATTTGACAGAGAGAGACAGTGAGAGAGGGAACACAAGCAGGGGGAATGGGAGAGGCAGAAGCAGGCTTCCCACTGAGCAGGGAGCCTGATGCGGGGCTTGATCTCAGGACTCTGGGATCATGACCCGAGCTGAAGGCAGATGCTTAACAACTGAGCCACCCAGGCGCCCCTTTTGTTGGCCTTAGACTTTGGGCATTTAATTTCCCAAAGTTAATTTTGGATTTAATTTCTTCATCTCTAAATTGTAGGTTTAAATAAAATATTTTTAAAAGTCTCTTTGTTGTAACAGTTACTTGCTATTTGTTTTCTGATACAACTTTTATAAAAGACCTATGGTTTTGAATGGAAGAGATAATATAAAAAGAAAGAGAAGGTGTGATGACGCTGCTAAGAGGAGCCTGCCTTATACACAATTATTTTAAGACAGCATTTAGCTGTACAAATCACTAAACCGCTACCAAGGAATATGAGGATTCTGTTGGTCTTATGTTGTAGCAGCTTATCATAAAATGCTGCTTTCATCATGTTCATTCCTTCTGTATAAAGACCTTGATTAGCTTTGGAGTCATGCAGATCTGAATTTAGGTATCATTTCCTCTGAATACTAGCTCTGTGGCATTGAATGAGTTACATAACCTGTCTGCCTCAGTTTCCTATTGGATGGATGAAACGTGTTATCGTGATCTTCTAGAGCTTGCAGCCAATTCTGAGGGATAGACACATTATTACATTAATGGGTGGGAAAGTTTGTTGTAGATATGGACCACATACTATAAAAACAGAAAAGAAGGTTATTTAACTGCAACCTGGCCATGGTAGAGAAGGAAGAGAAGGGTGTAGTGGAAGGGTGTCTTCCAGGGAGGATAAGACCCTGGTATGTGAGGTCTGCAGCTAAAACATTCAGAAGGAGTAGAAGAGTATGGTACAAATTAAACCTGGGAATATAGACAAAGGCTAGGAAATAAAGGACTCAGAGTTTAAACTTCATGCTGAGTGCTGTGGGATCACATTGAAAACTTTAAAGCCTGTATTTATGAGCAGAGTAATGTGAACATACGGGAGAGAAGGAGCAAATCTTTGCTTCAGGATGTTCACTCTAGCAGCAATGTAGAGAATGGGTTAAAAGCAAAGAGACCATAGGAAGCTATTTTTTTCCAGTTTAAGTGAGAAATAATGAAGAATTTTACTAGGATAATGGAAGGAAGGGAGCAGATTCTATACAGGTTAAGGAAGTAAAATCAGTATTAATTAATTGGTGGTTCATGTGGGGTTGAGGAAGATGGAGATTTCTGTCTCAAGTAACAGAATGGATGATGGTGACTTTTCACTTGGTAAGGAATACATTAAGTAGAATTGACTGGTGAGGCAATATAGTGTTATGTAGGAGGTTACACTTTGAAGCCATACTGCCTGGTTTAAAATCCTTCACTAGCTTTGTGCCTTAATTTCCTTCATTAGCTTCATTAAAAAAATTTGCTATTGAAGTATAGTTGACATGCAGTATTATATTTTAAGTGTACAATATAGTGATTTGACAATTCTGTACATTATTCAGTGCTCACCATATTAAGTATAGTCACCGTACAACATTATTACAATACTATTGACTGTTTTCCCCATGCTGTACTTTTCATCTCTGTGACTTATTTATTTTACAACTGGAAGTTGGTACTTTAATCCCCTTCACCTATTTCATTAGCTTCATTTACACGTGAGTTAATGTGTGTGAAATGCTTAGAATAATTTCTGGCATGTAAGCACTGTATGTGTTTACCAGTAGTAGTAGAGGATATGGGCTAGTTCACTTTTAGACATGAGGGAGAGTGCTATGGAAATATGTAATATGCAGTTAGATATATAGACTAAAGTCCAGTAGAGAAGTCTGGGCTGGAAATACCATAATGGAAGTTATATAAGTAGTAGTTGAAAAGGGAATACGGAAAATATCCCAAGGAAGGGCACCTGGGTGGCTCAGTTGGTTAAGCGACTGCCTTTGGCTCAGGTCGTGATCCCAGGGTCCTGGGATCGAGCCCTGCATTAGGCTCCCTGCTCAGTGGGTGTCTGTTTCTTCCTCTCCCCCTGCCCCTGCTCATGCTCGCTCTCTCTCTCAAATAAAATCTTAAAAAATAGAAAAGAAAAGAAAATATCCCAAGGAAAGCAGATAGAGTGAGAAGGCCAAGATGGAACATTAGGGAACAATAATTTAAAAGTCAAGGAAGACCAACTTATAAATGTAACTGAGGGGGGAGTAAGTAGAGGCATAAGAAAGAAAATTAGGCCTTAGGGTCCCAGATGCCAAGAGCAGTGAAAGAGTGATTAATGTCAAGTGCTATAAAGCTGACCAATATGGTAAGACTGAAGAGTCCTCTGGCTTTGCACCAAAGAAGCCAAAGTTTGACCTTAGTGGGAGCATTTCTTTAGAGTTTGGTATAGAAGTCACTTTACCAAGGACTGAGGAATAAATGGATCAGGAGGCAATAGAAATGGTGAGTTTAGATCTCTCTGTCTCATTTTGTTTTTTATTTTTTTATTTTTTAAAGATTTTATTTATTTGACAGAGAGACACAGCGAGAAAGGGAACATAAGCAGGGGGAGTGGGAGAGGGAGAAGCAGGCTCCCCGCCGAGCAGGGAGCTCGACGCGGGGCTTGATCCCAGGACCCTGGGATCATGACCTGAGCCGAAGGCAGACGCTTAATGACTGAGCCACCCAGGCGCCCCTCTCATTTTGTTTTTTAAATTTAGTTTTATCAAAGTAGTAGTTAAAAAACAAATAGTTAAAAAAAAATTAAATAGTTCTATAGGGCTTAGAAGGAAAAAAGGAAAAGCAAACCAATGTCCCTTTCCTCTCCATCTCTACTTTTTATACAGGAAGCCAAAGTAAAATTGTCTAGCTGTTTCTTCTGGTATTTACTGCCGTATTTCATAAACTACTGGGTATTTATCCAGAGAATACAAAAATACTAATTCAAAGAGATACATGCACCCCAATGTTTATAGCAACATTATCTACAATAGCTAAATTATGGAAACAGACCAAGTCTTCATCAGCTGATGAATGGATAAAGAATATGTGGTTTATATATACAATGGAACATTACTCAGCCATCAAAGAGAATGAAATCTTGCTTTGCAATAATATGGATGGAGCTAGAGAATACAGTGCTGAGCAAAATAAGTCAGTCAAAGAAAGACAGATACCATATGATTTCACTGATATGTCGAATTTCAGAAATAAAGCAAACAAGCAAAGGAAATAAAGAAGATAGAAAGAGAGGCAAACCAAGTAACAGATTCTTGGCTATAGAGGACAATGGTTACAGAGGGGAGGTGGATGGGAGGATAGGTTAAATAGGAGATGGGGTTTAAGGAGTGGGCTTGTTGTGATGGGCACAGGGTGATGTATGGAAGTGTTAAATTACTATAGTGTAGACCTGAAACTAATATAATACTGTATGTTAACTAACTGGAATTCAAATAAAAACTTAAAAAAAAAAAAAAAAAGAAAAAAAATGAAGATTTACATCTTTTATACTGCCTCTTCCCTTATTCTTAAAAAAAAGTTCACAATTTTTGTTTAAATTAGTATTTAGTACTTTTTTATAGCTACATGTATGTTTACAGAGAAATCACAGTATACTGTGATTGCTTTTCTTTTTTTCTTTTTTATTATTTTTTAAAGATTTTATTTATTTATTTGACAGAAAGAGACACAGCGAGAGAGGGAACACAAGCAGAGGGAGTAGGAGAGGGAGAAGCCGGCTCGATGCGGGGCTCGATCCCAGGACCTGGGATCATGACCTGAGCCGAAGGCAGACACTTAATGACTGAGCCACCCAGGTGCCCCAGCTTTTCCTTTTTTAAAAAACAGCTTTTAGGGGTGCCTCCACAGCTCATTTGGTTGGGCATCCAACTATAGGTTTTGGCTCAGGTGTTATGGTCTCTGGGTCGTGGGATCGAGCTCCAAGTCAAGGCTCAGTGCTCAGCGTGGAGTCTGCTTTGGCATTCTCTCCCTTTCCTTCTCCCTGTCCCTATGCCCTCCCCCACCCTACATATGCACATGCTCTCTCTTAAATAATAAAAAAAGAATTTAAAAATAATAAAAAATAAAACAGCTTTTAGAGTTGATAATCGCTATTTATTTATTTTTGCTTGATTTTCTATGTATGTATCATCAGCATGTTTCCAGAATTTCAACAGAACTGGAAAGCTGCTCAGTAGCTTCAAACTTCTCAGATCATCTGCCAATTTCTTTTTTTCTTTTTTTCCCTGTTGCATCTCTCCTAGAGCTTACTACATTCTTGCTCCAGTCTAAACTTTGTTGTTCCTTGCAGGTCTGCTGGATAGCTGTTGTACCCATGCTTTCCTTTACTCTCATCTTGGGAATTTCCTTTGCTTCTTTACTATTTTTGGATCTCATGTCTTTATCTTTCTTGGTTTTTCTCCGTGTCTTGATGGAGCACCTCCTGAAACTGTTTCTAAAGAAAAGGAGTACTAAGGAGGTAAAGTTTTTAAGACTCTGTGATAGTTTGGCTAGGTATGCAATTCATATAGAAATGCTTTTTCATCAGATTTGAAAATATGTTTCTGTTATCTCCTAATGTTCATTGTTGCTTTGAGAAGTCAGATTTTATCCTGGTTCTTACTCCTTTTCATAAGAGCCCCCCCTTTTTTTCATTCTCCTTAGAAGCTTTTAGGTCCCCTTTTCCCCACAAAACCTTAGTTGTTCTGAGGTTTTACAGTGATGTGCGAAATTGATTTTTTAAATGACTTGATCTTTTCAATGTGAAAACTTGCATCTTTCTCTTTTTAGAACTGTTCTCCCTAAAGCCTTCTCCTTCCTTAATTCTTTCTTTAACTCCTACTGGTGGATGCTGTATTTTATTTCAAGCCTTTCACTCTTACTGTTACCATTTTTGCTTTGTGCTCTTTTTGGAATATGCAGTCAATTTTCTAACATTTTCGTTGATTTTTTTCTAATCATATATTCAATTTTCAAGAGCTCGTTTTTGTTTTCAGAAGAATCCAGAATGGTTTCATGAATGCAATATAATCTTATCTGTCTGAAGATGTTAATTGCAGTTTCTAAGATTTCTTCTCACTACATTGTTTTATTTCCTCCAGGCTCTTTTTTCTGTTTGCTTGTTTTGCCTCTTTTCTTCAATTTGAAGTGTCTGGTGATTCTTGGCTGTCCAGTTTTAAGAGTGACTGAGATATTTTATTATGTGACAGTTTTACTAGAATGCATAGCCACCATATAGCGTGGATTGCCATGCAGCATGATTTTCCTTCCACTTACCAACCTGGAAGATAATGCCAGATATTTTAAGTTTTGGGTACGGCCACAACTCACTTCTAGATTCTTTTTCTGTACCACAGTCTAGGTTATGTTTGACAATAAACAATCTCAAATTTTTAGTAGCATACACAGTGAAAGTTTTCTCTCTCTCAAACTACATACACAATATGGTACGTACTGCTCATCGTTCTCATTTCAGGACTCAGACAAATGGAGGCTCCGTTATGAAACTTGCTTCTAGAATTGTTGAGGCAGGAAAGGGGAATAGGCAGATTGGGAACTACCTCCAAAAGCTTCTACACAAAAGTGTCCACACCACTTATACTTACATTTCATTAGCTAAAGCAAGTCACATGGCCATGCCTAATTTAAAATGCAGTAGTGAAGTGCAAGCCTACCATTTGCCTTGAAGGAGAAGGCAACCAGAATATTTGTAACACCTGTAATGGCTACCACAAAGGCATTCCACTGATGCATGTTCTATAATTTCTTTATGCTCTTTTTATTTAAATGAATTTTATAATATTTGTATCTTCCAAGAATAGGAAGTCTAAGTTCCCTTCCAGCTTCAACACTCTGGCTGTATGGGTTAAAAACTGCCACTCACCCCTCACAACTTGTTGAAAATTACTGTGTTCAATAAATATAGTAAAAATAAAAAGATTAATATTCCTTAAAAGATGGGAGCTATTTTTCTCAATAGCAGTTTCTTTTAAACAAAAAAAGATTCACTAGCTTGACAAACTTGTTAAGACATACTTGTTTCTGTGTTGAATCACTGGCAATATTGAACAAATACTTGCATCCTTGAATTATAAATGTCTACTTCGGAGGTTTTAAATGACCAGATACCTCAACTATCTTAAATGGTATTTCTTGGTTGAAAATGAACATGTATATTTTAAAATATATTTTTAAAAAATTGTAAGTTATTCTATGTTGTCACTAAAAAAATACTTCAAATATGTCAGTACCTTTTTGTCGGATAAAATTTCAAGTGCATTTATTTTATTTTGTGCTTTATGTTCAAACTTTGTTTTAATTTTATTGGTGACATTATCTTTTTTCTTTTTAAGATTTATTTATTCATTTTATTTTTTTTTAAATTTTATTATGTTATGTTAATCACCATACATTACATTATTAGTGTTTGATGTAGTGTTCCATGATTCATTGTGGTGACATTATCTTTGTAAGCCTAGTAACACCGTAAAATCACATTGCTAAATTAGTAAGCTTTTTCCCCATCCATACTTCTTTTCCCTCAGATTCAATTTAGTAGGTTATTTTAAATCATATAATTTTATATTCTAAATCATGAAGTTGTTCAGTTTACACTAAAAATAAATTTTTATTTTCATTCTTTGTATTTGGAAATGACATTGTCTCTTGTCAGCAATTATATGAACACTTTGCTGAAACACATGTATGAAACATGTTTGAAACACATGTATGAAACATTTTTATTTTGAAAAAGAAGAACCATAATATCAAATAATGTCATATTTGCTTGTTCTTCCATGATGATCGTATAGGAAAGTTTTGGACACTGTCCGTATAGTAGAAACAAGTAAAGAATTCATTGTTGTTATTGTAATGGAACTTGTTTTACCCTGAGTTTAATGACTCAACATATTTTTTAAAATGTCCTGCTTTTTGTCAAGAAATAGAATACTCTAGCTTTAAGGGTAGTTATTTTCATTTCACACAGACACACTGATAATTCAGCTAAGAACTCTCAAAGTATTATAACAAAGCATGTTATGGGTTCACTTGTTCTTAAAGAGCTGACAAGTATATTATGTGCCTGGGTCTTGCCACATTTGTGTATGTCACATGTGCCCTAATAGTAACTGCACTGGTGTGATTTCTTTTTTGTAAGTAGCCATGAATAAGCTGAAAGCTTTAATGAAAGAGCAATACAGAACTGTACTATTGTACTATAAATCAAAAGCACAAGTTTTAATACACTCACTGAAAGATACCAGTAGAAGTTTCTGAAATTTGCACGCACACACGAAATTTGTAAACCTCGTGGTGCCAAGTAACATTACGGTTTCTACTGACTTACTTAAGAGCATAATATGACTGTGTTTTATGTTACAGATTTTAAGGAAATTTTAGAATCACTGAAGCATTTCTCTGAACTCCAGAATTGTTTACATTTGTAAAAAAAAAAAAAAATGAATTTAGGGGCACCTGGGTGTCTCAGTCAGTTAAGCGTCCAACTCTTGATCTTGGCTCAGGTCTTGATCTTAGTGTTGTGAGTTCAAGCCTTGTACTGGGCTCCATGCTGGGTGTGGAGCCTACTTAAAAAAAAAGAGAGAAAAGATTTAGTTTAAAAAATCACTCTTTCAGGGCACCTGGGTGGCTCAGTTGGTTAAGCATCTGCCTTCGGCTCAGGTCATGATCCCAGGGTCCTGGAATCGAGCCCCGCATCGGGCTCCCTGCTCAGTGGGGAGCTTGCTTCTCCCTCTCCCTCTGCCTGCCACTCCCCCTGCTTGTGCTCTCTCTCTGTCAAATAAATAAATAAAAATCTTTAAAAAAAGAAATCGCTCTTTCATAGGGCTTCAGATGGGCAAGCAGCATTAGTTGTGGATAGCTGATTTGGTGTTTTGTTTTGTTTTTGCTTTTGTTTTTCCATTGAATAAAAACAAAAAGATAAGTCTAGAATCTTTAGTATTATATGTGCTGTTTGAGAGGTTCCTAATTTTTTGGCAGCTCTAAAGGGAAAGTAGACCCACTTCTCATTGATTCATCTTCTCTATACTTATCCCCATCACCGATCATTGTAATAAAGAGTGATATCATACTGTTCTCAAAGCCAAATCAGCCTCCAGCAGAAGGCAGACATTATCTGGGAGGAAAGGATCAAGTATAACTCCTCAGAAAATATGCTCTCTCTGTTTCCCCAACCCCGCCATTTACCTTCTCCCCTTTTCCAATTATATAAGTAATATAAAATATCAGATTGTAAATCACCAGAATATTTGATTTTCTGAAATTTGTTGGTAATGTCCAATATAGTACCATGTACACATTGGTCTTACTAGGTACTTTGTAAATATAATAATGATAACTTCAATTTCAATTTATTACTTTTAAAAAAATCAAGTATGTCAAAATATTTCTCACCCATAAAGTATCTCTGTCAAAGATGTATTTTTACAATATATATATATTTTTAAAGATTTTATTTATTTATTTGACAGAGAGAGACACAGCGAGAGAGGGAACACAAGCAGGGGGAGTGGGAGAGGGAGAAGCAGGCTTCCCGCCGAGCAGAGAGCCCGATGCGGGACTCGATTCCAGGACCCTGGGATCATGGCCTGAGCCGAAGGCAGACGCTTAACGACTGAGCCACCCAGGAGCCCCGTATTTTTACAATATTTTAAATAAAAAATTAGAAATAAAGAAGTTGATAGAATTTTAACTGTAAACACCATTATATCCAACATCTAGATTGTATAATTAATGTTTTCCTATACTTGTTTTTTCATATAACTCTACACCTGTTTTGTCTCTGTGGATCCATTAATCTTTTTGATGCATTTCAAAAGAAGTTACACATATCAGTATACTCCCCCCTAAATCTTTCATCATGCATATCATTAACTAGAGTTCACTATCTTTTTTGAGGTAAAATTGATATATGATGAAATGCACAAATTTTACGTGTACCTTTCAATAACCTTGACAAATGTCTATACTTTTATAACCTGAACCACTCTCAAGACCTTGAATATTATCACTCTAGAAAGATCCTGTGTGTCCCTCCTCAGTCAGTCTACACACCCACCCACAGGCAACAACTATTCTAAATGTTTTTCCTACATAGGTTAGCTTTGTGTGTTCTAGAAATTCGAAGAAATGGAATATGCAGTCTGTACTCTTTTTGTATAAAGCTGCTTTCACTTAGTATTGTTGGAAGACAGTTTTCCCAATACTCTCAGATTGCTGCATGGCTTGTGAGTGAGGCAAAGGCTCTCCTTTGTTCCGGGCTTCAAGTGTTTATATAGCAACTGCCTTGGAACATAGAGATAGTGTTTCCTTCCAGAGTAAAGGGCAAGCATGCTTACTGCCCATTATGAAAAATTCAGCTTCCCTAAGCTCAGTGTTCCTCTCTTGTAATGCAACGCACTGTGTGTAGGTTTCATTTGACCTTCTTCCTATCACCCTGTGGGAATAAGGACTTGTAGAATCATCACAAAAATGCTGATTACTTGTTACTCTTATTGCTCTGAATAATAAACTGTCCTTTGTCTCTGACTCCGTAGTACTGTGCTTTCTACTAGCATCTGTGGAATTCTAGCGGGCTAAGTTTTCACCTTGCATTTGAGGTAAAAATCAAAGACCTTTTACAGTTTTTGAGAAGTATTGTGATGTGTATACTAGTAATTCATTCCTTTTTTTACTCGGTAGTATTCTATTGTATGTACATAGCACAATTTATTTATCTGTTTTATTACTGAAGACTAACCTGTTTTTAGTTTTTAGCTACTATGGATGAACTTGTTATAAATGTTTGCCTACGAGTCTTTGAGTGGACATGTGTTTTCATTCCTCTTGGATAAATAATTAGGAATGAAATACTGGGTTTTGGACAGGTATATATTTAATTCTGTTAGAAATTATAGAAATTGAAGTTAATCCAATGTAGATCTACCATTTTATATTCCTACCATTAATGTATGAGAGTTCTGGTTGCTCTGTAAAATACTGACTCCAATTCAAATTTGTGAATTTTTTTCCCACATGACCAAGGAAATTCTCTGTTATCAGCTGGGTGTTCTATAATCTATAATTCAACTCAATTCTGACAGTATCAGCCAGGAGTTATTATCAAGTCCCACAGGTTAAGGGATCTTAGTGCCAGACTGCCCCCCCAACCCCACTTTAGACAGCAGTCCCAAGTCCACTTTGTCACTGCTTCTGACCTAATGGCTATAGATCAGAGGTTCCAATAACCTCCTTGAGTTTGATTAATTTGCTAGAGCTGCTCATATAACACAGAGAAACATTTTATTTACTAGATCACTGGTTTATTATAAAAGGACATAACCCAGGAATAGGCAGATGAAAGGGATTCAAAGGGCAAGGTATGTGGGAAGGGCATGGAGCATCCATGATCTCTCTAGGCACATGACTCTCCCACCACTTCCACATGTTCACCAACATGGAAGCTCTCCAAACCAGACCTTTTAGGTTTTTATGGAGGTTTCATTACAAAACCTACTACACTGACCTACAATACCTACATTGACCATTGGCAATTAAATTCAATCTCTAGCCCCCTCTCCCCTCCCTGGAGCTGGGGGTGGGGTGTGGGTTGGGGCCCATTATCAACATCCCCTGCTAGAGTGGTACATTTGTTACAATTGGTGAACCTGCACTGATACATCATAATTACCCCAAAGTCCTTAGTTTATATTATGGTTCACTCTTGATGTTCTATGGGTTTGGTCAAATGTATAACGACATCTATCCATTGTTGTGGTATCATGCAGACCATTTTCATTGCCCTAAAAAATCTCCGTGCTCTACCTATTTATTCCTCCTCATCTTCCACTCTCCCCAATCCCTAAAAATCACTAATTTCTTCACTGTCTCCATAGTTTTACCTTTTACACAAAGTCATATAATTAGAATCATACAGTATGTAGCCTTTTCAGATTGTCTTCTTTCACTTAGTAATATGCACCTAAGGTTTCTCCATATCTTTTCATGGCTTGATAACTCATTTCTTTTTCAGTGATTAATAATATTCCATTGTCTGGATATACCACAGTTTATATATTTATATATTCATGTAGTGAAGGACATCTTGGTTGTTTCCACGTTTTGGCATAAATAAAGCTGCTATTACTATCCATATCCAAGTTTTTGTGTGGACATAAGTTTTCAGCTCCTTCGAGTAAATACCAAAGAGCATAGTTGCTGGATCCCATGGTGAGAGTATGTTTGGTTTTGTTAAAATATTTAAAACTGTCTTCCAGAGTGACTATACCATTCTGCATTCCCACTAGCAATGAATGAGAGGTCCTGTTGCTACGAGGAACTGTACCATATCCTCACCAGTATTTGGTGTTGTCAGTGTTTCAGGTTTTGGCCATTCTACTAGGTGTTTTAATTTGCATTTCCTGATACCACATGATGTTGAACATCTTTTCTAATGCATATTTGCCATCCATATATCTTGTTTGGTGAGGTGTACATTAGGTCTCTGGCCTATTTTTAAATTGGGCTGTTGGTCTTTTTTATTATTGAGTTTTAAGAGTTCTTTGTATATTTTGAAAAACAATTACTTTATCAGACATGTGTTTTGCAGAGCAAAAGTTTTTAATTTTAATGAAATCTAGCTTATCAATTATTTCTTTTCTGTTTCATGCCTTTGGGGTTCTATCTAAAAGGTCATCACCATACCCAGGGTCATTAGGTTTTCTCTGGTGGTATTTTCTAGGAGTTTTATAGTTTGTGTTTTAAATTTAAGTTAGGGATTCATGCCGACTTAATTTTTGTGAAATGCATAAGAACTGTTTGGAATCTTTTTTTTTTTTTTTTTGCATGCAGATGTCAGTTAATCCAGCACCATTTGTTGAGATGTATTTTTTATAAGTAAGATCTAAGTGAAATATATAATCCTTTCAATTTCATGAAACATGAATATCATTGAAGCTTAGATTTGATAGGGATTTTTATTTATTTATTTTTAAAGATTTTATTTATTTATTTGACAGAGAACACAAGTAGGCCGAGCAGCAGGCAGAGGGAGAGGGAGAAGCAGGCTCTCCGCTGAGCAGGGAGCCCAATGCGGGGCTCGATCCCAGGACCCTGGGATCATGACCTGAGCCAAAGGCTGACGTTTAACCGACTGAGCCACCCAGGCGCCCCGATAGGGATTTTTAAAAAAAATTATGTAGCCATCATGTATTAAATATTTATTTTCAAAGAGAGGCAGTAAAATAAGATGTCCTACAATAAGAATTAATTTCCTACAATTGAATCTATCAGCTAAGAAGTTTTACAGAAAAATTTTTAAGAAGAATTAAAACAAGGAATAAAAGATGAACATACATTGAGGAGGCCTATAGCTTCAATGTTCTAAATCGTCATATTGTGATTATGGTATCGAGGGAACAATGAAACATTCTGGAGAATGCTGCACTAAGCATCATGCTATTTTTAAGGGCTTTTGGTGTCAAACATCTGGTTTTGAGTCCTGGCTCTACCATTCATCAGATTTGACCTTGGGTCTCTCAGTGTCCTCATCTGAAAGAGAGAAGGTTACAGTTACTTTCTCCTCTTCCCTTCCTCTTTCCTTTACTCCCCACCACCCTGATTCTCCTCACCTGCCTCAAATATATTTTGAGCACCTGCTGTGTTTCTGGGATGGTTTTAGGCATGAGGATTGAAATGAAAAATTCTAATATTTCCTCTCAGGATGTTTGTAGCCTTATAAGAAAATAGACACATAATAATGCAATATAATAAGTGTTATAATGGTGATATATACCATGTATAATTGGAGCACTGGAAAAGCATGCCTGTATTTGCTCAAGAATGTCATGAAGGGTTTGAAGATGAGATAATGTTTAAACCAACTCAGTAATATGCAGACATTTGCCAAGTGGGTGTTAGAGGTAGGGTTAAGTTGGATCCAGTGGGGCAACAAGTGAAAGCATTCAGCACAGTGCCTATTTGTGAATAGGTTCTTGAACCTGTTTGTTTTCTCCTGCCTCTCCCATACTTGTGTCAGAAGGTAGAGGCACAGACTGGATACTTATCAAAATAGTAGAAACTATTTAATGAAATGCTATTCAGTATGCCAAGCACTGTTTTAGCCATTTTACACTAATTACTTGGAATCTAACAATAACTGTAGTAGATATTTTTAATTCATAGAAGTTATTATTATCATGGGTTGATAGATAAACTGGGGCACAACTTTTTTTTAAGTATGTTTATGGTCATGCAGCTTGAGGTTGTAAGTAGTAGGATTAGGATTCAAACCCAGTATTCAAATCCAGCTTTAATCCCTGTATGCTTTCCATGATGCCTTTTTAAATGCCATCGCAGTAGCGTTGCTAGTTTTTAGTGCTGCCCTTTTCGATTTTGAAGGACAGGCCAGATGGAGGGACTTTCTAAAGGCTTCCTTTCGTATTCAAGAAAAGTAGAAAAATCCCATTTTTTACTCTGTTTATGTGAAATTTAGTGATTTGACTGGGGTTCAACTAGATTTGATCTATTTAGGTAAAGGTCGGTAAACATCAACTTCTAGAGTGCCAGCATATGTCTTTCTTTTTTTTTTAATTCTCTTATTTGAGTATACTTGACACTACTACCATATTTCTTTTAGTTTTTGTTTTCTGAAGGAATTTGAGTTAAGTAAGAACTAAAATCTTGCTATTCTTCAGTAAATTAAGAAATAATACATAAAAGGAAATTTCAACATTGGCTAAAATATAGTTCATTTATTTCCATTTACATCTACAAAGACAGTGAAGTCAGATTTTTTTCAGAAGTGTTATAACGAAGGATAGTGATCTGTATCTATAACAAAAAGAAGAGGGGGGAGACTCACCCAATGGTAAGCAGTTTGTCTATGGTTGCACCACACTTTAGTTGTGGAGCCAAGGTTAGATCCCCACTTAGTCTAGTGATCTTTCTGATGTGTTCTTGTGGGTGCAGGATTAATTATCTTGGAGTATCTTGGCATGTAGATCAAAAGCATATAATCCTTAGGAGTCCCAGAATTGCTCATGCGTGTTGTATAATACCTCTACAACTGTATATTGTGTAATAATTAATTGCCCTTAACAAATGGTGTATTTTTCCACTACTACATTAGAGAAAAACAGTCTTTGCCTCATAAAAATATTGAAAAGAAACAATATATTTGAATTTTCGTGAAGTTTTTCAGCTCCTTAATCTACTAATATTAACTTAGTTATTCAGGAATTTTTTTTTTTTAACATACCTCTATCACCCAGCTTTATTTGACTGGAATTCTTTTAATTTGATTTTTAAAAAGATTTATTTATTTTATTTTAGAGAGAGAGAGAGAGAGAGAGAGAACGTGAGCATGGGGGAAGGGCAGAAGGAGAGAGAGGGAGAGACTCTCAAGACTCCCTGCTGAGCAGGAGCCAGACACGGGGCTTGATTCCAGGATCCTGAGATCATGACCCAAGCCAAAACCAAGAGTCTGACACTTAACCAACTGAGCCACCCAGGCACCCCTACAATTTAATTTTTAATTATATTCTCATTATGCTGTCTTAAAAATGCAGCGAATCATTTAAAATTGTTGTTACAGTTAGAAAAAGCCAACTATCAAGATATTGATTGATGTGTTCAAGGAATGGTAGTAAAAGAAGGGAAAAAGCCCGATTTTGGTTTTTTGAGTTGTCGCCCAAGTGACTGAGTTACAGATGATCCTTTCTTGGTGAAGGTCTTGGACCAGTCTTGTAAAGATGTTTATATTACAGTTACAACATCGCTATCCATTTTAACAGTGAATTGTTATATGGGGCAAGTAATAATTTAGAGCAGGTGATAATGTATGACTCCTGAAGTGTTTTTTGCAAAATCAATTCCTTCTTTCATCTTTCAGGTTAGTTTTAAGAATCTCTTGCTAAGACTATAATAGTTTCCTTGTAACAGGCACCCCCACATAGATTGCTCATATCCCCCACACATCCACAGTATTGCCAAAGAAGTTAAATTTTTTTTTTTTTTTTTTTTTTTTTTAGAAGTTAAATTTTTTAAACCATACATTTGATCTTCCTACTTCTAAAAGCCAGGGAAAAAATTCAAGCAGATTTTTATTTCAGACACAATAAAATGCTTGGGATGGCAATTAAAATTTTCCATTATCTGGCTTTAACCAGCATTTTCCACTTCATTTTTGTTCACCCCCTTAATAATACCCTTAAACTAAGCCTCTGGTTATCACAGACATGTATTAACTATACTGCAGCACAAGCATGTGGTTGAACTGTTAGCTCAGTTTGTATTACTATCTTCTGTCCCCATTAAAATCTCTCTTCATGGGGGCGCCTGGGTGGCTCAGTTGGTTAGGCGACTGCCTTTGGCTCAGGTCATGATCCCGGAGTCCCTGGATCGAGTCCTGCATCGGGCTCCCTGCTCGGTGGGGAGTCTGCTTCTCCCTCTGACCCTCCCCCCTCTCATGCTCTCTCTCTCTCTCTCTCATTCTCTCTCTCAAATAAATAAATAAAAATCTTTAATAAAAAAAAATCTGTCTTCATGTACTCAAAAATGTACATCTTGTGTAAAAGTTTCAGTAATGCCTCCACCCAATATAGGCCTCTCCTTGGTATTTCCCTTAGCTCTGGGTAATTTTCTTATATTTCATTTTTCTTCCTTCATCTTCTTTGTTATCTCTCCCTTTTAGATTAATCCTCTGTACTTCTGAAATATTCTCTCATGTATTTCATTCTGGGGGGTCCATTTATTCTATCCCCTGAGTGATTTTCTAACCTTTTACTTCCAACCCATTTGATTTCAACTATCATTTTTGACTTTATGAGAGTGCTTTTTTAATTCTCTGGTTGTGGTTTTTTGTTTTATTGATGTTATATTGTTTCAGATATCTCTGGAGATACTAATTACATGGTGCATGAAATTTCTTTTGTTTCCTCATTTATCTTGACCTTTTTTTACTATGCTGCATGTTTTGTGATTCTTGGTTGACCCTGCAGATATATGAATGAAGGATAAGAATGAGAGATAGGAATGATTGAAGGTTGAGTGGGAAGGGGACAGCACTTGTACCAACAAACTCTAAATTACCAGAGTAAATAAGAATTTGTGTGTAGGATCCATTATTTCACCAGTTGCCCAGATACTTCCTTCAGTGTCTTAGAGAACAGCCTTATAATATTTGCATTGGGTTAATTTTGGCTGTTTTCATGTGTATAGGTGGGTATAGGGAGGGGAGGATAAAATGGGCATCTAGTCCATTTACAAACCTTCCATTAATCCCCTTGGTTTCAAGCCCACCTCATTCTCTTGCTCTTCATTGTACATGTTGAGACTCAACACAGTCTTTCTGGGTTCTGTTAGGAATATTGGTTTCTACTTCTGCTGTAGCCTCTTTTATTAGTTTTTCTAGGGTGTGGCTCCTTCAGTTTAATTAATCAGCCAGCTCTCTCTCTTTTTCTTTTTTTAGTAATGTCTGCACCCAACATGGGGTTCGAATTCACAACCCCAAGATCAAGAGTCGCATACTCTTCCGACAGCCAGCCCGACACCCCACTCAGCTCTATAACTTCCAGAAATTTCTTGAATTCTGCTTTCTGTTGATGGCACCCCTCTTTTTTGGGGGGGCAGAGGGAGAGGCTCTTTCTTTTTTTAAGGTGGGGGCAGAGGGAGAGAGAATCTTAAGCAGGCTCCATACCCAGCATGGAGCCCGACCCAGGGCTTGATCTCACAGTCTTGAGTTCATGACCTGAGCTGAAATCAAGAGTCAGACACTTAACCGACTGAGCCACCTAGGCGCCCTGATGGCACCTCTCTTATTTCTCTTCTTTCTTATGAATCTATTTCTCTTTATTATTTTACTGTCATTTTGATGGCTTTTAAAGAATAACATGAGGCATGTGTTTGCTCACCCTGCTATCGTGAACTGGAAGTCAGCTTAAGCTTCCTAAGGAGAAACAAAGACAAAACTGTAGCAACACTTCAGAGCCTTCCCAATCTAGTTGCAAAGAAATAGCATGTGCCAAGAGAGATAAGTAATCCTATTACTAACTGGAAGGTGGGATAGAAGTACTTGACAAATGGACCGTTCTCATCTGTCTCCATATTACTGCCATTCTTTGCAAGTCATTTAAAAATGATTGGGAGGAGGAAAGGGAGTATAGTGAGGAAATCGAAAGCCAGTATTTTTCTAATTCTGAAATAAATTTGAGCAACAATGCATTTAAAAATTTGGAATAAAGGGAAGTGGGAGAAAAGGGAGCCTTATTTGATTAGAGGAAGAAGAACATGAATAAAAAGTGTCAGATGAATTAACTTAATATGAACACATTCAAAATTGGCCTCTTCTTATTGTAAGTGCCTGATATCTTAGTAGGCATGTCAGCAGCTTCTTCTAAATGCTTCTTCTTTCCTTTGTTCATTTATTCATTCAATAACTGTGATTCTGTCCTATAGAGAATAAACTTCTGTTTTGTCCAAACAAATGTCACAGATGACATATAAGCCCAAACACCAAAGTCTTGCCTTATGAAGGTCTTATATGTAGGTCAAGGAAAAATCTACATAAATCTGCATTCTTGGTTCACCATGGGCAGAATTTGATGGATTGTTTGGCATCTCAATGAGGATGATTAGAGAATATGGGTAGAAGGAAGAACAAGGAATGGAGTTAGAAAATAACGCTATTACCATGAAACATTATAATCCTATAAGTATTTTCTTTATTCCACATGTACTATATATACACAGTGTCACCTTGACACGAAAAATATGAGAATTTATTTTATGTAGTAGAGGTAGGAGCCTAAAAATTTGACTTTGCATGAGTAATTCACTTAACTCCTTCAAGTTCAGTTCACCTTTTTTTTTTTTTCAAGTGGGAGTTGGATTAAATAACCCTTAAGGATCTTACTGTTGCTAAGTCTAGAATTCTTTTAAGTACATACTGAATGATATCTGTTTGCAGGCATTTTGCTAAATAAGCCCTTTGGGAAATACTAAGATATATATCAAAATCCCTGGCCTTCAGGAGAAGATAAAGCCAAAAGAGCAAATAAAAAGTAAGGCCTACACAAGTAGCTGCATTACACAGCAGTATATTGTGAAAATTATACAGAAGAATCAATTAAATGAAAGAGGAGAGAATTTACAACTTGCAGCAATTGAGGATGATTACATAAAGGATCATTTGAACTGGGTCTGGAATCTTGAGTAAGATTTTGATAGAGAGCTCTGACTAGGAGCGTGCATCCCCACCAGCATAAGCTGGAGTGCAGAGATGAGAAAACATAAAGTGTGTTCAAGGAAGTACAAGTCGGCCAGCTTTATTAATTGGAGGAATTGTGATTTACAGTAATGGGAAAAGAAGTGGAAAGTATAACTAAAGGATTATGAATGGTCTAAACCTACAGTCTAGGAGAGATATTGTAGAATGTTGAGACAGGAGACTAGTAGGGTAAGATTTATTCTGAGAGAATGTGTAGATATGGAAGATGCTATGAAGTAGGGAGGAGACTTGGTGCTGAAATACCAATAAGGAAACCATTACGGTTAACCAGGTAGGAGATAGTTAGGGCCTGAAGTAGGGCAGTGGCAATCCAATGAAATGGTTGGGGCAGATAATAGAGATTATGAAGTAAGAATTCACAAGATTCGGTGAACCATTTGGGTATAACTAAGGATTGGAATCAGTGTGACTAGAAAAATGGAGGCACCTTTAATAAAAATTGTTGAGTCAAGGGGAGAAGTTGATTTTTGTGAAGAAAGAATAGAGAATTCCCCATCTTTCAGCAAATCTTTCCCACCTATGTAGCAGCAATTTTGATATAGTAACAAAGATAACAATATTCTCTGTGAATCCTTATCTGTTTCTTGCAAAGCCATCATAATTTCTTAGGGGTATTATTGTTTCTTGTCAATAATTCTTGTCAATTAGTATGAATCTAAATTGCCTTATGTACTAATTTGGGGAAGCAGCAATACAAGATAGAATTTTAAAAAAATATTCTTTAAGAATACCATGAGAAATAGCCAGAACTTAGTGGTCCATAAGAGTAGAATTTAACTTTAGATTTGGAGAAGCAATTCACTTATAAATGATACCTGTCAAAAATTGTAATAATAGAAAATGAACTACACCCATATACCAGGAAATGTGAGGACATAAGTGATAGAATTTTTATTACAGAAACAAAACATATGAACATATGATAGCTCTAATTAAAACTGTTGTCCCTTCATTCTCTTAATTGCTATAGCTGACTTGTGTATGCTCCACTTCATCTGATTTGATAATCTGCATTTTCTTGAGTAGGAAGTGAGAAATGAAAGCAAAAGAACTATTTATAATTAGTGAGGAAAAAGCTTCGGAGGAAAAAAAAAAGATTTTAAAATATTAAATAAAGCTTTAAAAACAATTTTTTTTTTTAATTTTAAAGAGTATAGGCAGTTGTGATCCCCCCACCCCCGACTTCTGCATAGCATCAGACAGCAAAAAAGGTGCTGCCAAATTGCAGACTTCCACATGAAGGATTTTGAAGCATCAGTTGACTGGTTAAAAACCCTGTTTTCATGTGTCATATTACTTTCACCATGAATAGTCTCCTTTAGTCTTGAATTTTGAAGTGTTGTTTTTATTTGTTCCATATAATTATTTGGTTGTATGTAGTTATTCAGCTGCCTTTAGAGTCATGGACTTGGGAGTAAAGACTTTGTGGTCCAGTATTTCCCTAAGTATGCTTGACAACTGTAGTCATAAAGAAAGGGCTCTGGGATCAATTGGTCAGGAAATTGCTGGGTTAAATAAACACAGTCAAACAAGATTTTCATTTAGGTGGCGGAGGGGAGGGGTATAGAATCTCAGAGACTTTAATATGCTAATGTGACTCAACTAAGGAGAAACAAACAAGATAGAGCATTTCACAAACTTATTTGACCACAAAATCCTTTGTTCATGGAGTCTTTCTCGGAACCATTGTGCCATAGAACACATGTGGGGAAACTCAAATCCCTTAAATTTATGGATAAACAGAAAAGAGATGGAATGGTTGTTTACTTAAAGAAATGGACTTGACCTAGGGGTTCCCATCATATTTAGTTTTGCTTCCTTTTGCCCCCAAATTCATAAAAGTCTTTGAAAACTATATGATATTCCAAATTAGACCCATAAAATACACAAAGGTGTTTTAAGAAATAAAACTAATGATTTAATTATTTTTAGTATATTTTGAATTGGCATATTGACTTTGATGAAAAGAGTTAGATCAAAAGAGCCAATTAATATTTGTAACCAAGGTTACACTTTTGCAATCAGGAAACTTTTTTTTCCCACAAAAATCAACCATCTTTCAAATTAGAAAATCTGTTTCACAAACAATGAATCATGGAACACTACATCAAAAACTAATGATGTAATGTATGGTGATTAACATAATAAAATTAAATTTAAAAAAAGAAAAAGAAAATCTGTGTCCTTTCAAATTATAATGTGTATACCAACAAGCTTTGCCACTTTCCAAAAAAAAGAACTGAAGAAAATGACTTTATGATTTGCTGTCTGCTGTGTCAAACCCCATCTCTATATAAATACACATGTATCTTTTAAAAAACTTATTTATAGGGGCATCTGGGTGTCATCTGCCTTTTGCTCAGGTCATGATCCCGGGGTCCTGGGATCGAGCCCCGCATGGAGCTCCCTGCTCCATGAGGAGCCTGCTTCTCCTTCTCCCTTTGCCTGCTGCTCCCCCTGCTTGTGCTCGCTCTCTCTCTCTCTCTCTCTCTCTGTCAAATAAATAAATAAAATCTTAAAAAAAAAACCCTTATTTATATAGATGGCATTATGGTAAATAGGCTGTTCTTTGCCCTATATATTTTTACTCAATGGTATTACATGTTTATTTTTTCACATTAATACCTGTAGATCTTTCTAAAAATTATTTGTTTTTTTATTGACGTATACTTGACCCACAATGTTACATTAGCTTCAGGTGCACAGCGTAGTGATTGGCCAAGTTTATACATTATGCTGTGTTCACCACAAGTGTAGCGCCCATCGTTCCCATACAGTGCTATTACACTTTCTTTGACTATATTCCTTATGACTTTTCATCCTTGTGGTTTATTCTTTCCATAACTGGAAGTGTGTACCTCCCACTGCTTTTCATCCATTTTGCCCCGACCATCAGTTTGTTCTCTGTATTTATGGATCTATTTCTGCTTTGTTTGTTTTGTTTTTTAGATTCCACATATAAGTGAAATCATACAGTTTTGTCTTTGACTCATTTCACTTAGGATAATACTCTCTAGTTCCGTCCATGTCACAAATGGCAAGACATGTAGATCTTCCTTTAATGGCTCAATAATATTACATTATATAGCTGTACTGTAATTTGTGTAATCAGTTTTCCATTGATAGGGTAGTTGTAGTTTTTTTTTTTTAATTTTTTTATTGTTATGTTAATCCCCATACATTACATCATTAGTTTTAGATGTAGTGTTCCATGATTCATTGTTTGTGCATAACACCCAGTGCTCCATGCAGAACGTGCCCTCCTGGATACCCATCACCAGGCTAACCCATCCTCCCACCCCCCTCCCCTCTAGAACCCTCAGTTTGTTTTTCAGAGTCCATCGTCTCTCATGGTTCGTCTACCCCTCCTGCTACCTTCTTCTTTTTTTTTTTTTCTTAACATATATTGCATTATTTGTTTCAGGGGTACAGATCTGAGATGCAACAGTCTTGCACAATTCACAGCGCTTACCAGAGCACATACCCTCCCCAGTGTCTATCACTCAGTCACCCCATCCCTCCCACCCCACCCCCCACTCCAGCAATCCTCAGTTTGTTTCCTGAGATTAAGAATTCCTCATATCAGTGAGGTCATGTGATACATGTCTTTCTCTGTTTGACTTATTTCGCTCAGCATAATACCCTCCAGTTTGGTAGTTGTAGTTTTTTTTTTTTAACAGACAGTGCTGTAGTGAATTTTGATATAGGTCTTCTTTTGCTTTTGTTTTTGAACCTTTGTGTGTGAGTATGTCTGTAGGAGAGTCCTTGGCATGGAATTGCTGGGTCAAATAATATGCACATTAAAATTTTTGTAAGTATTGCCAAATTGCTTTTAAAATGGTATTAGTTTATCTTCCATTGCAGCACTGTAACAGGAAATTTGAAAATGGTATAAGTTTTACTGAACTTAAAAGAGACTTTATACCTAATAATGGATAGTAATGAATATCTTGCTATATTAATTTTTAAATCATAGAGAAGACTTTAAAGTATTGATAATCATGATTTCTCTTTCTCTCTGTCCCTCCCCTGTTCTTTACAGAGCAAATTATTCATGGAAGGATTTAGAAGCCTAAAAGAAGGAGAACCAGTGGAATTCACATTTAAAAAATCTTCCAAAGGCCTTGAATCAATACGGGTAACTGGACCTGGTGGGAACCCCTGTTTAGGAAGTGAAAGAAGACCCAAAGGGAAGACACTACAAAAAAGAAAACCAAAGGGAGATAGGTAATCATTTTACTTTGTTAGTTTATGAGTTTATTGTACTTGGGAAAAAATTCTGAAAATCTTTTTCATTTTTATTATATTGGACTTAATATAATTTAACCAAAGTAAATAAAATGCCACCATTGTGTAGTTGAATAAACTTTATCAGGAATATAGGCTATCAGGATGCCTGGGTGGCTCAGTCGATTAAGTGGCTGCCTTCTGCTCAGTCATGATCCCGGGGTCCTGGGATCCAGTCCCATGGTGGGCTCCCTGCTCAACGGGGAGCCTGCTTCTCCCTCTGCCTGCTACTCCCCCTGCTTGTGCTCTCTCTCTTTCTCTCTCTGACAAATAAATAAAAAAAAAATAAGTAAATAAATAAAATCTTTAAAACAAAAAAGAATATGAGCTATCTTGCAATTTGAACTCTGCACTATTTCCACCAGATTGTTCTGAGATCACAAATGAGGAGTCAGGATTCCCAACAGACAGTGCTATTCCTCTGTACATCTTAACACCTCACCTGTTTTTTTCAAATGAAAATACCTTTATTGTTTTGTCTGTTTTTAAAAGATAACTGATGTATAAAAAATTCAAACAATATAAAAAATTATAAAGTCAGGAAAAAAATCACTTGAAATCCTAACTAAGGTGGGACTCGTAATATATATGCAGTATTTTAGAAACTTGAATTTTTTTTCATTTAACAGTATATCAAGGAACATTTCATATCAATCATTAGCACCTGCATAAATTCCCACTGTGTGAATATACCGGAATTTACTTTTTTTTTTAAAGATTTTATTTATTTATTTGATAGAGAGAGACACAGTGAGAGAGGGAACACAAGCACGGGGAGTGGGAGAGGGAGAAGCAGGCTTCCCACAGAGCAGGGAGACTAATGTGGGGCTCAATCCCAGGACCCTGGGTTCATGACCTGAACCGAAGGCAGACGCTTAACAACTGAGCCACCTAGGCGCCCCCAAAATTTATTTTTTGAATGCACCAGAATTTAAACAGTGCTGAAGTAATTTGTTAAAATTAAGCTATTTTGAGTATTTTGACCTTTTCAGTAGTACCACAGTGGGAATCTGTATATGTACGTTTTTGAAAAATTGTCTGATTATATCCTTGGGATAAATATTGAAAAATCTGGATCAAAAACAAGGCATTTAAAAATTTTGGTATCTATTTCCAAACTGTTCTCCAGAAATGATTAGGGCCAATATACAACCCCTTCAAAAAGGAGACTGTTCATAGAATGATGTCATTTTATTTTTAAGATTTTTATTATTTTTTTAAGTAATCTCTGCACCCAACATAAGGTTCGAATTTACAATCCCAAGATGAAGAGTCACATGCTCTACCAACTGAGCCAGCCAGGCTCCCCTTAAATATACATTTTTTTTTTTTTTGCATAAGTTTATTTTTTTAAAAGGCATATAGACAATAAACAAAGTAAACAATCAGATCTTACTTCTACCCAGCATTATCTGTCCTAGAACTGTTCCATTAAGTTCCAGTCTCTAAACATCTTAAATTTCAATAATCATTCTCTTCATCAGAGTCCATGACTTTTCTTCTGTTAAATTTAACTGTGGTCTTCTTTTCTGTTTGTTGGCTTACTTTTTCAGGGATTTCTATTAAACCTTGTTCTGATACCTTCCCACTTACTTGTCCATATCTTGCCATCTGTATGAGGTAATTCTCTACTGCTTTAGTTTTTTCGGGCTTTACAAGTGCTAAGTTACTGAAGCGGGCCCGGTCTGACTGATCCAGGACTTGGGCTAAGATACTGTTTCTCATTTCTGCTTCCCTGTGCTTTGCCTCCGTTGTGCTGCCTGGCCAGGATCCCGGTGCTTCGCCCGCAGTCCCGCCGGCCTCTGCTTCCTCAGAGCCTCCAGCCCCTCCTCCGCTGTGCTGCGGCGGTCCGGGGTTGGTTAGCCGTGGCCACGCTCCGAGGGCTCTCCCTTAAATATACATTTTTGAATGTGTTTTCAATTTATTTTATTTTTTAAGATTTTATTTATTTATTTGAGAGACAGAGACAGAGATATGAGAGAGAGAGCACAAGCAAGGAGGAGAGGGAGAAAGAAGCAGGCTGCCGGCGAGCAGGAAACCTGATGCGGAGCTCGATCCCAGGACCCTGAGATCATGACCTGAGCCAAAGGCAGATGCTTAACTGACTGAGCCACCCAGTCACCCCTGAATTTTTTTTAAAGTGGGCTCCATACCCAATATGGGGCTTGAACTCAGAACCCTGAGATCAAGAGTCACATGCTCTACCAGCTGAGCTAGCCAGGCAGCCCTGAATGATGTCATTTTAAAAATCTTTTCCAGGGCACTTGGGTGGCTCAGTTGATTGGGTGTCCGACTCTTGATTTTGGTTCAGGGTCATGGGATTGAGCCCCGCATCAGGCTCTGTGCTCAGTAGGGAGTCTGCTGGAGACTCTCTCTTTCCCTTTCCCTCTGCCTTTCCCCCTGCTCATGCATACGCTTTCTCTCTCTCTCTCTCTCTCTCAAATAAATAAATAAATATAAATAAATAAATCTTTTAAAAAATCTTTTCCAATGATATAGGTTGAGATACAGCTCATTTTTTTCCTTTGCATCCTTTGATTAGATTAGAGGTCAAATATATTTTTATGTCAATTTTCATTTTTTTCTTCCATGAATTATATGTTTCTTGTCCTTTGCTCATGTTTCTATCAAGGTGTTCATTTGCTGTTATTGATTCGGAAGTTCGCTGTTTAGGAAAGAACTCTGTTTTCTTCTTTCCCACTATGAAAAACCCAGTTCTTCCCTACTGTTTTTCTCTTGTGTATCTGCTTTACTTTTACACAGCACTTGGTTTCTGACACCAAAAGTATGGAGATTTTTACCCCCACACCAAACTGTTCTCCACAACACCAGCTGGATGTCCTACAATTTCACTCAATTCTGAGGCAGTTTCATTAATGCAAAGAGATAATGGTTCAGATTGGGATGGTAGCAGTAGAGGGGAGGAACAAAAATCGTGACATTGTGAAGGTAGAGACAACAGGATTTACTATTGGATCAGATGTGGGCTGTGAGAGAAAGTGAATATTCAGGATGATTCCAAGGTTTGTTTGGCCTGAGCAGCCAGAAGGATGGAGGGATCATTTACCAAGAGGGAGAAGACTAGGGAAGGAGCAGGAAATCGGAAGTATGGTGTCAGATATATGTAAGCTAGAGATTTATAGTAGACATCCAAACGGGAAAATAGGTATGGCAGATGGATACATGAGTATGGAGTTCCAGGGCTATAGACAAAAACTTGGCAATAGTCAACAGAAAGATATTTACAGCCTTAAGACTGAACGAAATCACTGTCAGAATGAGTACACATGGAAAAGAGAAGACAACCCAGCCCTGGGGCACTCCAGCACTTAGGGAGCAGGAAGAGTAGGAGGAATAGCAAAAGGCATTAGGTTAGAAGGAGGGAAATGGGAAAATCAAGAGGATTTTGTCTCAGAAGTCAAGGAAAGAAGTATTTCAAGAAGGAAAGGGTCTCTGGTGTTGGAAATGGTGCTGATGGTGAAATGATTAAGATGACCACCAGGACTTGAGCATTTAGCAACAAGGAAGTCACTGGTGAAGTTGACAAGCTCGGATTCAGTGGACTGTTGGGAGTAAAAGTCTAAGCGGGTTGTGTTCAACAGAAGGAAAGGAGAGGAAGTGGAGACAGCAAGTATAGACAATTTTTTGAGTTTCCTATAAATGAGAGCAGAAAAATGAAGCAGCAGCTGAGGAGGCAAAGAACGTATAGCCTGCTAATGTGTCAGTGGGAATGGTCCAGTAGAAAGGGAAGATTGAGCATGCAGGAAAGAGGAGGACAATTGCTGGAGGGATTTCCTTGCTTGGGAGAGGAGGTTTGGAGATTTAAAAAGAAAGAAGGTATGAAATAGGAAATTAAGGGGTGACTGTGTGTCTCAGTAGGTTAAGTGTCTGACTCTTGGTTTCGGCTCAGGTCATGATCTCATGGGTTTGTGAGATCGAGCCCCATGTCAGGCTCCATGCTCATTAGGGAGTCTGCTTAAAGATTCTCTTCCTTTGCCTCTCCCCCAACTCAGGTGTGCACACTCTCCCCCCACCCCGTCTCAATAAATACATAAGTCTTTAAAAAAATTTTGAAATAGGAAATTAAAAGAGGGCATTGTGGAGAAAAGGTAGAATTCCAGGCTATACCAAAAACCCACTGACGATTAGTGGACATGAATTTAAAGTAGTGTCAGTCAGTATGATTGTTTTTTCTCCAGCCACTGGTGACTTCATGGCTACAACTGTGAAATAGAAAGATGGATTTAATTAGAGTTGGGGCTTTCCTAGTTGAGAATAACAAAGGGAGAGAAGCGAGGGCACTGATGATGTATGCAAGGGAGCAGTTGTAATGATGGATTATGCAGTATAAACTAGGTAAGGAGTGAAGACTGAAAAAGTGGCAGGCTCGTGGTGTGTGGGTTACAGATGGGGTTCTAAAATTGCTGCAGTTGGGGTGCTAGAAAGAATGAGAGGGTATAAGTTGGTGGTGATCAGAGGGTGAATAACTCCTTCAAGATCTCTTGTTTGTTGTGTGTCTTACTGCGATGAAAGTTTTTACACAATTTGGTATCTAATGATTTCCAACTGCATAGTTCAGGACGTTTATAATTTTTGTCACTAGGATTAGCAATTCCAGTTTTCTGTGTGCCACCGTTTTTGTAAAGTGACAGAGACAAACTGCAGTAAAATAATCAAGTAAGCAGCACAGAGGCTCTTGTATAGAAACTGAAACAGAGAGAGAGCAGGATGTGGCAGTGTTAACTGACGTTCGCAAGAGTCTCCAAGGCACTGATTTGCTCCCTAAATAAAGACCTCAGAGATCTTTGGTAACTTTCTTGGTTTCTTCTATGATTATTAACTATGTCTACTTCTGGAGAAAGCCTTAATAATGAGAATAAAATTGTGCTTTGATCCAGATTTTCATGTTTATTAGCTTAGTTATGTAAAATATCCTCAAAAATCTTAAAATATTCTGGATTTTCTAGTCACTTCCCATTATCTATTTTTGTTGCATTTTTTCCTTAAGAATTTTTTTATTTCAAAGAACCAGCTCTTGGATTAATTTCTGTTATGCTGTTTTCTCTTAATATTTTGTGTGATTCTTCTTACTATTTCCTTCCATTTTACTTTTTAAGTTTTTAATTTTTAAAAATTTTAAGTAGGCTCTAAGCCCAATGTGGGGCTTGAACTCATGACCCTGAGATCAAGAGTCACATGCTCTGCTGACTGACCCAGCCAGTCGCGCCCCCCCCCCCCACCTTTTACTTTTTATTATGAAAATTTTCAGAATACAAAGATGTTGAAAAAAATGGTATGGTCATCACCCATATATACCCACATCTATATTTCAATAATTGTAAACATTGTGGAAATTTTTTAAAGTTTTAAAGTATACTATAGGGCGCCTGGGTGGCTCAGTCATTAAGCATCTGCCTTCGGCTCAGGTCATGGTTGCAGGGTCCTGGGATTGAGCCCCGCATTGGGCTTCCTGCTCAGCGGGGAGCCTGCTTCTCCCCCTGCTTGTACTCTCTCTCTCTGTCAAATAAATAAATAAAATCTTTTTTAAAAATGAAGTATACTATAGATGCATAACAGTGTAATATCATGCCTCATTCATCCCTATCAAAATAGTACTTCCTTAATAACATCTAACACCTGATCCATTCTAAAATTTCCCCAGTTGTCCAAAATTTATCTTTTGCGGCTGCTTTTTTCAAATCAGAATGCAATTAAGGAACATGGCTTTCAGTAAGTTATATATGTCTTTTATGAAAATATTTTATTTATTTTAGATGGGTGTGGGGCAGTAGGAAAGGGAGAATCTCAAGCAGACTCCCTGCCGAGCACGGAGCCCAACATGGGGCACAATTCCGTGACCCCGAGATCATGACCTGAGCCAAAACCAAGAGTCGGTTGCTCAACCAACTGAGCCACCCAGGCGCCCCTAGTTTTATATGTCTTAAGTCTCTTGTAGTCTAGAACAGCCCTTCCCTACACACACACATGCTTTATAGGGAGGAATTCTATGACATTAACTTGTTAAAGAGACTAAGCGAACTGTCTTATAGAAGGTGCCATAATTGGGATTCATGCTAGTGTTTTTAAACTTGTTTCTCCAACACTTACGTTTCCTTTAAATTGGAAGTATTACAAAAATGTGTATCTTGAACCTAACAAAATCCTTTCAATCTAACTTTCAGTTTACAGACAATGTAAGGGTGAGAGGGACAAGTGGAAAAACACCAGGATGAATCCAGATCATAGCCTGAGCTGTCTAATAATTCTTTATGATTAGATTGAGCTTGTTCATCTTTGACAAGAATGCTTTGGAAGTGATGCTGTGTTCTTCTCCTCGTATTGTATCAGATGGCAGAAGATTTTTATTTTTCCCACTACTTTTTCTTTTTGTAATTAATTAGCAATTTGTGATGAGATACTTTGAGGCTATGTAAATATCCCGTTCTTTCAGATTTTCCATTTTTCATTTATTTATTGTCTCAATACGGATCATGAGTTTCTGTTTCTTTCAGTAAATTATATTATTTATTTTAATGCTCAGATTTTTCAGATTCTGTCCCTAGGAGACCCTTCCAGCTGGTTTCTGTGTCCTTTATTTATTTTTTAATTTAAAAATTTTTTTTTATTATGTTCAGTTAGCCAGCATATCATTAGTTTTTGATGTAGTGTTCAGTGATTCATCAGTTGCGTATAACACCCAGTGCTCATCACAACATGCACCCTCCTTAATACCCATCATCCGGCTACCCCATCCCCCTACCCCCCTCCCTTCTGCATCCTTTTGACATGTCCTCATTATTTTTTGAGTACTTCTTACTTACTGGCATATGCTACTTTCAAACTCATAGCCTATAAAATATTTAAAATAACGATATTAAATAATTGCTGTGGTTTGCTAAGTATTGGAAAGCTAGAATTCCAGTTAATTTCTATTTTAAAAAGTAAGCATTTCTGTTTATCTTGTTTGCTTAGAGGGTTGTTTTTATTTTATTTTTTAAATTGTGATATAGTAAAATTGACTTTTTTCTTTTGGTGCACAGTTCTATAAATTTTTACACATGTGTTCTTCTAGTTACCATCATAATCTGGATTCAGAACAGTCAATCACCCCCAAAATTTCCCTCTTTTTTTTTTTTTTTTTTTTTTAAAGTAGGCTCCATGCCTAGTGTGGAGCCCAGCACAGGGCTTGAGCTCACGACCCTGATATCAAGAGTCAGACGCTTAACTGACTGAGCCACCCAGGTGTCCTGACCCTCTGTCTTTTTGTTTTTCCCTCTGTTTTTTGTAGTTCTCCTCCACATAAAACCCTTGGCCACCAATGACCTATTCTCCATCACTGTAATTTTGTCTTTTCATAAATAGAAGTGGAATTGTACCTTTTTTCCCCTCAGTTTTATTAGATATAATAAGGTGTTCAACATAATGATTTCATATATGTATATATAGGGAAAATATTATCACAGTAAGTGTAGTTAACACCCATCACGTCACAGTTACAGTTTCTATCTTGTGATGAGAACTTTGAAGATCTACAATTAGCGACTTTCAAATACACTATACAGTAGTATTGTTAACTTTAGTCACCATGCACTACTGTACATTAAACCTCAGAACTTATTTGTTTTATGACTACAAGTTTGTATCTTTTGATCACCTTCACCTGTTTTACCCAGGCCCCAGCTCCACCTCTGGCAACCACCAATCTGTTCTGTTTCTATGAGTTTGGTTTCTTTAGATTCCGATATAAGTAAGGTGATATAGTATTTATCTTACTCTGTCTGACTTCTTTCACCCAGGATAATGCTTTCAAAATCCATGCAAATTGTCCCAAATGACAGAATTTCCTTCCTTTTTTATGGCTTATTAATATTCATGTGTGTGTATGTGTGTGTATCTCACATTTTCATCATCCATTCATTTGTCGGTAGGCTCTTTAGTTTGTTTCTGTGTCTTAGCTATTGTAAATAATGCTGCAGAGGTCATGGAGCAGGGCAGATGCCTTTTGAGATAATGATTTCATTTCCTTTGAATATATACCCAGAAGTGAAATTGCTGGATCATATGGTAGTTCTATCTTTAATTTTTTGAAAAACCTCCATGTTGTTTTCCATTTTGACTGAACTAATTTATATTCCCACCAACAGTGGGACAGTTGGGTGCAGAGAACCAGGAGGGGGGAGGATGGCAATATACACTTCCCAGATACTTAAAAAGCTGTTCAAGGGGTGCCTGGGTGGCTCAGTCGTTAAGTGTCTGCCTTCGGCTCAGGTCATGATCCCAGGGTCCTGAGATCGAGCCCCACATCGGGCTCCCTGCTCTGCAGAAAGCCTGCTTCTCCCTCTCCCACTCCCCGTGCTTGTGTTCCCTTTCTCACTGTGTCTCTCTCCATCAAATAAATAAATAAAATATTAAAAAAAAAAAAAGCTGTTCAAAAGAAACTGTGATGTAGGAAAATGCAATACAAGTGAAAATAAGGAATAGCAGTGATAAGTCTGCTGTACGTGTAGCCTCCCTTCCCTTCCATCATCAGTGCACAAGGGTTCCCTTTTCTCCACATCCTCACCAACATTTGTTATTTCTTGTCTTTTTGTTAATAGCCAGGTGTGAGGTGATGTCTTATTGTGCTTTTGATTTGACTTTACCTGATGATTAGTGATATTGAGCACCTTTTCATGTACCTGTTGGCCATTTGTATGTTTTCCTGGGGAAAATATCTATTAAGTTCCTCTGTCCACTTTTAATCAGATTGTTTGTTTGTTTGCTAATGAGTTGTATGAGTTCTTTATATATTTTGAATATTAACCCTTCATCAGATATATGATTTGCAGATATTTTCTCCCATTCTATAGGTTGCCTTTGCATTTTGTTAATGGTTTCTTTTGTTGTGTAGAAATTTTTTAGTTTGATTTAGTTGATTTGTTTATTTTTGCTTTTGTTGTCAAATCCAAAAAATCATTGCCAAGACTGATGTTGGAGAGCTTAAACCTTATGTTTTCTTCTAGGAGTTTGTGGTTTCAGGTCTCATCTTCAAGTCTTGAATCTATTTTGAGTTGGTTTTTGTACATGTTGTAAGATAGTGGTCCAGTTTCATTTTTTGGCATGTGACTGCCCAGTTTTCCCAACACAATTTATTGAGGAGACTGTCCTTTCCCCATTGTATATTCTTGGTTCCTTTGTCATAAATTAATTGGCCATATATGTGTGAGTTTATTTCTGATCTTTCTCTTCTGTTTCATTGATCTATGAGTCTGATTTTATGCCAGTACCATACTGTTTGATAACTATTCTTTTATAATACAGTTTGAAATCAGAGAGTGCAATGCCACCAACTTTGTTCTTCCTCAAGGTCTCTTTGGATTCAGTGTTTTTGTGGTTCCATCCAAATTTTAGGTGTGTGTATGCTATTTCTGTGAAAACTGCCTCTGGAATTTTGATAGGAATTCCATTGAATCTGTAGATCACTTGGGGTGATATGGACGTTTTAACAATATTAATTCTTCCAGTCCATGAGCACAGAATAGCTTTTCACTTATTTGTAAATGTTTTCTTCAATTTTTTTCATTAATGTCTTGTAGTTTTCAGTGTATAGATCTTTCACCTCCTTTGTTGAATTTATTCCTAGGTATTTTATTCTTTTTGATGCAATTGTATATGAGACTGTTTTCTTAACTTCTCCTTCTGATAGTTCATTATTAGTGTATAGGAACCAAATGATTTCTGTATATTGATTTTGTATTCTGCAACTTTACTGAGTTTGTCTATTAGTTCTAACAATGTTTTGGTGGGATCTTTTGAGGCTTCTATATCATGTCATCTACAATTGGAGACAATTTTACACCTTCCTTTCCAATTTGGAAGACTTTTTTTTTTTCTTATGTAACTGCTTTGGTTAGGGCTTCTAGTACTATGTTGAATAAAAGTGGCAAGAGTGGGCATCCTTGTCTTGTTCCTGATCTTGAAAGAAAAATTTTCAGCTTTTTACCATTGTATAATGTTAAGCTGTGGGCTTGTCATATATGGCTCTTATTATGTTGGGGTGTGTTTCCTCTATACCCACTTTATTATGAATGGATGTTGAATTGTGTCCGATGTTTCTTCTGCATCTTTTGAGATGATCATATGACTCTTATCCTCCATTTTGCTCATATGATGTATTACATTTATTGATTTGTAGATGTTAAACCATCCTTGTAATTCAGGAATAAATCCCACTTGATAACAATGTATGATCCTTTTAATGTATTGTTGAATTCAATTTTTTAATATTTTGTTGAGGATTTTGCATTTATATTCATCAGGGATACTGACCTGTAATTTTCTTTTCTTACAGTATCCTTGTATGGTTTTGGTTTCAGGGTAATGCTAGCCTGATTAAATGAGTTTGGAAGTGTTCCCTTCTCTTCTTTATTTTTGAAGTGTTCCATTTGAAGTGGATTGGTATTAAGTCTTCTTTAAATGTTTGGTATAATTTACCAGTGAAGCGATGCAGTCCTGGACTTTTCCTTGTTAGGAAACTTTTTATTACTCCTTAGTAGTAATTGGTGTACTCAGATTTTTTATTTCTTCATAATTCAGTCTTGGTAGGTTGCATGTTTCTAGGAATTTATCCATTTCTTCTAGGCTGTCCAATTTGTTGGTGTATAATTCTTCATAGTCTGTTTTGAGCCTTTTTATTTCTGTGTTATCAGTTATAATGTCTCCTCTTTTATTTCTAATTTCATTTATTTGAATCCTCCTTTTTTCTTGGTAAGTGTAGCTAAAGGCTTTTCTATTTTATTTTTTTTTTAAGATTTTATCTATTTTTTTGACAGAAAGAGAGAGACACAGCAAGGAGGGAATACAAGTAGGGGGAGTGGGAGAGGGAGAAGCAGGCTTCCTGCTGAGCAGGGACCCCGATGCGGGGCTTGATCCCAGGACCCTGGGATCATCACCTGAGCCGAAGGCAGATGCTTAACGACTGAGCCACCCAGGCACCCTCTGTTTTATTTTATATTTTAAACATTTTATTTATTTATTTGTCAGAGAGAGAGAGAGAGAACACAAGCAGGGAGAGCGGCAGGTAGAGGGAGAAGCAGGCTCCCCAGTGCGGGACTTGATCCCAGGACCCCGGATCATGACCTGAGCCGAAGACAGACACTTAACCGACTGAGCCACCCAGGCATCCCAGGCTTTTCTATTTTATCTTTTCAAAGAACTGGCTCTTAGTTTCACTGATTTTTCTTTTGTCTTTTTAGTTTCTATTTCATTTATTTCCACTCTGGTCTTTGTTATTTCCTTCCTTCTACTAATTTGGGCTTAAGTTTATTTTGAAGTTGGCTTTTTTCACTCAGCATAATGACTTTGAAATTCATCCAAGTTGTTGAGTGTATCAGTAGTTCATGCCTTTTTATTGCTTAGTAGTATTCCATTGAATGGATGTAACACTGTAATCCATTCATCTGTGGGAGGACATTTGGCTTGTTTCCAGTTTGATGATTATGAACAAAGCTGTTACAAACATTTGTATACAGGTTTTCTTGTGAACTAAGTTTTCATTTATCTAGGAGTGGATTGCTGGATAATATGGTCATATGTGTGTATTTAGCTTTAAAAGAAAATGCCAATTTTTTTTTCAGAGTGTTGGTATTATTTTGAATTCCCATCAACAGTATATGAGTTCCAGCTGCTCTATATCTTTGTCAGCATTTGATATTATCAGAATTTTTAAAAATTTTAACCAGTCTAATAGATGTATAGTGATATCTCATCATGGTTTTAATTTTCATTTCCCTTATGGCTACCGATATTGACATTTTTAAATGTTTTTATGTCATCTTTATATCTTTGGTGAAGTGTCTGTTCATACCTTTTGCCCATTTTTACTGGATTGTTTGTTACTGTTGCATTTTGAGAGCTCATTATATAAAAATTGTGGATACTAGTCCTTTGTCAGACATATGACTCACAGATTTTTTTTTTTTTTCTGAGTTTGTGGCTTATTTTTCCACTGTCTTTTTTTTTTTTTTAAGATTTTATTTATTTATTTGAGAGAGAGAGAGAGCACAAGAGGGGGGAGCGGGAGAGGGAGAAGCAGACTCCCTGCTGAGCAGGGAGCCCGATGCGGGACTCGATCCCGGGACTCCAGGATCATGACCTGAGCCGAAGGCAGTCGCTTAACCAACTGAGCCACCCAGGCGCCCTTATTTTTCCACTGTCTTAAATATCTGTCACAGAACTAAAGTTTTACAGTTTGATAAGGACACTTATCAATCTCTTATTTTATGTCATGTTTATTTGGTGTTATGTTTAAGAAATTATTGCTTATGTCAGGACACAGAGATTTTTTCCCCATGTTTTCTTATTGTAGTTTTATAGTTTTATGTTTTACATTTACATAACAATCTATTTAGAGTTAATTTTTGTATGGGGTTGAGGTTTAGGCTCATTTTTTGTTTATGAATAATATGAATTGTTCAAACACCATCTGTCCAAAAGAATATCTCTTTTTTCTTGGAATGTTTTTAAATTACAAAGTTGAATCTAATTTCTGTCGTTTCAGGTTAAAAAATTAAAACTGTAAAATTTTTATTACATGGAATTAACATATTTAACAAACTTGAAATTTGGTTCCATCACTCAAAAGAAAGTATTTGTTCAATTCTAAATATCATATATATTATATATATATATATATATATATGTAGAACCATATTTTGTGAAGATTTATGTCTTTGTGGCAAGAAATATAAAATAATTTTAAGGATTCTATCTTAATTTTATATAAACTACAAAAGAAAGTGGGATTATTTTTTTTCTGTCTTAAAATTCTGCTGAATTTAGTATACAGTTACCAGTGTCCAGTTACTCAGTAGCAGTGTTATTTTCTCTTATTTTAAATCCTCCACATTTAAAATCTTTTAGAAAAATTTCAATTGAAATAATTTCAGATTTATTTTTGCTGTTTATTTTTGTATGTACATTATCAAAAGAGTAGAGATTTAATGACCCCTATAAAGCTCTCTTTATAATAAAATGAAGGTTGTTGTTAATTTAAAACTTTATTTTTCCCCTCAAAATCTGGCCTATACTTGATAACTTTTATTTTTTTATAAAGCCACAATTTACTGTGAAGTAAAAGAAGAAATTTCTAACAGAATGAAATTATGGGGAAACACAGTAAAATGATTCTTTTATTTGCCACTGTTAATTTTTAGAATTTATGTGGAATTATCATGTCAGGCTATAATAGAGAATTAAATGTTTCATGTAATAAAATTTTAGTTTATATTAACAAATGTATTATATTAGTAAAAATGATGTGGACTCAAACAGATGGTCTGGAAATCTTTCTATGAAGGTTAAAGGATTTTAATCATTAATGATTAAGGAATAAAAATACATGTAAGCTTTAAAAACATTTGAAGTGCATATATACCTGGTAAATGTATATATTGGTTGTATACATATAAGCTTCATTTTTTTTTTTTTGGTTTATGGTTTCTTTTATTACCTCCTTTTTTATTCTAAATTTTTTCTAGGGTAGGGACTGTTTTCTTTGTTCTCCTTAACCTTCCACATCTTTTGACCCAACCACACGGTCCAAGAAGTGCTGTTCATTATAATGCAGTTCCTTTCAACAGTGTTGACCTGCGATTTTTAAAATAACAAAATATAATACCAATGTTCTACTGCTTTCATTTCATTTCAAGCAATGTTTCATTTGCATCACTGCATTAGCACATGATTAAGCTTTTTGATTTTTCTTCATAAGTTGAAGTTTTAATATATTTTGTTTAGAAAGAAGGTTAATTGTTATGATGTTCCGTATTACTGCTTTTCACGTTGAAGTGTAAGAAATTCCTTTCATTTGATCATATTAAAAAAATTTGTCATTTTTAAGATGTTCTTCATGTAGACTTAAAAACTAATTATGAAATTTGACATTCCTTATAGTCCAGTATTAAATTGGTATTAGATGGCACATTTGTGGTCAAAAAGACCAAGGTGAATATAAACAGAATCTCATTATATATGTCTAATTTATTCTCAGCTTGGAAGAGCTAACTTGCCTTTTGTTTAAAAATAAAAGTGAAGGTATATGATAGTAAAGTTATTTTTACTTGGCCATAATTTTTTATTTCAAATTCCTTAAATTTGCAAAAAGGTTTTGGAAGCCATAAGATTTTTTTAAATCTGCTTAGGATTTTCTCATTGAAAGACTGTATATTTTCATTTGTTTATTAAAAAGAAAAAAAATATTTAATGCCCTTATTTACCTTTAGAGCAAGTGAGCTCAAAACTAACTAGTGGTAACCCTCTTCCACCCCCTCCCCCACCTACCTCAGCAGTATAACATCTTTCTCTCATTATTTTTGTGGTATAACTTGAAGTTTTTCAGGTACTTTATAGTTAGGAATTATAGTGCTATGTTTTTTTCATTTTGAGATCTACATACATAGCATCACTAAAAATAATAAATCTACTTAAGTTTATGATGCCATTTTATTAAGGATATCTGTTTCATATTAAAAGTTCTTCAGTGATTTTATTTTCATATTTATTATATCCTAGAACCTGCTCCCAAAAGAAAAAGAAAAATGCTCTTTAGATGCTGGAGATATTTGAAAACTGTAAATCAACAAATTCCAATAAATAACTGTTTCACCCTGATACTTGTGTGATTAGATTTAGGAATTTGCTGTTTAGTAGGTTCCTATTGTGGAAGAGAAATCTCTCAGGCATGAATTGATAGTCCAGATCCTTTGAGGTCTGTCTATTCTGACCTATGACCCCTATTCTTACAAGGTCAACATCTGAGGGCAGGAGATTAAGGCAGTTTAAAGACCGGAATGGTAAATGGAATGGAAAAATTAGCCAGCACATTTTGGGTGCAAAACATCAAAGTCATCAAATAGTTTGCTTATTTTAAACCTGGCTTATGGGTGTAACAAGCTAATTTTACTGTTTTTGTTGGAATCAGAAAAATTTAGTAGCCATAATTGAAGATTCTATTTAATAATAAATTTTAACTGTATAGTACAAATTAAGTTCACCAAGCTTAACATCAAAATATCAGAAAATACAAAAATAACTTGTCAGTTTCAACACATTTTAGTCTTGTGTCCAGTTTGAATATTTAGTTTAAATTTAAACTGGAATAACATTTACTTTAGCTTTTACTACAAAATAATTTTAGTTTATCAACAATGTTGAATAAAATGTATGTGCACCTATATTGGCTGATAATTGGAAAGTGACAGGATTTAGTTGTAATTATATACTGTTGACTTTTAAGAAAAATGTATTTTTAAGTGGTAGTGGTAGAAAATAGAAGAAAGTAAATTGGTCAAGCAGAGACAATTTCTCCTTTGTCTTTCTTAGACTTTGGTCTTTTATCTTTTACTTTTCCCTCTTAAAATGTTCCTTTAATTGTGTTTCATTGTAATTGCAAAATATAGACTTTAAATCTTAGTTACTATGTTTTGGTCCCTTGTAAACAATTTCCCACCACACTTTATTTCACATTTGTTTGTATCCTGGACAGCTGTGGATTTGCATCTTCTGCTTCCTACTAATGACTGGCAAGAGCTGAAGTTGAATAACTGAACTGTTGCATCAAAGTTTCCATTCATCTATATAGTGACTAAGGGCATTAGTAAAACCAATGGAATACCCACATTCCCTTAATTCTTAAGCATTTTTTATTCTACCCCAAATTTTCCTTATTTGTAGACTTAATTTTAGGGTGGTTTCCCAAGTCCTTTCTTCTTGTGATTATTTTGCCAGAGATCTCTTAATGAGGCAATTATAGTTGTTTCCTTCATTCACATTATCTTAGCAGATGCTCTCCCTGCTGTGACCTCTGTTAAGACTGGGCAGACAATGTGCCATTCTCAGCACCCTGCACAAGACATTGTGTGGGGCTGAGCTTCCTTTGGTGCTGCATAGGTCTCCCCAGATGCCTGATGAGAATGGGCAGAAGCCAAGTGGCAAATCATCACAAATTTTAGGTTGATTTTCTGATTGCTGTTTTATTCTAAGCATAATAAATAGTAAAGTAATGCAGAAAAAAATGTTCCAGAAGCAACTTTAATGACACTTCAAATAGAAATTGTGGGTTTAACAAGTAACTTTATATGATTTTTCTTCCTTTAGACTGTGGTCTTGGTGAAAGTGAGATCAAATATTCATAGTATGGTTTCAATATAAGAGTTTATGAGAATTGCCTAATAGTTCAAAATTTGGAGATCTTTTCAGAAAAGGAAATTAATTTAGCCTCTAATACTAAGTATGTATATTTTTAATGAAGATATGACATTCTTCAGAGTATCACTTTTAAATTTATAAAACATAAATCATCATGTTTATATCCACTATGGTATCCACTGTGTTTCTGTGTGAACTCAATAAGGACTGATTAAGATGGAGACTAATCAACCAAAAATTTCCATTCTTTACACTGCTAAATCCCTCCAATGAAATACTAGTCCTAAGCCCCAAGCCCAAGTAACAATCCAGGGAATTACGAAGTTGTTAGCAGCTTTGAGCTAGCCTTTCTTTATTCTCCATTAATAAGGAAGTACAAGTCAAATTTTGTTCTGATGAATCTGAAGAGCCTATGCAAAGGTTCTTTCAAATTTATACTGGAATTTTAATTTTTTGAAATTTGGTTAAAATAAACAGATTGAGAGAACTGTATTCATACTATAATGAGATTTTCTTTTATTGGTATAAATAGGATTACCTTATTTTTATTATTATTTATAATGTATAAATTTTAATCTGCTTGCACTTACCAGTAAAAAGTAGTAATTTAGTAAATCAGGTTCTATTTTAGTAAAACCAGATTCATAATAAGTTTTAACATAAAGTAATGTTTTTAACATATACATTTTCACATAATGAAGGACTGTTTTTAAAGTGTAAGTCCTTTGCATATAAGCAGAGAATAAATATTTAATTTAGAAAATGTTTTGTAAAGGGAAAATTTTCTTGCCATCATCTTAAAGAAAATCTCAAGTCAAACAAGACTTCAAGAATTTTGGCCTCTAAAATTTTTAAGTGTAGTCTTGTCTTTTGTATGATTATTTTAAATATATGAGTTAATAAAGAACAAAACCCAGGTCTTGTTTTCCTTCCTTTTGGGAGGGAGTTAGTGTTGACTCTTAGTGGCTATGGAAGATGTTAAGAATCCCTAGAAATGCTAAAAATTTTACTTAGCCTTTCCATGAAGGCTAAAAATATTATCTATAATTTTTTATAATTATTTGTAAAGCTCTGTCTTTCAAAAATCATATGCTAAGGACAACTGAATTTTATAGCTCTTTTCATTAATTGGGAAAGCAGGATATGGTTATAGTTAGAGGAGCTCGGTTGCTGTATGCTAAATTTGAACCTGGGTTCTTTATACTGAGCCTGCCTCCTCATTAGCCATTCTGCACTGTCACAAACCAAAGCTTATATGAATAGCAATTTTTTAACAGGACCATTGTATAAAACTGCTGTTAAGTCAGTTTCCTGCTTTTTCCTATTTGGCTGACACAAGACTGTGTTCCCCGATTTAAGCATTTGCTTTTAGTCCCCTCAGTTTTAGTAGCCCATTTAGAGTCCCTTCTTGGGTTTATTATTGATAATACTGGAGGTACTACCAATGCAATAAGAAAAGAAAACAAAATTGAAAATCTAAGGATTGAAAAAGAAGAAATGAAATGCTTTGTTACACACAGCAGTAGGATTTTATATCCATAGTTATTTACAGGAAAATTAGTGGAATAGTTGGAATGAATAAATTAATTTAACAACATTGCTGGTTATAAGTGCAGTACAAGAAAATCAAACTAAGAACAACTGAATATCAGAAAAAGAAACAATTGAGTATCAGCAATGTCAAAACAACGCAATCTGTGTCTGTCTGTTAACCATGTCTGACCATGGTGACCCTTCAAGAATAGTGGCTTCTGCCTCATTTTTGCCCTCCAAATCTTATACAGGTTTCTCTTTTGGCTAACTCCAACCTGGAGCCATCCAGAGAAAGAGATTCTGAGAAACATAGTTACCAGTCATAACCAAATTGACATACAACAGTCTAGCATCAGCAGTATAAACAGAGTTAGAAAATAGAGTGGGAAAAGATATTTGCAATGTATGTAGTTGATAAAGAATTTAATATCCAAAATATATAAAGGACTACAAATAAAAAAGAAGTAAAAACCCAATAGGAAATGAGCCAATAAACAATAATTTATGAAAAAGGAAAATATTCAATAGACAAAAAGACACTTAACATTACTAATTTAAATGGGATACTACTTTGCTCCCATTAAATTAGCAGAAATTTCAGTCTGACAATATTGTGAAGAATGTTATACAATCCTGGTGGGACTCTTACTTGATACAACACTTTATTTATTTATTTTAAGATTTTATTTATTTATTTGAGAGAGAGAGGTGGGGGTGGGGGAAGAGGGAGAAACAGACCTCTCCACCAAGCCGCAGACTCCCCGCTGATCACATACTGAGCCCAAGGCAGATGCTCAACCATCTGAGCCACCCAGGTGCCCCGATACAATACTCTAGAGAGCAAACTGACAATATCTGGTAGAATCAAAATTGTTTATTTCCTAGGACATTGTTTTCAAACTGTGGGTTGGGGCCCATTAGTTCTTTATATTAACTTGGTGGGTTATAGCATTATTATTTTTTAATGAAATATTACAGAATAAAAATCATCATAATACATGGTATGTAGTAAAAGTAATTGTTTCATGAACTTTTTGGGTCGTGCTGTGTGTGTGTGTGTATGTGTGTGTACTGAATCATAATGCAAAATGTTTTCTCAGTGTGGGTCATGGTCACATGTACACAAAGAAAATTTTACAAAAATGTTTATTGCAACATCGCTTGTAATAGCAAAAAAAATGGAAACAACCTAAATGTCTATTAACAAAAGAATGGTTAAATTATAGCATATTCTTAGGTGATACAGAGTTAAAGTGAACAAATTCGAACTACCTTTATTAATCTGGATAACTTTTTTTAAAAAGCCTGCTATAATGTTGAATAATAAAGCAAGTTGCAGAGTGATTCATGCAATATTATTTCATCTTTACTAATTTTTAAAAAACTACCAATGATAATGTCTAAGAATCTTCTATGTGTGGTAAAAGTATAAAAACATGATAAACCCTAGTTCACAGTAGTGCTTACTCTAGGGAGGCAGAGAAGAAAATAGGATTGGAGGAGCATAAAAGCTGTGTTGAACCATTTTTTTTTTCGTTATTTTGTGTCCTTCAGTACCATTCCATACCTTCCTTTTGATGTTTATTCTTAGGTATTATAATTTTGGAGACTATTGTGAATGAATTTTTTCCTTTAGTTTTACTAGTTCTTGCTACTATAAAGAAGAGTTATGGGTATGGGGGATAGATAGCTTTGACTCTTTTAAAATACTTATATCTTAAAAAAATAAAAAAATACTTATATCTATTCTTTCATTTTCTTTTCTTATGGAATGGACTAGAATTTCCTAAACAATTTTGAATAATGCCACTGTCAGCAAGCATCCCTCTTCTAACTTAATGAAAATGGCTTTAACATTTCAAGTTTAATCTGTTTGCTATTGCTTTTCAGTAAATAATCATCATGTTTAATTGCTTCCTTTTTCTTTTGCTTAGAGTTACTGTGGATGGCTGCTGGACTATATCAAAAGTCTTAAGCATCTATTGACATAATTTGTATTTTTCTACTTTATTGATAAAATGAATTACATCTGTAGATGTTATGAAGTTGAACCATTCTCATATACCTGGGGGGGGAGCAAAACCCTTTTTAGTCAAGATGTGCTCTGATGTATTTAGTTTGATAATTTTATTGGCCATACACATACTTGGACTTTTTAATGTGTTTTCTGCATCATGCTTTATTAGTAGGGTTATTCTAGCTTTATATATTAGGTAGTTTTCTGTCATTATGTTGTGGAATAATGTAATAAACATAATTAAAGTAATGAACTCCAAAGTGGAAAATCTACACTCCAAGGATGGACAAGATAATAGATTCAATTTCTTTATATGTGAAAAACAAATCACAACTTGTTTTTATATTTATTTACTTTATACTTTTTGTTTTATAATATATACTAGAGCATATCTAATTAATAAATACAAACAAATAAACATATATTGGGATGATTGTTCAAAATGTTTTACTGAGGGGCTCCTGGGTGGCTCAGTTGGTTAAGCGTCTGCCTTTGCTCAGGTCATGATCCTAGGGTCCTGGGTCCCTCTCCCTCTACCCCCCAACTTGTGTTTGCTCTCTCCCAAATAAACAAATAAAATCTTTAAAAAAATGTTTTACTGATAAGTATGCATGATCAAAATAATTTGGAACCCACAGCTTTGAAAGGGGATGATAGAACTAAGCTGCAGAACATCTAAGCCCTTTGCCTTTTGTATATTTCCAGAGCCTTATCTCATCTATTAGGTTTTTCTGCTTCCTGTTAGGTCATATATGGTATGTTTTGCTGGGCAATCATTTACTTCCTTTAGATTTCTTGTTTCTTGCCATAAAGTGGCAATAAGTTTCTCATGTTCTTTTAGTTTCTTCGATATATGCAAGTGAACTTTAATAATCCCTAGCATTTTACATTTCTGTTTTCTCTTGTTCTTCCTATTTAGGTTTCTCATGGATTATTAGCCTTTTCAAATAATTAGCTTTTATCTTATGTATGTTTTCTGCTGCTTTTGTTTGTTTTCTTTCTTTTTTTTTTTTTACTTTCAGATCTTAGCTGTATAAAGTCCTCTTTGTTAATTTGGTTGTATTTTTCTATTTTCCTAAGTTGAATACTTAGCATATTTCAGTCTTTATTTTCATAAATAATAAGGATTTTTTAGACCTTTTCCTTTAAGAAAAACTTAACTGTATTGTTACACAGGTTTTGGTATGAATTTCTACTTATTTTCATTATTTTCTAGATAATTTAAAATTTCAGTTTAAATTTTCACTTTGCTTCAAGGGTTATTGTTTTTCATCTGACTGGAGATAATGTGGTCCCTAATCTTTCAGGTGTAAGTAATATGAGCCAACTCAATGGCTTAAGGCAATTATTCTCAAGCATGGTCCCTGGAGCAGTGTCAGCATCACATGGGATCTTTTAGGAATGCAAATTCTCAGGCCTCATCCAGACTTATCCCACGATATGGATCCCAGCAATCTGTTTTGTTTTATTTTGTTTTTAACAAACCCACCAGGTAACTTTGGTGTACTCTGAAGTCTGAGAACCACCGGCATAAGGAGGAAAAAAGGAAATGTATTGACTCACATAATTTATAATTCCAGGAATTAGAATAGTTTCACATACATATAGATTTGAGTGCTCAATCCAAATGCCAAGGGGGATAGAATTAGGAACAATTCCAACAAAGGTTTATGATTGATTTTATCAATCTAAACTATAATGTAACCTTTAATTTGCTAGACTTGAGTCATTTGCCCAGCCCTTGAGCTGAGGGGTGAGGTGAGCCCTATCCAAATGATAAGGATTACAAGTAGGGGAAGGAGGACTTTTGAAAGCAAATTAAGGTGTTATTATGAAAAGATATATTCGATGAGGTCAGGCAAATTAACTTTTGTTCATAAAACAGAACTACACTGAAGAAGCCAGTATACAAACTGTTTCTGCTTTCCAACAACTCGAGGAATTTGTGCCATTATGTAAATGAATGTGTTACTTCCTTCACTGAGTAAGTCTTGCTACAAAAACAATGTCACCTATACTAAATATTCATTTCTTAGAAATTTAGAAATTATCTTTTGTTACTTGTTTATGTGTTTCTTCTTTACTTGTTTCCTTTTCTCCTTCTGGAACTTCTGTTATTCAGCTGTTAGTGCTTCTAAACTGATCTTTGTTTCATTTTTCTCTCAGCTGTTCCATCTCCTTTTTGCTTTTTGTTATAAGATTACTCTTGAACTTCCAGAATATTGAGTTCTCAGGTGTGACTATGTCCTGTCACTGTTTTTTTCTATTCAGTTTTAAAATTTGAAATCATGTTTTTAGTTCCAGAGAGCTTTTTTTGTTTCCTGTTCTAATCTAATTCGTTTACATTAAAATTCTCTTCAGAGAATTTCAGTCGGAGCCACATTTTCTAAAAAGTGTATCTTTCTTCCCTAGGTTACATTGTCCCTATGAGTTATTGTTGTTTTCTCCAGTCATGGTTTTTCTTCACTTAACAAGAATATAGACCTGGCTTTTAGTGTTTCTTGGGCAGAGGCAAATCTCTGAACTGTGGAAGGTATAGTTTCTGCTCTTCTGAGCTGGCTGTAAACGAATTTATCAAACCATGACCCTTCTGCTAAGGGAGATAGGAGGATGGAGGGATGGATGGCCAAGGAAAGAACCTCTCTGTATCTTCCTCTGTTCACTGAAGAATATATTCCATTTACCAAAGGTACAAAAAAAAAATGAAAGCACTTAGGGATAAAGCTTAATAAGAAATATGCAGGACCTAAGTGGAGAAAACAAAAACTATACATTGTTAGCATAAAAGAAAAGTTGCGTATATCTAAACACATATATGAAGTCTATCCTGGGGTATGTTATCTTCGTGTGTATGTGTGTGTGTGTGTGTGTGTGTGTGTGTTGTTGAAAACGGGATTTATTTTGTGTTATTTCTATAATCTTTTTTTGAAATAGGATTGATTTATATAATTTTATAACTAGTCACCTTACTAACTTCTTTTATTAATTTCAATAATTTTTTATGTATTTGTGGTTTCCAAGGTATAAAATATTTCAACTACAGATAATAATTTGGCTCATCTCTAATAATTTTAGGCATGTCCAATGTTACTGCTTTTTCATTTGGTGAGTTCTTTCATTTTGTTTCTGCCTTTGTTTCTTACTTAGCATCTGGTGATCTTATGAATATTGATCTATATTTTTTCTGGTTTATTTCTTTTAACTCTTAAATCCATCTGGTGATCTTATGAATATTGATCTATATTTTTTCTGGTTTATTTCTTTTAACTCTTAAATCCATCTGAAATTTAATTCATAACTTTATGTAACATGAAGCTTTATTCTGAGTTTTCTTATACTCTGTGTCTTGTTTGAGCTCTTTCCGTGATTTGTGAAATCCTTTTTGTTATATAATGATTTCTTCTGTATAATACTTCTAGTATGTATGCTTCAGGACTGTCTAATTTTGCATACTTTGTCTTATTTTTTCTTCCACCAGTTGTTTTAATTTTTATATATTTGTAATACATTTTAGTACCTGGAAGACAAATCTCCCCTTATTACGTTCTAAAATATTTTTGTAGCAATTCTCACTTATTTTTCTGAATGAATTTAAAAATCACTTTGTGAAGTCTTCCCATCAGTGCCAAAAGAATTCCTTTGGTATTTTGATAGAATTCAAGTTATTTTACTCATGGAATTTCTGTGGTACAAGAATCCTAGTTTTGTAGTTTGTAAATCTGAGTACAGTACTATAAATAGAAATTTTAATTTTTATAATGAAGCCATAAATCTAATCATATCTGTAAACTATTACTTCATATAGTTTGATCTATTTTCATACTCTTAAGAGTTGAATTAATGTAGTCATTGCAGATTATTTTAACAGCAACAGTTTAGTATCTATTCATATTTGTTAAAAAATTTACCTCTGATATTTAATATTTTATAACTGGGTAATAAGCAAAATTTAGATCTATGATGTGTTAGAAAGGTATTGTCAGGGAAGAGGAAAATAATGCTACAGGTATATATATTTTGAATAGTCTAACAGACTATTAAGAGTAGTAATAGAAAAAGCAGATAAATAATCTCATCACAGACTAAGAAGAAATATAAGAATACCTGAAGGAACTCTTTGTTCATTCTACATATATTTTATATAGGTGGGCCTGTTTAATTAAATTCTGGGTAACCATAAATCCACTTTTTAAAAATTATATTTTCTTTAAAAATTAAAAAACTGTCATGTCTGCACATACTTGGACAAGGGTAAAAAAATTACTTATTTTTTGGCTCAGGAAGGAAGTGTTTGATGTCCTGTAGTGTATGGCCAAGCTGCTTTTGGAAGTCCAATAGGTAGGATACTGAGCAAAAACTGGCCAGAACTCAGAACTATAAACTTGACCATGTCTCTCTCCTAATGAGCAATATATGATGTGCTATCTAATACCACTTAAAAAAATATATATATCTGAAGCTTAGATATTCTTTTTTCCATGTAGTGTTTTCATTCTATTTTCTGAAATGGCATTTTTCATAATTAGTAATTTTAATTGGTACTAAATGATTTTAAAATGTTTTAAAATCACTTTATATTATATATATTCAGGCCAATTATAGGCTTCATTAATTTTCTTAAGATTTTTTTCTTGTTTAAGTCAGACAGATCACCAAAATATCTGAGAAATGTTGAATTTGGTACTTTGTTTTATTAGGAAATTAAAGGCATGGTATAAAATACTTAAAGACTCTCTTACAAATGATGTTTTAAAAGGCATATGAGGCTTACCTAGGCTAAGTAAGTATATCTAAAAGAAAACAAATACAGTTGTATTGGAAAGTTGTTGAGGGGGTAAAGCTTAAAAGTCCTTAGCACAAAAAAAAAAGTTCTGTACCTATATATTGTGATGAATGTTAACTAGACTGATTAGTGATCATTCACAATATATACAAATACTGAATCATTATTTTGTATACTTGAAGCCAATATAATGTATATGAATTATATCTCAATTTTTTTTTTTAAAGATTTTATTTATCTGACAGAGAGAGAGACAGCAAGAGAGGGAACACAAGCAGGGGGAGTGGGAGAGGGAGAAGCAGGCTTCCCGCTGAGCAGGGAGCCTGATGTGGGGCTCGATCCCAGGATCCTGGGATCATGACCTGAGCCGAAGGCAGACACTTAACGACTGAGCCACCCAGGCGCCTCCGATTGTATCTCAATTTTAAAAAAGGAAAAAATGCAGTTATTAACAAATAAAAGAAATAGGCATCCAGGGGACAGCAGTTATAACTGAATTGTTAAGGAATGTTGTATTCTAGCTTTGTTCAGTTCTCCCAAAGGACTTTTTTAAAGTTTCAAAGAAGTGTTTGTACTAGAAAAAACAGTAGGCCATTAGACCTATGATCTGAGTTTTTTTGACATGTAAAATCCATGAGGACAGGATCTGATCTTCCTTATCAATGTGTTTGTCTAGGTCCAAGCACCTAGTGTGGTATATAAGTCCTCAGTAAATGTTTCTTGAATGAAGTAGCTCTGACCTTGGGCAATTAACTTTCCCTATGCCTCAGTTCCCTCATCTCTAAAATCATTAATTCCACCAACTTTTGTTGCTTATCCACTGTGGGTCAAACACTGTTCTAGGTACTGAGCATATAGCAGAAAATGAGGCATATAAGGGTTTTGCCATTCTGGAGCAAACATTTTAGAGTTTGAGGCAGATAGACAAACAGATATACAAATAAATGCATAATGTAAAGTCAGGTAGTAGTAATTGCTTGAAGAAAAATACAGCAGGGTAAGGTGCCAGAGGGCAACAGTAGGACTGGTTTAGTTCACGTGGTCAGGAAATGGCCTTGTGGAGATGATATCTGAGCAGAGACCTGAATGAAGAGATAGAACAAGCCTTGTATAGCTCTGGGGAAAGTGATTTCTATTCAAAAGGCAAGACCTATGCAAAGATTCTGAGGCAGTAATGAATTTAGCCTGTTTGAGGGGCTGCAGGCCGGCTGGTAGGGAATAAAGCAACTGATGGGAGAAGTGCCAGATGATGGCTGAGAAATTAGCAGGGGCTGCATAGTATAGGGCTGTGGAGGCCATGTTATTTATGAAATTTGAAAAACAGGCCTTGGTGAGGCAGGAACAGAAGCAGAAAGACTCGTTTGGAGGCTGTTACAATAATGTAGGCAGGTAAGAGGTGATGATGACTTGTACCGGGATGTGGACTTGGAAAGATGTCACTTCTGGATATAATTTGACTGAGCCAACAAGAACTTTTGTTCAACTGGATATGAAGCATGAGAGAAAGAGAAAGATTAGGGTGACTCCTAATTGCTGGTGTGAGCAGTTGGGTGGAGGATGGTATAGTTTACTGAGATGAGGATGGGGGCAGGAAGAGTTGGAGAGTCAGGAGTACTGTTTTGGACATACTAATTTTGACCTGACTCTAGAACAGAGATGTCAAGTGGATATTTAGGTGATTCTTTCTGAAGCTCAAAGTAATAGTAGAGACTAGAAATCTAAATTTGGGAGCCGTCAGTGTAGTGACGGTATTGAAAGCCATGGGGATGGATGACAGCACTTTGAGGACAGAAAAATTTAGAAGTTGAGATGAGAAGGTACAGCTACAGGCACCTGGGTGGCTCAGTTGGTTGAGGATCCAGCTCTTGGTTTTGGCTCAGGTCGTGATCTCGGGGTCGTGAGATCCAGCCCCATGTCAGGCTCCATGCTCAGTGAGGAGTCAGCTTGTACCTCTCCCTCTACTCCTCCCCCACTTGTGCTCTCCTTTCTCTCTCTCTCTCGAATAAATAAATAAATAAATAAATAAATAAATAAATAAATAAATCTTTTTTAAAAAAGAAAGTACAGCTAAGAAAGAGTGGGCATTAAAAAAAAAAGAGTGGGCAGAGGGGAGGAAAATGAGGAGAGTGGTTTGTCAAAAGCCTTGTCTCAGAGACAGTGCTTAACTGTTGATAACACTGCTGAGAAGGTCAGATGAGAAGCAGCTATTTGGTTTGGCAGGATCGGGGTCAGTGGTGACTTTAACAAAGGGGTATTTCTCGTGCTTATAGGTAAGAGAATTAGATTAGATGACTACTTCCTTAGTATCTAGCAAGAAAAGTCTCTTCACTATTCATTTTTCTGTATATGCTATATAGTCTTTTATTCTTAAATTGGGGTGGGGGGAGAAATTGAAATCAAAACAAAGTATTATCATTTAAAAGGTCATTGGATTAGATGATTTTTTCCATATCCTGCATCTTTCAGATTTCTGGTGTTGATATGTAAATTTTCTCAAATCATATATGTATATACATAATGTTTCATTTAAAAATAGTAGCTCTATTTTATATGCTCACAGTAACCAACTATCCTTAAGATAGCATATATTCCTATTTAGCACATATTCCTATATATAAACACATTCCTTTCTCCAACCCCTTAGTTTATATGCAACTGATAACAAGTGTATATTCTTTTTTCATGAAGGATGGGATACTATAACATACCTTTTTCCCCTTGCTTCTTTCTCAATTTGTTTATTTTTTTAAGATTTATTTGAGAGAGAGAGCGAGCATGTGTGCGCATGCGAGTAAAAGAGGGGAAGAGGGAGAGGGAGCAAAGTAGACTCCCCACTGAGCTGGGAGCCTTCCGGGGGCTCCATCCCAGGACCCTGAGATCATGACCAGAATGGAAATCAAGAGTGGACGCCCAACTGACTGAGCCACCCAGGCACCCCTCAGTTTGTTTATTTTTAAACAAACTTTTCTTATAGAGGCAATACATGAACATTATTAAAACTTAAAAATATACCACAAGCCAAAAAAGGGAAAGGATCATACTCTCATCAGAGTACCAATGCGAAAACTTTAGTATGTAGTTTTCTGGATCTTTTTTCTATCCATGTGTGTGGGTTTGCATAAGTATGTATTTGCCAAAATGTACAGTTCTTTTATAATCTGCTATTTTTTTAGTCAATAATACGCAGTAGTCCAGAGGTAATACAGTCTATTTATTTCTTGTCTTTTAGTGGTTCCCTTGAAATCCTACCATGCTTACATAAATTAACAAAATGTTCAGTTAGTCCACAACTTAACTAAGACCAGTATTGAACACACAAGTATATCCCTACTGTTTATTTTACTGACCATTCCATTTGGTTGGTACCCATGGTGTAATAGTTGTTAAGTATTTTTAGTATTACTTCATTAGTTCTGTTGATTCATTTCCATCAAACAATAATACATAGAATATTTGAAGGCCTAGGAACCTCCTCCTCCAAGCGTATAGGCTATGCTTCACTTTATGCTTTTTAACTTTATAAATAATTAGTAGTAGTAGTACTACTAGTAGTAGTGTCAATCATTGTTACATGCGTATCAAACTGTATACTCACTATTCTTGCATGTTTGAATTTCATTCTGCAATCATTTTCCTTTTTCCCAATATATACCTTTTTAAATTTTCTTTTTTTTTCTTAAAGATTTTATTTATTTATTTGACAGAGAGAGAGATAGCGAGAGAGGGAACACAAGCAGGGGGAGTGGAAGAGGGAGAAGCAGGCCTCCCGCGGAGCAGGGAGCCCGATGCGGGGCTCGATCCCAGGACCCTAGGATCATGACCTGAGCCGAAGGCAGACGCTTAATGACTGAGCCACCCAGGCGCCCCCTTTTTAAATTTTCTATAGAGACATCTGTTTGTGGTAAATTCTGTTGTTTTTATCTGAATCAATCTTTATTCTACTCTTGTTCCTAAAAGCTAGTTTCACAGGATATGCGTTTCTAATTAACAGATATTTTCTCTTAGTATTTCAAGATATTATTATGATTCCTGGTTTCCATTATTGCAGGTTAAGGTGTCTGCCATCACCTTACTTGCTATTTTTTCTTTTGCAAGTGATCTTTTCTCTCTAGCTCCTTGTAAGATCTTTTTGTCCATTTTTACTTATCCTCCTTGGCATATGTAATCCTCCCTCTTTATATATATGTTCAAGTCTTTTATCCCTTCTGGAAAAATTTCAGCCATCATCTCTGCAAATAATGCCTCTCTCTCTATTCTTCTCTGTCTCTCTCACTCTCACACACACATGCACGTGCACACACACACACACACGATGTATGTTAGACATTCTTACTTTATTACTGATGTTTCCTAACTTTAACATTTTTAATCTTCTTATCTGTCTATGCTGGTTCATGTAATTTCTTTAGATGTATTTTCCAGTTCACTAATCCTACCTCTAGCTGTGTCTAAGTTGCTATTTAGTAATTCCACTGAATTTTAAATCTCAATATCATTTTAATATCGAATAGTCCTGTTGAATTTCATATTTTCAAGTGTGCATGGGTATTTTTGCTGGTCTCTTATTGGTTGTTATTCATTAATGTGACATCTTTTATTTCTTTAAAAACTTTGTCTCTAGCTATTTTATAGTTTGTTTTTGACAATTCCAATAATGGTTTTGGAAGTCTAAATCTCTAGTTTGTTGTTTCTGCTAACCCTCACCTCATAGTAGTTTATTTCTTAGTATCTCGTGATCTTTGATTATGAGCTCATACATATTTGATTATAATTTATGGAAATAGTGCTGGCCTAAGTTGAGAAGACTTTTCTTTTGAAGGAATTGCGTTTGCTTGTGCCTGGAAATAGGAGTTTCCATAGCCTTGACCACTGTAACTAATTTCAAGGATCCCTGCCTTGGTGTGGAAGTGAGTTTAGATGTTGCTGGCCCCATGACTCAGTCTAGTCACCTGTTACAATACTAATATTATCATTCACCATTAGGGTACCCCTGCCTCTCCTTCCTCTAACTTTGCCTCTAGGTTTATTTGAGGGGGCTAATGCCGTTATTTTCTACAAGCCCAGCAGTGCATGAAAATGTGTGTTTTAGGTACCTGGTGTTTTTTAGGTACCTAGTTGGTCATACTGCTGGAAGCAGTTCTTAATGTTCTCTTCAGCTGTTTCTGATCTTTTTAAGTTATTCATTAAGCTTTTATTTTTTATTTTTTAAAAGATTTTATTTATTGGGGTGCCTGGGTGGCTCAGTCGTTAAGCGTCTGCCTTCGGCTCAGGTCATGATCCCAGGGTCCTGGGATCGAGCCCCGCATCGGGCTCCTTGCTCAGTTGAAGCCTGCTTCTCCCTCTCCCACTCCCTCTCTCGCTGTGTCTCTCTCTGCCAAATAAATAAATAAAATCTTTAAAAAAAAAAAGATTTTATTTATTTGAGTGAGAGTGCGTGAGCACAAGTGGGGGTGAGGAGGGGCAGAGGGAGAGGGAGAAGCAGACTCCCCACTGAGCAGGGAGCCTGACATAGGACTCGATCACAGGACCCCAAGATCATGACCTGAGCTGAAGGCAGATGCTTAACTGACTGAGCCACCCAGGCGCCCCTTGTTGAGTTTTTAGTTTCAATTACTTATTTTTTCTATTTCTAGGCATTTTATTTATTTATTTATTTTCTTTCTTTTCTTTTTTTAAATCTGCTTGGTGATGTCTTAAGAGTCTTTGCTCCTGACCATATTTCCATATCCTTATTATTTAAATTAATGGTTCTCAACCAGCATGGTACCATCACAAAGAAGGTGTTTGGAAATTGGAGGGGGAGATTTTGGTCATTTCCCCTACAAATGATGATCAGTGATAGGAAAGGATAGTTACTGTTGTGTAGGAATGCTAGATAATTTGGTGAGTTTGGATAAAATATACATCCATATAACAAATACAGTCATCAAAACAGAATATTTTTATCATTCCAGGAAGTACCCTGTGCCTCTTTCCAACCAGTCTCTGCTTCCTATATGTAACTACTCTTGATTTCTGTCCCCATAGATTTCCTGAACTTAACATAAATGGAATTAATCATGCAGTATACACTTTTACATCTAGTTCATTTTTTTTTAAAGATTTTATTTATTTATTTGATAGAGAGAGGGAACACAAGGAGGGGGAGTAGGAGAGGGAGAAGCAGGCTTCCCGTGGAGCAGGGAGCCCGATGCGGGGCTCGATCCCAGGACCCTGGGATCATGACCGGAGCCGAAGGCAGACACTGAATGACTGAGCCACCCAGGCACCCCGCATCTAGTTTATTTTACTAAACATTTGATTATGAGATTAATGTTGTTGTGTGTATTATTAGGTCATTTTAATTTTAGTTAGAGTGTAGTTTTTAATATGAATCTACCACAATTTATATATCCATTTACCTATTGATAGACATTTCATCAGTAGTGTGTTGTTATCATAAATAAAGGGGCCATAAACATTCTTATAAAAGTCTTTTTGTAGACATGTATTTTTATTTCTCTTAAGGAATTACATAAAAGTGGAATCGCTGAATTATAGAGTAGCTTTCCATACTTTATAAGAAACCACCAGTTTTTCTACACCAGCAATGTTTAAGAGTTCAAGTTGTTCCATATCCTCCTCAGTATTTAAAATTTCAGTGTTTTAGTTTTAGGCTTCTTACTGATTGTATAGTGAGTGCTATTATTACCTTTTGGTTTTAATTTTCATTCCCATAATGATGAGTGAGCATCTTTTCAGGTACTTTAAGCCATTTGTATTTCTCTTTTGCTTGTTTTTTAAATTGAGTAGCCATTTTATTACTGAATTATGAGAATTCTTTAGAATACTAGATACAATTTCCTTGACAGATAATGTACTGAGAATATTTTCTCTGTTTTATCTTTTTCCTCTTCATACCAGTCTTTTGATGAGCAAAAGCTTTTTAATTTTAGTAAAGTCTAATTTATCAATTTTTTAATGGTTGGTGATTGCTGTATTCTCTCTAAGCAATGTTTGCCTACCTCAAGGTTATGAAGGCATTCTCTCATATTGTTTTTAAAAGTTCTGTAGTTTTACTTATGTTTAGGCTGTTACTCAAGTTAATTTATTTTGATATGTGGTCTTAAAGAGGATGAGGTTCATTTTCTCCCCATAAGTTTATCTAATTTTTCCAATGCCTTTTTGATGAAGATTTTCTTTGTTTCATTGATTTACCTTGGCATCAGTTGGCCACATAAGGTGACATGTTTATGGGTTCTGTTCTCTTCTCTTATATTTAACCAACTTTTCTCTCCTAACACCAATACCACACTGTCTTTTTTTTATTTCCCTACACTGTCTTATTTATTGTATCTCAGCTGGGGGTGATAGTGCATTGTAGGGGATATTTGGCAATGTCTGGAGGAGACATCTTTGGTTGTTAGGACAACTGAGGAGTGGTGATGCTACTGGCATCTAGTGAGCAGGGGCTAGAGATATTGCTAAAAATCTTATAATGCTCATGGCAGCCTCCATAAGAATTATCCTTCCTAAAATGTTACAGTGCTGAAATTGAAAAACCCTACTGTACCTTTACATTAAGTCTTGAAATCATGTAATATCAGTCCAACTTTGTTTATCTTTTTCAAAATTGCTTTGGATATTCAAGGTGCTTTGCATTTTTATAGATTACAAATGAACTTGTCAACTAGAAATTTGATTGGGATTGCATTTAATCTATAGAATAACGGTGAGAATTTACATGTCAAGAATGTTGAGTCTTGGGGCACCTGGGTGGTTCAGTCGTTAAGCGTCTGCCTTCCGCTCAGGTCGTGATCCCAGGGTCTTGGGATTGAGTCCCACATCGGGCTCCCTGCTCAGCGGGAAGCCTGCTTCTCCCTCTCCCACTCCCCCTGCTTGTGTTCCCTCTCTTGCTGTCTCTCTCTCTGTCAAATAAATAAAATCTTTAAAAAGAAGAAAAGAATGTTGAGCCTTCAGATTCATTAACCTAATACATAACCATTTATTTAGGTTTTCTTTTCTTTCTCTCAGTAATGTTTTGTCATTTTTAGTGTAAAAAGTCTTTCATATATTTTTAAAATTTATTCTTGAGTATTTTATGCTATTGTATATAATCTTTTAAAATTCTTTTTTCTATTTGTTGCTAGTGTATAAAATACAATTGATCTCTTGACTACTATATTTAGCTATTAAATCTATTATCTTTTGTAGATACTTTATGATTCTACATGTTAACAATTATGTCTGCAAATGATTTTCCTTTTCCTTTTCCATCTTTATGCCTTTTATTTCTTTCCTTTATTTATTTTTTTGGCCTACAGCACTGGCTAGGGACCTCAGTAACATATTTAGAAATGGTGAGAGTGGATATCCTTGCCTTCACAGTCTTTAGGGGAAAATATTGAGTATTCACTATTAATTTTGATGATAGTCCTTTGTTAGGTTAAAGAAGTTTTCTTCTGAGAGTTTTTAATCATGAATGAATGTGCATTTGTCATGCTCTTCCCTGTAGGTACTGAAATGACCAGATGTTTTTATCTCCTTTATTCTGTTAATATGATGAATTTCTAAAATATTTTGTTTTCCTGGAAGTATGTCTTATTTATTTCTAAATGTAATTACATTGTGATCAGAAAATGTATTTTATAGGATTTCAATATTTGAAATTCATGGAGACTTCTTTTCTGTCCAAAGCTGTTACTCTATTCTGGACAATGTTCCATGTGCACATGAAAACAATACATATTCTGCATATATTGAGTGCATTGTTCTGTGATGTCTTTTAGTAATAGTGTTGCTGAAATTGTCTATATTTTTACTGATGTGTGTGTCTACTTGTTTTATCAATTACTGAGAAAGAGTTGTTAAAATCCAACTGTAATTGTGGGTTTCTCTCTTTTTTTGGGGGGGGGTTCTGACAGTATTTACTTCTTGTTTTGAAACTCTGTTGGTAGCATATTAGTTGCATTCACAGTGGGATTATTATGCTTCCTGATGGATTGACCCTCTGCGTTTACAAAATTTCCCACTTCTTCTATAATATATCTCATCTTGAAGTATCTTTTGTCTGATACTAATATAGCCACACCAGCTTTTTTGGGATTACTGTGTGCATGGAGTACTTTATGTTTCCTTTTAATTCCAATGTATCTATGACTCTATATTTAGTGTGTCTCCTGTAGTCAGGATATTGTTAGATCTTTTTAAAAAAGATTTTATTTTTATTTATTTATTTGAGAGAAAGAGGGAGAGAGTGAGCATGAGCGAGGTGAGAGGCAGAGGGAGAAACAGACTTCCCCGCTGAGCAGAGAGGCATGTGGGGCTGCATCCCAGGACTCTGGGATCATGACCTGAGCTGAAGGCAGACGCTTAATGACTGAGCCACCCAGGCACCCCAGATCTTTTTTTTAAAATCAAACCTGACAATTTCTACTTTTTAATTTGAGAATTGAGTCTGTTTGTATTTAATTATTGACATACTTAGATACAAGCCTACCAGTTTGCTATTTGTTTTCTATTTTTCTCGTTTTTCCCCTTCCATTCTTCATTTTGTGCCTTCTTCTTGGTTAATGATGTTTCATGTGCTATAAAATGTGTTAAGAACCTTAGAAAAGTATAATTTATTCACCCCATGTCATCTTTTGTGCTATTGCATCATATACTTACTTCAACATTAACTTATATATCCCACAATTTAGCGTTGTTACTTTTGTTTTAATATTTATCTTAAAAGTACTTAAGAGTGGAGAATAGATAACTTTTTATGTTTAGGTACATATCACCCATTTCTAGTTCTCTTTACTTCTTTTTGTAGATGGAAGTTTCCATATGGTAGCATTTGCCTTGAGGCTGAAGAAATTTTTTTTATAGCATTTCTTCTTGTGGAAGTTGGCTGGCTGCAGATTCTCTCCAGTCTTTATGCCCTCCCCCATTTCTGGAAGGCAGCTGCGCTCACCACTGTACTACCAATGCACCATCTGACCCACATTTTTGGCGCATATTTTTGATAGGTTCGGAATTTTCAAATGAAAGAGTTTTTTTTTTTGCTTTTACTACTTCGAAGATGTTGTCCATTTATCGCCTGGCCTCTGTTATTTCTGAGAAGACACTAAATGTCATTAATTTCTTTATTCCATGGTGTATTTTTTTTTACCCCATGGTAGGTCTCTTCTCTTTCTGAGACTCTAATTGCATTTATAACACACCATTTCATATCACCCCCACAGGTCGCAGAGGCTCTGTTCATATTTTTTTTTTAAAGATTTTATTTATTTATTTAACAGAGAGAGAGACAGCAAGAGAGGGAACACAAGCAGGGGGAGTGGGAGAGGGAGAAGCAGGCTTTCCGCAGAGCAGGGAGCCTGATGCGGGACTCGATCCCAGGACCTGGAGATCATGACCCGAGCTGAAGGCAGATGCTCAACCATCTGAGCCACCTAGGTGCCCCAAGGCTCTGTATTTTATACATTTGTATTAGATATATCATTTTTAGGTAATGTTTAGATATCTTTGAACTTATTTTCTTAACCAAGATCCCATGATCATGGGATCATGACCTGAGCCAAAGGCAGACGCTTAACGACTGAGCCACCCAGGCCCCCCTCTGTTCATATTTTTTAGTGCTTTATTTTCTCTGTAATCCATTTGTATTATTTCTTTTGTAATCTGTCTTTAAATTTACAGATTTTTCTGCAGTTTCTATGATGCTGTTATCTAATCAGTGAATTTTTCATTTTAGATATGGCTTTCTATTCTAGAATTTCCAGTCCTTTTTCTGATTATATATTGGTGTACTCACACTAATTTTTATTCTAGTATTTCTCTGTACCTCTTCTTTTTTTTATTTTCCTGTACTTGTATGGAATGGCTTCACTTAAATCCAAATTTATTTACTATAGACAAGTATTCTGTCTTCTAGCATGGTTTGGTTTGTGCATATTTTATTAAATATGTATTCTTTTACTATAAATTATTTTTCTTCTATATATTATAGTTAAGGAATATATATTATATATAGTATGCATGATGTGTGTATATAGATTATATTATTTTACATTTCTTTCAGGATAGGACTAAGGGCATTAAAAATACTTACTATAAAAGGTAGACATTGGCCTGATAATGTTAAGAACCATTGCTTTAAACATATCAAAACTTACTTATTTTACAGTTTGAATCTGATCAACCCAATGTCTGAAGTCTTTGGGTCTGAATCTGCTGTTTGTAGTTCATGGTGCCCTATTTTCCTTTGTCTTTTATGGTTTTTTTAACCAGTCATATTTCTTGGACTTTTATCTATAAGAATTCTTTCACTCCTGCCTTGAAAGGTGCATTTTTTCCAGAGACTTTCTGTGTTTGCTTCCTCATGTGCCTGGAGGCACTGAACCAACTAGGAACAATTTTATAATGAATTCTCAGTGTATGCCATATGCCCACTTGAGCTGCAATACCATACACAGTCTGGGTTATAGTTATCAGTTCTCAGGGGACATTTGTTTTCTCTTCCTCCCAACATTGTGTTGGGGGGTAGAAAAGTTTCCATGCCATCCCCTTCTTCTGGGCAAGCTTATTTTCATTTATCTTTACACTGTGAGTGCAATTTGGGGGGGTTCCAGCTTTGTGGGACAGGATCTCCAATAAGACTCCCAACTTCTGGACAGGACCTGGACTTTGTTTCCTGACCCCCCTGCTCCCTCTGACCCCCCCCTTACAAGGTCGAAGCTTAAGGTTGGCAGTGTTCTCTGGTGCCTCCAGGGTGAGAGTCTGTTTCAGTGCTCCACTTACTGCCCTAGTTTCCTGCTTTCACTTCATTTTTTACTTCTAAGCATTCCTTATTTTCTTGCCTGGTCAGTAATGCATTTCAAAAGATGTTTTAAAAATATTTTATCTAGTATTTTTAGTCGTTTTCAATGATATGGTCAGAATATTTTTATATGCTACTTTGAAAGGTATATAATTCTTTGGTTTTTTTGGTATGATTGATTTTTAAAAATTTTTTGTTTTTGCTAGTGTACTTAAAACTATTTGTCATTTTTCTTTCTTTATCTGTGAATTTCCTGTTTGTGTCTTTTGAATGTCTTTCTGTTGGACTCTGGTGATTTTTAAAAGAATATGTAATGTACAGCTTTGGAAAGGGCTTTCTGAGGAAGTGAATCCCCTCAGAAGACCTATTTTTCCTAAGATATGCATGTTGGACTTTGAGGAAGTTAATACTGGCACTGCAGTTCAATTATAGTTCCTTAATTCTTTTGTATTCACTGTATCTTCTACCTGAGGCTTCTTCCTACCTCCAGCTTGCTAAATCCATCAACCTATTTTAAATTTTTATTTATTTATTTATTTTTTAAAGGTTTTATTTATTTATTTGAGTGAGAGGGAGAAGCAGACTCCCTGCTGGGCAGAGAGCCCGATGTTGGACTCGATCCCAGGACTCTGGGATCATGACCTGAGCCAAAGGCAGACGCTTAACCGACTGAGCCACCCAGGCGCCCTCCATCAACCTATTTTAATACTTCATCTTATTTGATCACTGTCAGCCACTTTCTCCAATATAAAACTCCTTTTTTAACTAGGGAAATGTCTCTTTTCTTGCCTTCCTACTGTTTCTCTGACTTTTCCTTCTTAGATGCCTAACTGGTTCTAACACTTGAACATTATTAAATAGAAGATTTCTGAGAACTTTGTCGGCAGTCCTCTTCTCACTCTTCACACTTGGCTGGTTGACCGTCATTCCATGGCTTTAAGACTGTCTGTCCTTTCAGTGGTATTTCCCAAATCTGTGACTTCAAGTTTCAGACTGGTGTCTCCAGAGGTGTGCATCAGCAGATAGTTAACTTTTGCCATTACTACTTCTTTGAAAACTCCGTAATTAGTGACTACTCAAACTTAGTCAAAAAGTCAAGAGGACTTGTCAAAAGATGACTAGATAAAGGGAAATTGACCTGACTTTGGTGGTTTTTGCCCAGGAGATGTGGCTTCTGCCATAGGGTTACATGACAGCTCAGTGAGTACCTGTTACTCCGTAATATTGACTAGAGTCCATGACCGTAATATTCAGTACAAAAAGTATGTTAGGTGGGAATTCATACTTTTATATCTTTTTTACATTAGTCACTCAATACCGCTCTCACTTTAATGATCCTGCCCTTTTGGTACTAAATACTCTCCTTTTCACCCTCAGGTTCCAACAGCTTACAATAGTTTTCCTCTTCACTTTTTTATTCTTCTGTTATGCTATTTTTAAAAAGTAATGACTGATTTTATAAATTTTTCTTTGTTTCATTTACATTAACTGAGGTAACGCTAATATGGTCATCACTGGTTGGTGATTGAGTGGGCCAAATGGGCTGATAGATGTACCTGAAATATCAGTTAGCATGATTGATCTTTGGCATGGTGTAAGGACAGGAGAGGGGGGATCTATCCCCAAATGGACAAGAAGTTGAGGAAACTGGTCATAGGTTTAAGAGTTGACCTAAGAGTAAGCTTTATGTTTCCATTTTGCTTTTAAAGGACAAAAGACAGTGAAGATTTTAATAATATCTTTTCCTTTTCTTTGAGCCAACCAAGTAACTTAACAATAAATACTATGAATGCAATGATGAATGATGGAATTTATAGGAAAATCAACCAATATTGGAAGAGATATGGAAACTAGGGGTCAAAATGGCCTCGAAGAGATGAGTTGAGTTTGAGATTACAGGAAGACATCAAAGTGGGAATAATTTGTGAGTGATCAGCATAAAGAAAATAATTTGTTAAGGGAAATGGATCAATTTTTTGAAGGAGAGATGATAGACAAGCAAGTGTAGATCTTGGTAAATCCAGAAAGGTACTAAGCATAAGATAGGAAAATAATGTCAAAAAGATAGGGAAAAACCCAATAAAATAAAGTATCCTGAAAGCCAGATAAAAGAAGAGTTTATAAAAATAGGAATAGTGAGGGGCGCCTGGGTGGCTCAGTCGTTTAGCGTCTGCCTTCGGCTCGGGTCATGATCCAAGGGTCCTGGGATCGAGCCCCGCTTCAGGCTCCGTGCTCTGCGGGAAGCCTGCTTCTCCCTCTTCCACTCCCCCTGCTTGTGTTCCCTCTCTCGCTGTGTCTCTCTCTGTCAAATAAATAAAATCTTAAAAAAAAAAGAAATAGGAATAGTGAGCAAATTCTCCATACATAAAACTGTATGATACACAGATTAACATCTTTATAATTTTATCTACAAAGTCTTCTGATACAGTTTATTAAAACAAAGTTATTCTGAGATTTGATTTTTAGGGACTCCAAAATATAAATCAGAAAAATAGTGAACATTTTAACAGTGACCTCCATACTAAATGTGTTGCATCTGCAACAAAGTAAATGAATTTACTAGTATTTCATCAAAATGCAAGAGTAGGAGATGGTAAAGAAAATTATAGTGAAATAAGGAATGTTAAATGCAAATTAATTACAGAGCATATATAAATATGCTGAATATCAAGCGAAAAATACTTTAAGCTTTTCCTGTTACTTATTTTTGGTCTTCCCCCCGCCTCCCTTAATTCATGAGAACTTTAGCTCTTCTACTGTTAATGATTTTATTATGAGTGGGGTGAAAGTGCTTTGGGAATATAATATCCAAGATTAGGGAAAGAGATTCTATTTATGTAGAATTTTGTAGTTTGCAAAGCATCTTAAAATATTAATCTCATTTAAGACCAGAAGCAACCACATGAAGTAAGTGGGAATTACTATCATCTCTAAAAAAGGATTCCTGGATGATGAAACTTATTTACAGGAGAGGAAACTCAGAGAGATTAAGTGATTTATCATGGATCATTGGATTGGTAGGCTAAAATCTTGGGCTCTCCATTACTAGGTTTGTGGTCATGAGCAATGTATGTATCAGGTTCGAAACTCAATTTTTTCAACTATAAGATGAAAGTTTTTAAAATAGTAAATTATAAAATATATTTAATATTCTGCTCAGTAATCTTGGTTTCCATTTTATTTTCCAAGCTACCCAACTTGCTTTCCTAAACATATCCTCTAGTTTTCCCATGCCATATATTCTGGCATATTTTTCTTCCATCTATATAAACCTCATTCATTTTTTTAAAGATTTATTTGTTTATTTTATTTTATTTTTTTATTTTTTTAAAGATTTTATTTATTTATTTGACAGAGAGAGACACAGTGAGAGAGGGAACACAAGCAGGGGGAGTGGGAGAAGGAGAAGCAGGCTTCCCGCTGAGCAGGGAGCCTGATGTGGGACTCGATCCCAGGACCCTGGGATCATGACCTGAGCCAAAGGCAGACGCCCAATGACTGAGCCACCCAGGCACCCCTTATTTGTTTGTTTTAGAGAGTGAGAGAAAGAGTGAGTGCGGGGTAGGGAGGGGCAGAGGGAGAGGAAGAAAGAGAATCTCAATCAGACTCCCCGCTGAGTGCGGAGCCCAACACAGGGCTCCATCCTCACAACCCTGAGATCATGACCTGAGCTGAAATCAAGAGTCAGAAGCCCAACTGACTGACCACCCAGGCACCCCAAACCTCACAGATTTTTGATGAATTTTACCTAGCTTGTTGTAGCCAGGCCAACTCCTTTACAAAATCATTCCTGTTCACAATGACTGTGATTATGTCTTCTCTTGAAAAGGTGCAACACTTTCTTTTACACCATTTATCAAATTCTGTATGTTATTAACTAGCAGTACACCAGGAAGAATAGTCATTACCATTTACCATCTGAATCCAAGGCACCCTTTTTAAAACACATTTTGAAAGTCATTTTACAAATAATTTACAGATATAAAAATAAAGGGATGTTGTGAAAAATAGCTATATTGGAAATTAGTAAGAATTTAAATGTAACCAAGAAAACTTTATTTCATATTTTTCTGGTGTGAAGATACATGTGTCCAAAATGGGCAATATCCTTTAAATGCAACTAATCACTCATGGATGGCCTGGAACATACTCATCTTATAAATACTGATCCAGATTTCAAATATATTTCTAAGAGATTACAGCTTTTTATTTCCTCTGGTTCTTATACTTTTATCCACAAAATGCAGTGCTTTGAAAAGTTTCATGGCTCATAGTTTTGTTGAATATAGGATGGTCGATTTCTTCAGTCTGTAATAGCAAAATACCTTCATAATATTGATTAGAATGATCAATTCAATTAACTTTTTTCATTTCTATGCTATTTATCTCCTTTCAGTAGTACCTTTAGTATCTGCCCACTTCTGAACCATAGCAAGTAAATTTCCTAGAACAAACTTCACAAAAGGTGAAAGAATACATGTCTTTTTTGCAAAAATTTCTGGTCAAAAAAATATTGCATTATGACATCCTCCTCCCTGTAGAATGAATAACTGGATAACAAATTTCATTGTTGTCCATAGAAACATGTTCACTCATATATTTTTCAATTTGAGAAAATATATTTAGGATATTATCTTGTATAATGACTCATAATCTGAGATTTAGTTTATACGGTTAGTTTTACCATCATCATTAGTCTGGAGTACTGCTGTCTATTCTTTTTGTATTTGTGTTCTTACTTGTCTAACAATTGCAAAACATCTTCTGTCAATTTTCTTCTCTTTGCCATTATGGACAGGAAATGAAAAATTCTGAATTCTCAGTGGTGTTTAATGAAAGGTTAAAAAGAAAAAGACTACAAAAATTCTGTCTCCTGAGTTTGGGCAATGCAATAAGAAAGCTGAAGGATGATGAAATAGTGATGATTTATTTCACTATTTTATCACCCTTCTGGATGATTACATTATTAAAAAACTTTTTTTCAGTGAAAACCTTATGTTCAACATGGTTATTTCCCAGTTATCAGAAAATTATTTAATTATATAATTAATAGAATATTATGGAGGCAGTGTAGAATCAGTTAAACTGATTAAGTTCTTTGCCAACAATTTTGGACTCCAGGATTGCATGAGGCAGTTGAGTGATGATTTAGATAATCTTGATTCCAAATGAACATATAGTGTTACTGATATTAGGGTTATGAAAGTAGAAAAGATTGAGCTGTTGAGTGTAGGTATTGGAGATCCTCTCTCCCTTTTTTTTCATCATCTGAGTTCCTTCTGGTCTCAGTTGCCTCTCCTCTCAGCTTGGACTGCTCATTTCAATAATGCTTTTATGAGTGAACTAAGTCCCCCTCACACACCTGTCTTTTCCCAACATCCACCTTGCCCACGGCAACTCTAGATAAATTTGGGTCTCTTCTGCCTCCCATTGCCCTGCCCACTACTGGGCTGGTGAATGTTTCTTGGAGAAAGTTTTAAAACCAGGCTGAGTTCCTCATTACAAGAGTAGAGTGATACCAAGATCATAGTTGGGAGAGAATCGAGAGAATTCAATCCTAGCACCGTCTTACAAGCAAGATGGAAAGTATGTATTAGAGCTAAAAAGTAGAGCCAAAGATATATTCTTTCTTCTCCCACCCCAGCCTTATTGTAGTCTAATTGACAGATAAAATTGTAAAATATTTATGGTGTACTTGTGATGACATGATATATGTGTACATTGTGAAATGATTCCACCTATCTAGTTAACTAACACATTTGTCACTTCACATATTTATCTTTCTTTTTTGGCGGCGGCAAGAAGATTTAAGTTCTACTCTCTTAGGAAATTTCAATTATACAATACAGTGTTCTCAACTACAGTCACCATGTTATACATGAGATCCTCAGAACCTTATTCATCTTATAGGTAAAAATTTGTATACTTTTACCAACCTCTTCCCGCTTCTCCCTCCCCCCAAGCCCATCAACCACTTTTCTATTCTCTGTTTCTATGACTTTGACTTTTTTTTAGATTCTATATATGTAAGATGATACAGTATTTGTCTTTCTGCGTCTGACTTATTTCATTCAGCATAATGCCTTAAGATCCATCTATGTAGTCACAAATGGCAGGATTTCCATTTTTATGGCTGAATAATATTTCATTATGTGTATGTATACCACATTTTCTTTACCATTCATTCATCAGTGGACTTTTAGGTCATTCCTGTGTCTTGGCTATTGTGAATAATGCTTCAGGGAACATGGGGGTGCAGATATCTCTTTGAGATAGTGATTTCATTTCAGTTGGATATATGCCCAGAAGTGGAATTGCTTTATCATATGGTATTTCTATTTTTAATTTTTTGAGAAGCCTCCATACTGTTTTACACAGTGGCTCTACCATTTACAATCCCACCGGCAGTGCACAAGGATTTACTTTTTTCCACATCCTTGCTGATACTTGCTATCCCTTGTCTTTTTGATACAGCCATTCTAACAGGTATGTGGTGATAACTCACTGTGGTTTTGATTTGCATTTCCCTGATAATTAGCAATGTTGAGCACTTTTTCAGGTACTGTTGGCCATTTACATGTCTTCTTTGGAAAAATTTAAATTTTTTTTTATTTTAAGGTCCTTTTTAGTGAAGTTGGAAGTAATTCCCAGGATTATGAAAGAGCAAAATGTTTCAAGGTATAGGAAAAATAAGATCACTGAGAATAAACACAGAAACTAATACTGGGCTCAATAATCCTGGGGATTAAAGTTAGTTCTGCATTTATTTTATCTCTATTCTAGATTCTACTTAAAGAGCAAGATCCTAATGATGTCATAATGACATAGTGGCTTCTATGGTTGGATATTTACTGTATGAGAATTAAAGGATAATTTTCAAAAACGGTAACATCTTGACTCTGATACAGATACAAAATGAGCAAGTATTAAAGATTTTATTTAATTAAATTAAATGAGGAAAACAGGCAGCTCTAATAACCTGTTCAAAGGACGATCCAAAGAACAGACACAGTTGTAGATCAGGAATATTGTAATTAATATCCAATGGTTGCAAAACATGCTTCTTTCAGGGTGGTAAAGGGAAGTCAGTTGAACCTGACAGGACAGAATTTGCCTCTGTATGGGCAAGAATAACTTTGCATTGCTATCAGTTATTGGCAATTTAAAGAGCTGTAAAATTACTCTCCTAAATCAGAATCAGGTAATCCATAAGCGTGAGCTTGAGATCTAGACAAATGCAGTTTTCCACTGAAGCAGAGCTTTTTCCCTATACATGTGCTGTATTCAATTAAGTTATAAAATTAAACCTTCTAAAGAGAACTTCACATTCAGTGTGATAAATAAATAGCATTTTGCCATTTGCAGTTATATTTTTAAATTTTTACTTTTCTGAAGTATGTACATTTTTAAAGTAAAAAGACCAAGTATTATGCAAACAAATTTACCTCCTTTCACTACATCTGCCATACTTTTCAAGATTTTTTTGTTAGAAAAACATCAAAAAATTATTCAGTGGCTTTGTTTCTTTTGCTCACTAAAGGAATTAACCAAATTCTTCATATAAACCTCTACCAGCCAAATTCAAAGGATGACCAGAGGAGATGAAAATTCCATTGCTCAGATACTCAAGAGCTTATCTTCAAGACAAGCCACTTTCTGGCTTCTAGAGTATGCACAAACAAATCTGTTAATGTGTAGAATCTAGCCCTAATGTTAACACTTATTAAGAGTATTTGGACATGTGTAAACAATCCTGGCTCTGACGAGGACCTGTCTGCTCTTCTCAGGCCTACCTTCAGTTTTTACTTCCATCCTTGGCTTGACAGCCATTTCTTCTCTAACTGTGGCCATGTGCCCACAGGGTCACTGCTTTAAAATGTTCAAACAGGGAAACAAGATTCCTTACGGGATCAGTGACCAGAGGAAAGATCTGCAGGGATGCCTTAGCAGCTTGACCATCAGGCTTTATTCATATAAACAGCTCGATAACATGAAGAGCAGCTGCAACCAGTAAGGAGGAGAAAAAAAGAAGTAGCCATGAAGCCAAGAGTACTGTACAATACCTTAAGCTTTAATTTTCCAGATCAGACTTATACAGAGAGGACATAATATCACCATTTATGGAGGTTATCTAGACAGTCGCAATTTTCTGCATTCAGTTTTCACCTACCTACCTACATGATGAACAATTTAAGAACTGCTCATTCTTGGCAAAAGACAACAGATAGTCAACATAAAGACCAGTTGAGCTAGAGGGGTAGTGGACAGAGGTCATTTACTTCTTATCTGTACTTCATCATTTTCCTCAGCACTAGCTGGTGCTGGAACAGGAGATCAAACTTATTGATCCTTAGAAGCCTTTCATTGGTGATTTCAGCAGAATAGTTTTAACTCCTGATTCCTGAGTAGCCGTAGAGATGGGGATGGTTTGGCACGGTCTTCTTTTGTCTCCTGCACATGAATTCATCCTGAGGGTACATTTTGGATAGATCGTACCAAGCAACATACTCTAGAACAAGCCCTCTACAGATATGTTTAATGCTACTCATATAAACACTGTAAAAATGGAAAGTTTACACATACTTCTTACTAATTCAGTAATATGGCGGTAATTCAGTTTTAATATTAATTTAGTAATACAACAATTGGAAGGTGTTTAAACCCTCTATCTTCATAGAAACTCAAATACTACCAACATTGACACTTGCACCAAAAGTAGCTTAGTCATAGAAATGTCAAAGCTTTCAATAACCCATTTGGCTAAATAATGACTCACTTGGCTAAAATCTTCTCATCTAGCCCTCTTGTTGCCTCCAGCTTGCAAACAACCAGCATAAATCTGGAACTATTATCTAACCTTCTCCTGTGCGGGTCATCAGTCATGCCAGTGAAATTGATTCTTGACCTCTGTACATGCTGTCTCTTCCTTCTCTGTTTTAATAGCAAGGTGTGATAAAATATGAGCCAGTCACTTTTATTCTGTAGTCTTTGTTTATTTACCTAAGGTGTTTTTATTGTATATTTAAATTCTTTCATGTATTGTTTTGACGTTTACATCCATTTGTCTAGATGACAAATTATTGCTTCACACATCAAGTAATCATGATGAAACTACTCTTTGAAGATTGCTTGTGCTTTAATAGTTAAAAAAAAAATTCAGTGTACACCTAAAGAGAAAGGTATCACTTAAGAATGACTTGTAAAATAACATAAAAATAGGGCTGGTTTACAGAGCCGGAGAAGGAAATCGTATGATGACCAAGGAAAAAAAAACATTTATAAAAGTTGACACAAAAGCAGTAGTGGAATTGTATTTCTTCCGGCTGAACCAATGCTTATTTACGACCTTTGTCACACCTCTGACGCTGGCAATGTGAAATGGTCTAGTGAAAAGCAAGCAGCCCTGGGGGTTTTAAATTTTCAGCAAGACTGCTATAATAGATAAATGAACCAACATTTTCAGGTTGCATATTATAATCTGATTCTCCCATCTAAGCAGACACCCAATTTTAACCATTTCTAGTTAAATATTGAATGTTTTTCCTTTCCTTTGTATTTGAGACCAGGAGTAACCTAAAAATACTCTCTTAGCTAAAAGTCACTGTGACCAAATATGGTAGATAAGCTGAACTTGGTTCCAACAAGGATACATTTAAATCCACAGTTTGGATGGTTACACGCCTCCGCTATAGGATTGCTTATGGCACGCATGTGTGTGTGCGTGTGCGTGCGTGTATGAGAGAGAGAGAGAGAGAGAGACATCCTGAGCTAGACACTCCTCCTTAGTTGTGTTGGATCATAAAAGCAGTGTTGACAGAATGTCCAGCCTGTGAGATTGGGTCCAATTTCATAACAAACTGCTTTTACTTCTAAGACATTGGAAAGCATTAAGTTATCTGTGTTTAAGTACATCTTTCTCCTTGTTTTTCAACTTTTCCATTAGCCAGAACAGATTACCTGTCTGGAATGTTGTTTGTTACCTACAAGAGAGATACCATTTGTATCTCAAATACAGATTTAACTTATGACCTAGAATTCATTATTATGCTCCTTCTCAAGCTATGGTACAAAGTAGCAGACTCTGAACAAATGATTATTGTTCTGTGGGATTGCCGCAAAATCCACCAAGTACTTCTAGCCATAATGGAATGAAATACCAAAATGTCTGTCTTATAATTATACCTGAATGAAGTGCCCTTACATGAAAAAGGCTCCCTTTGTCCCCATTTCTCCAATGATTTCTCTCCCCTTCCGTGTCCTCTTCTCTTTTAAACCTGCTGTGTTCCATCCCTGCTTTGGCTTGAGACCCTGCGCTGCCATTCATCACATGCCTGCCCCCCACATTTTCCATCATACTGTTTTGTTTTCATAAGATGATGAAAGGTTTGCAAATAGAGCTATTACTATATTTTAGCTGGTTTTCAAGATGCTTTGGTGCATTTTTGGCTGGCATTATGATACAGATGATAGACCATGGCATTTATCAGAGAGAATGTCCCAAAACTAATAAACATAAGATGGTTCAGAAAGCAGTCAGAAGACATTAAACAATGTAAAATATGTAAATATATAAATCTTACCATTCAGCTCACTATTTACCTACATTCCATTACTATCTTAGTGCAAAGTTGTACTTACAGTATATTTTTTTCTATGTTGGAAATGATTTCCCCCAAAATGCTAAGGACACTTTTTAATTTTCTTCTCGTTTCCAGTATTAGTCTTGAGACATCTGAAGATCATCGAATGTTCATTACTGTTGATATAATTTTCTTTTTCTGAAAAATTTTTGTAATCTTATTACTAGTGCTCTGAAATATAAATAAAATATTTCTTATGTTGATTTTTTTTTAAATTAATCGGTTGCCCTGGGAAATTGGTCTCCTTTTCATTCTGGAAACTTACATCCTTTAGTATGGATTTTCTTTTTATATTATTTCTCAGATAATTTTCTCCCTGCACATAGTAGATATTCTTAAGTGGTTTTTTTTTTCATTTCAATTTATGAAAATGATTACATGGGTATTAGAAGCAGTTGAATTCACTAATAGACATGATAAAAAAGGATAGAACAATAGTTGGTAGGTAAAAAAATACCCTCTGAACTCAGTGCATACCCCAGATCAGTTTAGTTAAATGGTCTGAAAACTGAAGTTTGGAGGAGACCTAAAGTATTTATTTCCACTGCCAACGGTTTTTTAAGTATATTTATTTTTTGTACTCTACTTTTTTGTAATTCCTACTCCCAACTTGGGGCTCGAACTCACAACCTCGAGATCAAGAGTCACATGCTCTTCTGACTGAGCCAGCCTGGCGCCCCTCCACTGCCGGCAATTTTAGAATTTAGAATTCTATGCCACAATAGACTGACCCTTACTCTGACTAGCACTAGACAATACAGAGCCCTCCAGACAGTTCCCATTTATTATGCACCAGAAAGAGCTGAATGGCAATTATACTGACTAAATTTTGCTTTAAAAAAAATACTGAAAACCTATCCTTAAGGTGGTCTAACTAAGCCAGTTTTCTTTCAATCATTTATCCTGTACTTTCTTTTTCTCTAAGTGTAGAAGACAGAGTGAGAAATACTTTATCAATAGCACTCTTTCAGGTGAAATGCAGCTTAAATATTTGAGTTTTTTTTAAATGCCATGGCTAATAGATTTTTATAAAAAGCAGAGATCTTGGTATTATATTTATATTCATAAGGAAGTAATTTTTATGTAATAGCCAACAGAACTTGGTCATTAGAAATGTTTGTAGGAGTGTATCTATACTAAAGTTTATATGTTTTTGAGGATTATTTTAGATGCAAACAACAGAAGATGGATACTTGAGTTATTATGGGAAATCAATAAATGTTAATTGGTAATGATGGTGAAGTTAAGAGAAAGTAGCAATTGATTAAGAGCTGTAAATTATCACCCATTTTGATGACATGGGTTCCTACACATTGAACCCATCCTTGATTGATGAACTCAGAATTGAATGATGGTCTCAGAAGCAGAGAAACTACGCCTAAAGCTAAACTCTGTAGATTTTTGCACTGGTTTGCTTCCTCAATTAGCAAGGATCAGTGATGGTAAAAGGTGATGGGCCTTTGTGCTCTCACAACCTGAAATTTTAGGGAATCCTTTTTCGTTCCCAGTAAGGAAATAAGATACATACACATTTTTTTCTTCCTTCCTTTCCTTCCTTTCTCCTTTCTGAGGCATCAGTGACCTGTTGAAACAGTGTTTGGAAAGATTTATTCTGTTTTGGACCACATTCCTTATGGCTGGGATTATGAGTGATCTCTTGGTAAGGTTGTCAGTGCTAACTCGGGTTTGCATACAGCTGCAGTTCTCAAGAAGCGGCTCACTCTCACCTGGGAAGCTTTCAAAAAGTATTGAGGCCTGGGCCTCCAACCTCAGAGATTCTAATTTAATCGGTGTGGAGTAGCATCTAGGTGTGGTAAGTATTTTTTTAAAAGCTTCCAAGATGATTCTAGAACTGCTGGTATACACGTTCACTGTCCAGTGACGAACAGTAATAATGGTGGAATTACAAAATGGAGGTGGAGCTATGGAGCTATATAATTGCTCTTTTTCTAATTACACAAACAACATATAATTCTTTCTTGTTATTTAAAAAATCTCGGGGATGCGCCTGGGTGGCTCAGTCGGTTAAGCGTCTGCCTTCGGCTCAGGTCATGATCCCAGGGTCTTGGGATTGAGCCCCGCATTGGGCTCCCTACTCCGCGGGAAGCCTGCTTCTCCCTCTCCCACTCCCCCTGCTTGTGTTCCCGCTCTCGCTGTGTCTCTCTCTGTCAAATAAATAAAGTCTTAAAAATAAATAAATAAATAAAAAAGAAACTCAGGGCGCCTGGGTGGCTCAGTCAGTTAAGCGTCAGACTTTTGCTATGGGCTCACGTCATGATCTCAGGGTTGTGAGGTCCACCTCCAGGTCAGGCTCCCCACTGGGCGTGGAGCCTGTTTAAGATTCTCTCTCCCTCTCTCCCTCTGCCCCTCCCCACCACTCACACTCCCTTTCTCTCTAAAAAATAAATAAATAAATAAAAAAGAAACTACAAAAATATGGAGTAAGCATGAAAGTCCTCCTTCATATTACATCTCTCTTCTCCTCAGATGTAACCCCTGTTAATTTACTGTTTATCCTTCCAGTGTTTTTTCCATGCATTTGAAAAAATGCATACAATTACCTATAACCATATAGTGTTTTTGAAACATAAGTAGTATTATACTATATTTATATGTTATCCTGTGGTTTGCTTTTTTTTTTTTTGCTAAATTTGTCTTGGAGATCTTTCCATTTGAATACATACAGATCTACCTCATTTAAAAAAAATATTCTTTTACTTCATTTCTTTTAATATCTGCAGTGTTTCTCAATATATGTGGGAAAGGAAATATATTTCCTTTCCATTTTCACATGTTTGTAGCTCAATGGTAAAGAGCATCGACTATAGCAGACCACCCGGTTTTGATTATAAGCATTTATTATTATTGTTAGTATTACTATTATCATTTAATTTTTCTATTTTTTACCAATATGGGCAACACTATATTAGAATACGTTTCTAATATAGTAGAATATTTCTATAGGCAAATTTTTAGAGTTGGCGTTATTGGGTGAGAGGGTATGTACTATTTTGAAATAACGCTGTCAAATTGCCCTCCAGAAGAGGCTGTCTCAATTTACATTCACTCCAACCAGTAGAATCTCATTGTAGTATTTATTTCAAGGCCTAAATAAATCATTCACATTTAATACAACTTCATGGGCTAACTAAAATGTCAGGGTTCTCTATTTTGACTGGAATTTTATTGAGTTGGTTTGATAGCTCTGAATATAACATGTCATCCTGAAGTTCTGACTTACAGTCTTTAAACATATATGATTAAGGAAAATGGAAAAATTATTTACTAATTTTTTAGACAAAAATTTTCAACCTATGAAGTACAAGAGGAGTAGAAATAAAACTGGGCATTGGCATTGAAAACTCTGGACTAAATTAGTTCCAACCTTCATTGTATAAATGGGATCATTCAATGAGAGACACTCATATCCGCCCATCATAGTGATAGAACAGTAAGTCAAATCACGGGAAATAATCTATTTCAAATCTATGTTTGTGTGTGTGTGTGTGTTGCTGTTTTAAATTCAGGACTCAATTTTTTAGACTTAACATGTGATAAAATTTACATCAATATTGTTGGGTATAATTTTTCATATAATGAAAATGCAAAGAAAATTTATTATTTTCAATTAAAATTTCCTTCTTTGTAAACTCAAGTTTTAGTTTCTTCATCAACACAAAGGAGATGTTGTAGTACCTACTTTATAGGGCTTGGGGGAGGATTAAATTATGTAACACATTAGAAACCTTCTGCTCAGTGTCTGGAACATAATAAGCTTTTTATGAATTAAACCTCTTATTATTTCTATTATTATTTTAAATCTGTTAACAGCATGTTCAGCCCTACTCTGTATAGCTCATTTTATTTTTTACATGAATTAAGGTAATTTAGGGGGATACTGGCTTCTGTATTTCAAAAGATACAAATACTTTTTTTTTTGGTGTTAAATATATATTTGTTCCATAAGAAACATTTTTAAAATCATAAATCACTGCTAGCCAGTATTTTTAAAAACTCAATGTTTTTACCAGTGTACTTAAGAAAAATATATAAAAATTAACCTTACTAAAATGTTTTATTGCTGAATTGGCTTACAGTCTTAAGAGTCGATTTAAGAAGAATGAAATACAAGAAACAGATCAATATAAAGAATAGGTTGCTTTGATAGAGATCTGAAAATGTGTGCACTATTAAAAGGCTTTTCCAACTCTGTGATTCATCCAAGTTTTCTAACTCTCCTCTTGGTATGTTGGGGCAGATCCTGTGAAGTGAGTAAACTATACCCAGGTGTAAATTTAGAATGTGTGGGCGCTATCAAAACAAAATGGGGCCTTCTGGAAGAATCTATGACCCTCAGGAGGTACGGGGTGGGAGATTGCTCTCATCGAAAGTACTCTGGATCTGTTCCTTTTCTTTAGCTCTCTTGGGTTCTTTGACGGCATTTCTGCCATCCACCTCCCTCCCACTCCCACACTGGCATCTGACACTCCCAGGTGTTGGATTGATTGGCAGACGATTGGATTAGATAACCAGCGTCAGACATATTAAAATCGAAAACTATACTGGGGCTCCTGGGTGACTCAGTCGGTTAAGCGTCTGACTCTTGGTTTTGGCTCAGGTCATGATCTCAGGGTTAGGAGATCGAGCCCCCCTTGGGGCTCTGCACTTAGCAGGGAGTCTGCTTGAGGATTCTCTCTCCCTCTTCCTCTGCCCCTCTCCCTACTCACACTCTCTCTCTAAAATAAATAAATAAATCTTTAAAAATAAAATAAAAAGCTATAGACTTGAATGTCATTAGTATCATTTCTGGATTTTAGTTGGACTGTATCAGGATTAATAAACAATTTCTTCAAAGAGTCAGTTATCCTTTCTCCAAATTGGTTTCTGGAATTCTTTCCAATCTTTGACTTTTCTGTTCTCCCATTTGGAAACTTGATTGTTTTTCACATCTTTCTTTTCCATGGATTTTTATGTCCTCTTTTCTGTTTTCACCCCTTCTTCCTGCCCATAGCTTGCACTTCTTTTTCCTATTTTCTAGGTACTACATACTTTGATACTTGATAATACTTGACTCACTGTTGTCTCAGTATTTGTTCTTGAGAAACTTACAGATCTCTGTACACTTATCCTTAATGTGCCTTCAACCTCCCCAGAATGTAGATTTAATTTCCCATATAAATTCTTAAAAAGTTAACACTTTCAAATACCTAACTTCTATTTTTTCCATTACACTTTTAGACAGGCAAAGCTGGCTCTCCGTGAAGTACCACCCCTCTCCCCAACTTATTATCACTTTTCGGATCCAGGTGGAACATACAATTGATTAATTCTTTCATCTAAATCATTCAAGTATCATTAAAAAATTAACGTCCGTATTCTAATCTAGTGGTTTTCAATTGAGCTCAGTCCTAACCATTGTTACTACTATCATTTGAAAATATAATTTGGTTATTCTGCGACTTGGACCTCAAAAATGAGAATTTTTAGAAGGGTCACAGCAGATCTAAAATCTGATTTCAGAATGAGAATTTTCATTTTTGTTTTGGAATCCTCAGAACTTTGTATATGTTTAACTTCTTAACTAATGTTGTTGTTTGGGCTTAGTTTATTAAGACCCCCTAATTACTTATTTCATTACATAATTACATAGTTCTAAAGCCCTAAATTTAGGATTTGCTTTTATTTATTTTGCCATTTTAGGTGCTTCTATCCTACTATATGTATTGTTGGCATTCTCATTTCATTTAAAAATGTTCATTTTATTTTGATAATCTTTTAAAAAATTGGCTCCAATTTAATTCTTATTTTCCATCTTCAAAAGCATCTTAAATAAGTAATATCTGTAGAATGTGCTAATTCATTAGAATTAAAGTATTTATAATCTTACAAAGAACTTGATAAAATTCTGAGACTAATCTGAACATTTTTATTTTACTTTAATAGGTGAGAAAATATCCTTTGTGCCATTGGTTCATCATTTTATAAAATACTTACCATGAACGATTTTACTTTTTATGGTTGGCTATAGGAATGTATAATGAAGTATGATTATAGTTTTTTTCATGTGTAGTCTTTTGCCTGTGAGTCTGGGTCCTTATATTTCTTAAGCATGTAACTATACAAGGGCACACATGCCATTTTTATGCTCACATCAAATGTAAAATTCATTCAAACTAACAAAAGCTAGCTGATTGGGAGAGGTGTGGACACTGAACAAAGGAGACAAGTACCACATAGAGCTTGTACGGAGTGTGTGGTATGGTATCATTTGTGGGCTGAAAGGTAGCTTAGCATTTCCATTTTGGTGTCAGTCCCTGGGGAAGGACAGGGTTTCATAATGGGGTGTGATCTGCACTCTTAGTAAGCGTGATTGACGCTGAATGATTAAATAGAAGAGGAGAATAAATACCACTCCTCCCCTTTTAAGACTAAGCACATATCCACTAAATGCAAATCTTTTCAGTGTGGAAGACAGTCTGGCCTAATGATAGCACATATCTGAAAAGCTAGGAGAGTGAATTAAAGGAGTAGATCAAAATGCAAGGAAACAAAAAATTATACAGTGTCCTTAAAAATAACATTTAAAACCCAAATGTAATGGTAAGTGCACGTACAGAATATGATGGAAGACCCCATTTGTAAAAGTGGAATCCTGACATGAGGCCCTTGGTAAATGAGTGGGCAAAATGGATCCCTGAATTGGATAACACAGCGCATACCACAGTGACGGATGAAATTGATGTGTCCGCAGGAGAGCTTGTTCTATTACTGTAGGCTTTAACCTATTTTCTCCTCTTTGACAATGAGCTCCTGAGTGGATGTTATCCTCAAGGAAGTGAATTTAATTCAAAAGGAGATATTTTATAGATGTGCAAATTTAATTTAAGAATTCACTTATTCCATTGTAGAAGAGAACTATGTGGGAAAACATTATGATAAGTAATATGGTTATATTTTTCAAAGATGCCATTTTTGAGTGTGTTATTTGGGGGACCCGAATTTCAATCATTTGTTGGTAATTTGTATTGTTCTTTAATTTTGCATTATCTCTTAGAACACATGGCTGAAACAGTATTGAATCTGGATTGTAATATTATTTCATTAATTTATTATATTAAGGTATGTAATTGCACAATAAATAATCAGAAAAAGTGGTTTCTTCGTTCTTCCCTTAAATTTTTGAAAATATGATGCATTCCTTTTCCCTGGGATAAATACTTGTTAATTATTGCAAAGAATAAAAGCCCATTTTGTGAATCCATTTAATTCTAAAATCTGTAAGGTAATATTGGTAACTTAAGAAATAGGCCATATTTACCCTAGTTTCTGCCAGGTAAAAACAAAACAAAACACAACACAACAACAAAACACTCTTCATACCTTGACCCAGAAAATAGAATACTAACTGCTCAGTATGTTAGTAGTAGCTTAGTCATTTGTCTTTGAAATATATGGTAGTATAAGTTGTTAAGCTTGCTATTCTCTCTCTCCCTCTCTCTCTTTCACACACACACACACACACACACACACACACACACACACATGTAATTAATTATAATTATTTTTTGTCATTATAGTCTTCCCATCCAAGTACTAACCAGGCCTGACCCTGCTTAGTTTCCGAGATCAGACGAGATCGGGCGCGTTCAGGGTGGTATGGCCGTAGACTGTCATTATAGTCTTAAGTTGATGCTCACTGTTACCACTTATTTGCTATCTTTTTAAAAAATGTTGTGACCTATCGTCTGAGTTTCATATTAAGAATTATGGAGTCATAAATGTATTTTAAAATAAATTTGAAATAGCTCTTAAAACATTTCATTTGGAGACAAAACAAGCAAATTCTGTACTCAACAAGTAAATTAAAAACCTTTGTAAGTATATACAGTATTATTTTCTCCACTTGTTTTGAATGTAAAATTTTCAAAGAAAATCTGACTGAAATTGAGCAAATACATCATTCCCAAATAATTTACTTGTTCAGCTTTTAGAAACTAAGATTTTCAGACATCTCATACAAAGCCAGCCCCCAGTGTGTATTCAAATATTAAGGGTAGATTTATGTTTATTTCAATTTAGAAGAATTTACCCGAAAGGAGAACTAATCTCTTACAGAGGGAAAAGAAAGTAAATTCTTCCCATCATTGAACTTGATGCTACCTTTATTAACCCAATCTAAGTATTTAGAAGCTTTTTATAGTTTCTTCTGATTCAGATACTTACTATATTGCTCTAAAATTACTTGGTAATTTGCCAGATATCACTCACCATAGACATCTGACTTCTTATATATCAAATTGCACTTCATTACTTAATTTGTACAAAGGAAAAAAATTTTCCAGTTCAACTGGTTTCCACAGTCAACGTAATTAACACGCAAAGAGATGTTAAAGAAATGAAATTTAATTTGGTCTACAATTTTCTTAATTGCGGAGTGCATTGCCTGTGCCTACTATGTGTCAACAGCTTTATTTTTTAACTGACTTCTTTTTAAAGCTCGCTTGTTGTTTTTTGTTGGACACCGGCTGCCCTCTAGTGGACTACACTGTTCTCTTAAAAGAACCTGTCAAGTCTGAAAAAAAAAAGTCATTTCTATATGGAAGTGACTAGTGTTTCGTGCTTTAGTACTCTTGTTTTTCATTTACTGTTGTGTTTAGCACAGCTAGCTTTATCACTTTGTTAGAGCATTTTGGTGAAGACGGGCTTAGAAGCAACTTTGATTAAAAATAGCATTATAGGGGCGCCTGGGTGGCTCCGTCGGTTCAGCGTCTGCTTCGGCTCAGGTCATGATCCCGGGGTCCTGGGATCGAGCCCCGCATCAGGCTCCCTGCTCTGCGGGGAGCCTGCTTCTCCCTCTGCCTGCCGCTCCCCCTGCTTGTGCTCGCTCGCTCTCTCTGACAAATAAAATCTTAAAAAAAAGATAGCATTACATACTTATTAAGAGGACACATTAAAATAGGCTGATCTCGGGGCGCCTGGGTGGCTCAGACGGTTAAGCGTCTGCTTTCCGCTCAGGTCGTGATCCCAGGGTCCTGGGATCGAGCACCACATCGGGCTCCTGCTCAGCGGGGAGCTTGCTTCTTCCTCTCCCTGTGCCTGCTGCTTCCCATGCTTGTGCTCTCTCTCTCTCTGTCAAAAATAAATAAAATGTTTTAAAAATATAAATAAAATAGGCTGATCTCATTGACAACTTGTATATATTTTTTTGATTTAGAACGCATTTTATGACACATGCTCCCCGCTTCTGAGACGTTTCCATTATTCTTGTTGCAGATGCTACAATTGTGGTGGCCTTGATCATCATGCTAAGGAATGTAGTCTACCTCCTCAGCCAAAGAAGTGCCATTACTGTCAGAGCATCGCGCACATGGTGGCCAACTGCCCACATAAGACTGTGGCGCAGCCGCCCGCCAGTTCTCAGGGACGACAGGAAGCGGAAGCCCCGCCGTGCACTTCGACCTTTCCTCGAGAGCTGGGCGGAGGGCAGGGCTGCACGTCACCGCCGTTTCCTCAGGAGGCGAGGTTCGAGATCTCAGAATGGCCGGGCAGGTCATCTCAAGAAGCTTCCTCGGCGAAGTCCTCCGCGGCGCCGGAAGAACCAAGCAAAAAGGGGCCTTCTGTTCAAAAAAGGAAAAAGACATAACGCTTCTTCCTAATGTATCGTTTTTTTTCCCCGGTTGGGAAGTCTACCTCATGCAAGTACAGGGGAGCAGTATTTCACAGCAGCAGCTGACTGGGGATTTTTAACTACTGTTGAGGAACTGTGAATTTTTTTAAACAGACAAATCACTCTAAGCAAATTACATTCGAGCAGGGTGTCATGTTTTATGTTATCCAGAGAATGAAATACTATGTGTATCTGTATGTGCATGTGTGAGAGGGAGAGAGCCTGAGCGTGTGTGTGTGGAGGAGTCGGTATAGGACTGTAGACACATCTCTAACGCGGATTTGTCTTTCTGTGTGTGTGTCTACAGATACAAGCACACACCCTCCCTCACGGAATTGGACGTCCCCAAGAATTGAAAACCCATAGGAAGCATTTTAGATGGTTTCAAAGATAACCCCTGGAGTCTTTTTTTCTTGAAATACCACTCCCTTTATATTACATAAAAATAAAAACATGACTGTTACCTTTTGTGTGAACCAAAGGCTACTTCAGATCTCAGAGCTGCCAATCATATGGTACTAAAGGTTTTAAGTCATCAGTTCTCCCAAGTTTGGGATTGCCTCTTTCTCTTGCTATCTATAGGGTGTTTCCCCCTTACCCCAACCCCCTTTGAAGGCAGTACCTTAACTCCACATGCCTCTGACTGCTATAAGCTTTTTTGAATCTGGGATACATAACTCCAGAAAAAGACAATGAATGTGTAATTTCTGTGCCGATATTTCCATGTTTTTAATTCGTAAGTTTTGATTGTAAATTAGATGCCTATTCAGAAAAATGAAGGGGGAGGGCAATGTATAAATGTAGTGACTTGATTGTTTTCAGTGGTATTTTGATACCAGCTCATTATAATCTTTTACATGTTGTGAAGTTTTGAAGGGATTGTGGCAACAGCAGCTTCCCTTGACGAAGTCAGTCCAAACCATCCCTTCGAGCAGGGGGCCTCCTTGTTTACTACTGAAGACTTTGGAGGAAAGCTCCAGTCGTTTGGTGTATTTTTTTGGTGGCTGTTTTTTTCCCCCCTAGAGAGTCATCTGACTTGTTTCTAAAAACAGCACAGGTAAGAATAAAATACTGGGGTTGAGAATGAAAATTAAGTGCATGTTCATAATTGCCCAATACGTTTGCCCTGTGAAGGATATTGAAAAGTGCAGCGTTTGGTGGCAGTGGTGGCAGGCAGCTGGAGTGATGGGCCTGCGGCGGAGGTGCCCAGCCTCTCCCACCAGAGAGCGACAGGAATTTCATACATTAAGATGAATTTGATGGAGGTTCCCTTCATTACTCATGCTGAAGTAACCGACATGGTGGATTTAGGACGGACATTCAGTAATGGGGTTAGAGATGCTTTTCAGGTTGGTCCTCAGTTATGTGAGTAAACCTGGGACCTGTCCTCGTATTGGTCCCTTTAGGTTTCAGTCATTTAAAGAAAAAGTTGGTGTCCTCCTGGTTTCTAGATGTTATGGGTAAATTTCTGAAACATCTCCAAGAAGGTACCAATTAGTTAAAATGCTTAACATTGGCAATAAGCAAGGTTTCGTATGAGCCTGTTGGTGTAAGCTCAGATAATCAAAAGAAGAGAAGAGCATGAGTCAAATGAGACCTATTCTGCTGGGCAGCTTCTGCTCCCTCCCCAACTTGTCCTGCCTTGGGGGGTATTAGACAGTTCCTGCTGTTTGAGCAAGCCCACATCAGGAGGAAATGCCTCAGGCTGGGCCGCCAGTCCTTTACCGCTCAGCTTGAATTCCGGGACAGTGTTTGTGAGACTCTCCATGGTGTATTCTGAAATATCCGTGTGCTGTGATGCAAAGCTTACCTTTGACGATATTGAATGTGATATATAGCTGTAGAGAAGTACTTCCTTGCCTTATGTGAGGATTGTAAGCTTATTTAAATTATGTAGACAAATCAAAGTGGCATTGCTTAATTTTTAGCAGGCAAAATAAGCAGGTTAACGGTAAAAATGCAAAACGTAATAAGTCACTTTGAAAATTCAAACCAAAGTTCCTTGACCTTATAGACATAGGAAATTATGGACTTGAGAATTGGACATTCCCTGTTTACATATAAAAAGTTCAGAGCTAAGATCATGGTTAAAAAAAAAAAAGCATTTTATAACTGGACCTTATGGGTGCAATTTAAAATCATTTTAAGCATCTTACCAGACTGAACTAAGAGCACATACCAAACCTATCTTATGATTAAAAGCTGGGTTTATTTTTTATATAAAAATATTATCACTATTACATAACATACTCAGGACAAAGAACTTTGCTCAGGGAACATACCATATAATGTTGTTGTTGTTTCTTTACAGAATAGTCTACAGTCCTGCTTACTCAAAACAAACCAAATAACTTAGACCTTTATATAAGTATTATGTACTGATGTTAGTCATAACTACCTCTGAGTTTGATCAAAGTTTCCAAATATCAGATACCAGTTTTCCTATTTTTATTTCCCGTGAAAAGTACGCTAAAGCAAAATTCCCAAACTCCTTGCATATGTGAATATCACTGATGTGAGCACATGTCCATTTACATGGGTGAAATATTCTGTTTACAGCAAAAGGCTACCTCATAGTTGATGCATAGCACACCTTTATGCTGCTCCAGCCTTACAGTGGCTGATAATTCTCTGGTACAGAACCTTTTAATCTATATTATAGATAGCAATTCACAACTATATGTTTCTAACAAACACTTGTGAATAATGATGCATCTCACTTAGTTAGCAAAGTCTCCAAGCATTTCTTTAAAGTTATCATGTATTTAATTTAAAGACTTATGGGCACCCTTCCACTTAAGCAAAACAAAACCCAGAGGCGATCTTGGAAATAGCTGCTTTGCCCAGAGGTCAAGGGCAGGAAGGGGTAGCAGGAGAAGAGGTTGGTGTATGAGTGTATTTATGCTGGGCAAAAGTATAAAGGATGCCAATCTCCATTTTTGTGTCTGTGCTGCCCTGAGGCCAAGCATAGTTCAGCATTATTGCCGTAGGCACATAACTAACTAGCGCTGGCTTGCCAAGGAGTGAACATAGAGTAAACGTGCAATGCCATTTCTAGCTACTGAGGAGAAGGGTCTGTGTGAAGCATCAGTTTACAGGGGTTACTAATGGGTTGGGCAGGAGGTCTGTGAATTAGTTGCCCCTTGATCTCACCCCCATGTCAACACAAATGTAATTCCTAAGAAAGATGCGCTACCAGTCTCTTAGCCCTGGGAGCTATTTATTACTACATGGCAGATTATAGTAGAAACCTTTTTATACTTGCATTTCCAGTCTTTACTAGAAGACTTTGGATGTATTTTTTACAACTGAAACATTTTAAAAGATTTTTACCTGCTTATAACTTGGAAGTTTGGCGTGCAATGTAGGGAAAAAGATCAAGAAACACCATGTTATTAACATCGATCCATCTATACACATAGGATGTTTTAATGCCAATATTCTAAAATATTCTGGCCCAGTTTTATTTTGCACCAGAGTGGCCCCAAGTTACTGCTAGTTGTATTTAGTTTGTGAATAGAAGCCCATAAGTGTTAATAGACTTTGTAACATTCACTGTAAGATGAATTATACAGGACATGGGAAATCTCATTAAGTCTTAAAGTTAATTTAAATTAATTTATCTGTTTTCTCTAAGAAATGTTTATCATAAAATATATATGTGTGTTTCCCCTTTGGTTATAAAATTTGGGAAAGTGTGTACAAGTGCAGCCGCACTGACTTTAATTTTCTAGATGTCTTAATGAGATTTATTTGTTTTAGAAAAGAACAACTCGTGAAGAGCATCAAGTTCTGTCTTACATGGCTGTCAGCAGCCTCTTTAAGATGTGGTGGTTGTGTGATCTGTGTCATAGTTGTTCAGTTAGAGTGAGAGGTGGACCTGTGAATCGTTCTTAAATTTTATGTGTGGAACAAAGCTGCGAAGTTATGGTAAAGTACTGTACCGTGAGAAACTATTACAATATTTAATACATCTGTGGCTTAACACTTGTGTTACCAGCTTGAAAATGTTGGTGTTGACTACCTCTTGAATTACTTAGTATCTGTCAACCACGGGCACCCACCACCAAGCTGGCTTTAATTAGTACGTGTTGCTTTTTGGTATTAACAACTCTAACCATACTAGAGACCAAAGTGAACACTGATTTCTGTATGTCTTTAATATGGTGTTTTATCTAGTGTTTTTAAATTATCCTGTGTAGTAATTAGATTACCTCATTGTCCATTTTGGCTCATGTTGTTTACAAGTGAAAATAAAAAACACTTGAACTGTATGTTTTTAAAGGACAAAAAAGGAGTAGATGTTCGGAATGGCATTTCACTCATGTACAGTCATCTGGATGGACTAGAGTACTGTTTGCCTTTCTGCAGACCATGGATTTTATATTCTCATTTCATGCCTAATGTCTTATCCTGTCAATTATGGATATTTTGAGGTTTAAAAAACTACTTGATTAAAAAATAAAACATATAGCGTTGGCATTTATGATGACTTTTCGAGATTTTTCATGATTTGTATGATCATTCAATTAAAAGAATGGCTAAAAGGCCATTTAGGCAGTATCTACACCTATCTGAACATAACCTTCAGATATCGGTGATTATAAATACGGAACTTAAGACAATACAGATGGTGAATAAAGTCAGTCTAAATATTAATGAGGAAAGGTGAGTCCTGTCCTCATAAGGAATCACCCTGCATTAGCTAACATGGAGTGTGCAAGCATGTGAGTCAAGACACATACTTCACGTAGTCCATGAAAAGTGGCCTGAAAACAAAAATGTTCAAACCCTTTTGGAAAAACCATTTTAGAATTTTCCTACAATATTTTCCTAATCATTTTGAAGTATTTGAAAAGGACAATCAAAGCCAGGTTATACAAGTACCAAATATCTAAAATGTGAATGTAGATTTATCAAACTATGTATACAGTATTAGCGTACTATGAAAACAATTTGATAAAACTGTTGTGTTCTATAAATTGACCAGTCTGACAATTAAACTCATTTTCATTTCCACTCTACACCTGGATGATTCACTTTTCCTTTCTTTTTCTTTTTCTTTGGGGGTGTGTGTGTGTGTGTGTGTGTGTGTGTGTGTGGTGTCTACTATGATTCCTGCTGCTTTTTCTTTTTTATTATGGTAAGAAACACACAATTTACCATCTTAACCATTTTTAAATGTCCAATTCAGTAGTATTAAGTATTCCACCTTGCGCAGCAGTGATTGTAGGATGTGAATATCTCATGAATGCTCATGAGAGAGTGATTGCATAAATGTTTTACTAATTATTACTTAAAAAGAGTATCTTTGTTACATAAGTAGCATTGTACTTTACTGTAAAGAATATGGACAGCTTTGAAAGAAAATTAAAATAGTACATAATCTCATCACCTGGAAATAACCAGTGACATTTTTAATCAATTTCAAATATGGGAAACCTTCTGAAAAATATATAATCCCATCACCTAGAAATAACCATTAATATTTTTTCTTAATTTTCTTCTAATTTCTCTCCAATAAATTAATATATAGATTTAAAATAAAATTAGGTTTTATTAAATAGGATTAGGAACTTTACACTTTCCCATTAACATCATTAAATGTTGTGTCCTATCAGTAAAAATTCTTCAAAAACAACGTCTTTGATAATTGCATGTGCGGTTTGAGGAAATGAGACTCAGGTGGAGCGGGAGGGATGGGCTTGGTCTGGATGGTGAAGGAAGAGAGTCTGAGACAGAAGAAACAGTATAAACAAAAGACCGGAGTCAAGACTAAGCAGTTCATGTTCAGTCAACCAGTGAAGAGATGAATTTGGTGGTATAAATTATGAACAAACTTTATGAATGACATTGGAAGTCAACCAATGTATCCGGGAACTTGAGGGGCCACCAACTTCGAAAGAAAGGAGAAGCATAGGAGGTGAGCACCCCATTTACCCCCAGCTTTTCCCCTAAGGGCACTTTCCAGTTCCCTGAGGCACCACGGAATGATAAAACTCCAAAGGGAAGTGGCATTCTTCCTGAGCTGGGGAAACAAAGTCAGGACTGCCAAAACAACAGAAAATTGAGAGACCAATCCCAGAGAGGAGGGGTCACAGAGAAGGAATTCCCCGAAATCTTTATACAGATTCCTTTCAAGCCATTGAATAAAAAAACTCAGCAGAAAACTGCAGCTGATGAGCTCAGGGCCACAACTAGGAGGCAAGAGGTGCCTAGAGTGTAAAATTTAAAGAAGTGTTCATGTTCAGGATGGTACCTTGCCCTAAGCACCTCCTTTGTCTCACCTTGGTCCAGCCTCTGGCTGGGAGGCTAATGGAGTGAATGGTGCTCTCCTCATCATCCAGTGCTGGAAGAACAGAGATTGAATTTCAAGCCTCGGTGTTAAATGGGCTTTGGTAAACACCTAGGCTTGGTATCTGGATTTCAGAAAGGCTAAACCCTAGGAATAATGGTCATGCCCTAAGAGTACAGATCCTACACCAGGAAAAGGGCAAAGTTGAACTAGACCAGCCCTAACAAAGCCTAAAATGAACCCTGGATGGGACTAAGGTGATAGCTGGTCTACTACCTACCTACCAAAAGAAAACAACCCTCCTTGGAAGAAGATATTATCCAGAGCCTTTACAAATTTTCAGCGACAATGTCCAACATCCAATTAAAAAGTATGAAGCATGCAAATAAATAGGACCAATTGGCTGGAAACAAGGAAAACAACAGACACCAAAACAAAGGTGACTCAGCTAGTGCAAATATTATACAACGACTTTAAAAATAACTATGGTAAATAGATAAGATATAAAAGTCAAATTTTAGAACCAAAAATTAAGAGTAACTGAAAATAAGAATTCAACAGATGGGTGTATGACAGCAGGTTAAAAGCAACAGAACAACGAAGACAAGTCGATAGAGAGTATCCAGATTGATGGACAGAAAAATTTTAATGGAGCAACATAGATGAAATCAAATTATAGTGGTTTTAAAAAAAATCAACACACTCAATTCCACTTCTTTGAAATGGGAATGAAGAAGAGAATAATCACAATTCGGCAAGTAGGAAAGGTAAGAATTAAGAATTTTTCAAGATGAAAAAAAATTGACTGGCTTTTTTTGTTTACTGTTTTGCTTTATAATGGGGAAGTTCACCACATAGCAGAAATAATATGGAAAAGTTGTAAGTGTTAAAATTATTACAATTATTATAAAGTTGCTTCCTTAACGAAATTGTTAACGTTGCTATAGTCTTGCCTCCCAACTTTCTTGCTAAAATGGTAGCTAGAAACCCTGTTGGACTTCTGCTCTTTGCTTTTATCCTTGAAGGTGGATATTTTTCCCAATACCTCATTGTGGGTTTGAAACCTAGTGAATCTGACAATAAAACAGACAGGAAGGCAGGAAGACAAGATAGATTGATTGTAATACTAGGGAAAAGCAACCCTTTGCTTTAATACCTTAGTAGCATCTTCTCATGACTTTGTTACCTACTCTTAAGGATACCAAGTACACACTTGAAGGCAGAGGGAATCCAGTGGGGAGAGAGATGGAAGGTTCTAGAAGACTGCCTAAGAATGGAGCTACTTTCATGAAAGAACATGGGGGAAAGGACCTCTCACCACTTTTTTTGGTTGCCATTTTGGAGGACTCTAAGTGATTTGGGGGGAGGGGCACAAAGATAATTTTGGTATGATAATAGAGCTCCCTAGAGCATCATTGAGAAGCTGTGGCTTCAGGTGATCTGAACATTTATAAATCTTCAGAAATACACAAGCATTTTATGCTGACGCCCCCAAGTGCTGATTTGGAGAAGGATGGTTCACTGCATTTGTCCTCTCCAGGGAGTTACACTGGGGAAAAGAATGAAGTTATAGTTCTTAAATGATAGATAGGAGACTGACAACTGAAATATAGGGAGTCCAGGATGCTTCTGTAATTAATATTTCTTTTCCTTTTTTGTAATAAAGAACAGGCAGAATAATAGAAAGCCCCAGAATCCTAGGCTTTCCTTATGTGTACACAGAATGTTACATTTGTGCTACCTACCCCCGTTTTCACCTCTTACATAAGCTTTTTGTAAGAACCTTTATATGAAGCTTTTGCTTGGTAGGCTACTAAATTAAAAAATTGCTTATGTCACAATCTATCATTTTGTGATAGATTCTGCTCTTGTTTTCTCATTATTTTCATGAAATTGATTTTTTTTTCCTCTCAAAAACTATGGGTTCTCTTGTCTGCTTTACTTTCTAGAAACAATTGAAATTTAAAAGAAAAGTTTTTACCGCTACTCAAATCATCCTCAATTTAGAAATCAGCATGTTACCCTTTAAAATCCATCCCCCCACCCGCACCCCCCATCCCGCATGCGCACGCGCACACACACATACACTTTCTGAAGTGGTTTTAGGTATCTGGAAAATGGTCAATGTTTCTGAGGCTGCATGTTTCTTAAAACAAAATTTCGGGGTGCCTGGGTGGCTCAGTCAGTTAAGTGTCTGCCTTCGGCTCAGGTCATGATCTCAGGGTCCTGGGATCGAGCCCCACTCCCTGCTCAGCGAGGAGTCTGCTTCTCCCTCTCCCTCTGCCCGTAGCCCCCCTCAACTTGTGTTTGTGCACGTATGCGCTCTCTCTCTCTCTCAAATAAATAAAATCTTTAAAAACAAAACAAAAGTTCACTTTAAAAAGTTTCCTATCTAAGATACATGTGTGTACTTTGTTTCTAAGATTAGTAAAAGTTTCTTGAAGATGCTAGCTATTTTCTGAAGGACAAGGACCTCCATTTCTATTTAATTTCTAAGCTGCTTAGCCTCTGTAGTTATTTGCCTGCCCTGGTTTTAAAATTTCTTTGAAGTACCAACTCCAACCTTGGGGTTTTTGCTTATACCCCAAATGACATGGTTAGTTTTACTCTTTTGTCAAGAAAACTGGACTCACGTGTACGTGTTACCATAACAGCAATGCTGCAGAGTACAAGGAAAGACAACTTAAGAATCAAACCAAATTTACATCTGAATTGGTTCAAATAGATGTATTATTGATATGTGGTCCTTTCTTATTGCTTTTCTGTGTTTTCTTCCAGAAGTGTGGCCTCACTACTAGCATGTCAGGTATCTCAAGTTCTATTTATCGCTTATTTCATTTAGATCATCATGTCACATATTCAGGCCATTACAGTTATCTCTACACCGGCTCTTCAAATCCCCCCCCCTTTTTTTGTGAAATTAGTTCTGTACAATTAATTTTCATTAGCTAGTCCAGATTTTAGTTTAGCTAGTCCTGTGTTAAAGTTGCTTTGGCCACTCACCCAAAACAATCTGTTAAAAACAATAGAATCTAATCATGACCATAATTAACTTTCTCAAGGTGGAACATTTGGAAGCTACAAAGGAGGGGCTGAAATGTGAGGAGCTGTTGTTGAAGCAGTCTGGAGCTGTGTCACTGCGCACTCTATTTCCCTCGGTCCGCATATTCTTTTTTTTTTTTTTTTTTTTTAAAGATTTTTTATCTATTTATTTGAGAGAGAATGAGAGAGAGCACGAGAGGGAAGAGGGTCAGAGGGAGAAGCAGACCCCCTGCTGAGCAGGGAGCCCGACGTGGGACTCGATCCCGGGACTCCAGGATCACGACCCGAGCTGAAGGCAGTCGCTTAACCAACTGAGCCACCCAGGCGCCCCGCATTTTCTTTTTGTGTATAAATACTGTATGACATTTATAAACTGGTGAAAACACATCAGTTGCTAGGGAAAATTTAACATAGAACTGAGTGGTTGGAAGGGACCCTGGAATATCATTTGGCCCAATATTCTGTGTTCATCCAGAATCACACCAGATTATCCCAGGTGGTTATTTCCCAAACCTGCCAAAGATTCAACATGTTCCATTAGAACCCCATCACAATGGCTAAATGTTCCAACGCAAACCCCAGGCCCACCCAAAAAACAAAACAAAAAACAAGCAATAACCAACTGTGGGCCGAGATCTAATTATTTAAGAGATCTCATTTGGAAGTGCCATATTAACAACCTCTAGTGCTTCTTTTTAATTAAAAATTATTTCTTAATGGAGCACTGTCCCAACTAAAATTTTCCCTAGGGCTTCTGTAAAAGATAACCTACATGACATAACACAACACAATATAAGCAGCACGTCCTAATGTAGTCCACTGTACAATGGATCGCTGAAAGCGTCAAAATTTCTTATGGTTAGGATGAAAGTCTGACTGTAGAACTATAGTTTAATAATTCTGATTAAAGACCGAGCATTGACGCATGTCAGTTGCTTCATGATACCACCAGAGGGCACTCTTCACTTGCTTTCTGAAACACTTTTACCTTGCCTCATAGCTACTATTGGATTTCTCAATATTTCACGATTGATAAATTACCTAGGAAAATTCCCCCCAGGAAAAATATGTAATTATGAGTGATGAATTTATGGGCTCTTATGCAGAAAACACAGGCTGTCAGAGTTCATGATGCTGAACGGGTACTGACAGTTGGTAACTTGTCTAGGACAAAGTATTTTATCTAAGCATTTCTAGGTCCTCTTGCCATAAGACACTTCCAAACTGTAAACACCCATACTGCATTAAATACACACACTGCATTATTAACCCATAAGTTCCTCATCCACCTTTCAAGCTATAAGAAATACAAGACTTCTAAAATTTTTAGTTGGGATTTTATTCCTTAAAACTTGGATGTTGTTCTTCTCAGACATCCTTAAAAAGGTCTGTTTTCCCATTATCTGAGAAGAAACTTATCTTGCTAAAATTCTCACATGATCATACACTCAGATGTTCTGGGTTTTGGATTTGAATAGATGTACTTAGAAGCAAGGACAAATTAGGTACAAGTTCCAAGAGAATTTCCAGGTCTGATTTAGTCAAGAGATATTTCTTTCACCTTAAGCTTCTGTGTATGCATCACTGGTTAATAAAATAATAGCTTTCATTTTTATAGTGCTTTATAGTTTCCACAGTGCTTTAAATTGTGTTCCCACAAAATCCTTCTAAGGTAAAGATGGCAGATATTAATATTCCTATATTACAAAGAATTATAGATGGGCTTAGGGAGAAGACATTGACTGCTCAGGTCACATAATGAGTCTTGGAACTAGAAGAGACACCTCAGAAGTCGAAGTCAAAGCATTCTCTCATTCTACACACCAGAAGCAGGCAGTAAGCTTCTTTCTGACTCTGGTATTATGAAGGAAGCACAGGGAGCCAAGGAAGGTGACTAAGGGAGTTTAAAGGATCAAAATCACACACCAACAGTAGTCAAAAAGATATAAACCTACAGTTATAAAATAAATAAGTCCTGGGGATGTAATGTATAGCATGGTGACTATAGTTAATGATATGTTATAGTTAATGATATATTTGTAATTTGCTAAGAGGGTCAATCTTAAAGTTCTCATCACAAGTCAGAAAAACTGTGTGGTTGCGGTTGTTCATTAGACTTAACTGTGGGGATCACTTCGCAATATATACATATATGGAATCATTATGTTGTATGCCTGAAACTAAATATAATGTCATATGTCAATTATATCTCAATAAAAGAGAATAAATATTTTAAAAATAAATGTTGACATACACAGAAAAAAAAAAAAGATCACACACCACCCAGACTGCCTACGTTCGCTTTGGTCTGATCTTCTCCATCAATGCCGCCCACTTCTACCGTTCGCTCCTCAAACCCCAAACTAGCACAACTGCTGCTCCTTTATGGTTCCTAAAGCAGGAGGCAAGACCAGGAAAACATTTACCTACAAAATCTGGATCAGCCCACAGCTGTACCCAAATCACCTGGGATGCCCAGAACTTCCTCCAGACCCAGGCTTCTCCCATTTACTACCCATGGAATTATCTGCAGAGCTTTTGAGAATCCCGACACCTGGATTAATGACACCAGAATTTCTTTTTTTTAATTAACATAATGTATTATTTGTTTCAGGGGTACAGGTCTGTGGACATCAGAATTTTTTTTTAAAGATTTTATTTATTTAACAGAGAGAGACACAGCGAGAGAGGAAACACAAGCAGGGGGGAGTGGGAGAGGGAGAAGCAGGCTTCCCGCTGAGCAGGGAGCCCGATGTGCGGAGCCCGATTCGGGGCTCGATCCCAGGATGCTGGGATCATGACCTGAGCCAAAGGCAGACGCTTAACCGACTGAGCCACCCAGGCGCCCCGACGTCAGAATTTCTAATGCTGATGCGCAGCAGGTGAAGAACCGCTGTCCCAGGTATATAGAGTCAGTATCTAGCCGTTCTTGGAGTATTTAAACTGGTGCCCTAAGTGATTTTTTTTAATCAAAAGCTTGAAAACTATTGGTCTACAGCCAAAAGAAAAAAGTTGCTTTTGACTGAAAGCCATTGGGTAGTGAATGAGAGTAGGTGGATTTTAGTTTTTCTTGGGCTCGATATTCCCAGCCATAGTCTCCTTGTCTGCTAGTAAGGGAGCTGGACTAGTTAAGGGGACCCAAAGTGTGGTCATGTTAATGGCAGCGTCAACACCATCTGGGAACTTATTAGAAATGCAGCCTTCTGGGCCCTTCCCTAGATACACTAAGTCAAACACTGCTGTGAGGCCCAGCAAGCTGGGTTTTAAGGAGACTCCAGGTGATTCTGATGCCTGCTCAAGTTTGAGAACTCGTTGAAATTTACATACTCTATCTGCTCTGAAATTTTACAGTTCTGTCCCCTTTGGAGGAAAACCTCAGACACCGCCATTCGAGAAGGGCTAAGAAGGGGTTTTTCAGCAAGCTACCTGCTTTGATAAGAACTCTCAAGAACCCCTTTCAATGGTAGAAAAAGAAACATTGAATGCTTGCTGATGAAAGGACCCAACACAGTCCTGGGTATTGATAATGCTCTCATGATTTCAAACCAACACGGCATTTGTGAAGGATAGGGCAAGGATGGGACTGCCCTGGGTAGGAAGGACAGCCAGAGGTGAGACAGCTGCTGATAGTTTGCCTAAGCCCCCAAATCATCCTCAACCAGGAAAAAAAAAAAACCCTGACTCAGCTGGATAATGAAGGACACGTGAAGCAAGGATAGGCCATGTCAGCCTTTAAGAAGGGCACACGCTTGGAATTATGGGCAACGGAGCCGGAAGAGTCCTCACCTGGTGTAACCTCATTTTACAGAGAAAACTGAGATCCAAATAGGTAATGTGACCTACCCGATGTCCTAGCAATCAAACTGTCTTTAGCAATCAAACTGTATCAGGCATAAAAGTCTCCTGAGTCTTTGAGAACTCTTCCTTCTCCCACACTCTGTGGGGTCGCAATAAACTTCTCTCCATCCTTCCTATTGTCAGAACTTGCCCATAATGTGTTCCATGCATGTCCATCCCACCTGCTCACAGTTCAGTGGTCACCACAGAGAGTTAAGAAAGGTTGTTAGTTCGAATAATTTGTTAAATGTTGACCAGCGCCTAAGGTTCTTGGAGAAGGACCTCATGGAAAGAATCATTTAACCTAACGCTAATGTTTTCCACCCACTAGCCACCATAGAGAGGTGCCTACAGCCTTCTTCCCCTGCCTACTGCTTTCTGGGGCCACTTGCTGAGGTCAGGATGGGCTCTTCTCTCTGCCCCAGCCAAACGTGTCCAGGGACACCGAGCGCTGGGCTCCTGGGCCTTCAGTCATTTCTGCTGTGAGCCGAAGGGGCCGTGGTAACAGTTCCCTGCTCTGCCCATCCCTCAGGTCCTGCTGGCACTGGACCCCTGGCTCCTTACAAAGACTGTGGTTGCCAAGATTCCAGAAGCCTTAAGGATTCAACTTGATAACTAAAGGAAAGAGGGAAAAGGGATGAGAACATTTCCCGAGTGCCAGCTATGTGTTGGGAAAATTTCTAGTGTACACATGAGGACACAGCAGCTTTAAAAGGTTTAACACCTTGCCTAAGATCCCATGATCGGAGGCATTGTTCAGAACTGCATGTGTCTGATCTCAAATCCCCATCCAAGGAGATGGGCAAGACAGTCCAGTGCTTTCAAGCTGCCGTGAGCTAAGAGGGAGGTTGAGGTGAACAACAGAGATAAGAAATCTGTTTGGCACAACATGTAACTAAGACCCACATTTTCACATAAAGGATAGATGATTTTGAAGGTCAATATCCGGTTTTTCTTTTTAGAAGATTTTATTTGTTTATTTGACAGAGAGAGCACAAGCAGGGAGAGCGGCAGGCAGGGGGAGAAGCTGACTCCCTGCTGAACAAGTCGCCGATGCGGGACTTGATCCCAAGACCTGGGATCATGACCTGAGCTGAAGGCAGACGCTTAACCGACTGAGCCACCCAGGCGCCCCTCAAAATCAGTTTTTAATTTTTCTTTTTCTAAAAAAAAAAAAAAATGCCTCTCTATATAATACATGTACAAAAAATGTAAAGTATAATTATTTTTACGAGCAAAACATTTCAATACCAATGAGCATTAAGAGATCAGATAAGAATAACAAAAATAGTGAGAAGCACACTGAGAAAGTTTAGCTAGGTCCCCAAGATAACATGATTTTTTAAGAGAAATGAATTCAGAACAGATAAATATTGGGTTGTTTTGTCTCACGTGCAGTGTCATCAGCCCTTTGGAGAGTTGGGCCTGAGGTTTGTCTCCTGTCTGAGCTCCTTCTCCTGGACTACGTGTTCACGCCAGTCAGTCTCTGCAAAAATGGCATAATTGTATGTAACCACCAACAGGCATGAGCCTGTCTGTAAGTTTTCATAGCCTGCAGGTGGGTACCAAGAAGTAAGTGGCTATAATCATTTTCCCCTCAAGGCTGTCTTCCTTATAAGAGCCGTTGTATAGTTGTGGGACTTCCCTTTATCAGGTGTGAGGTAGTTTAGCTTTGTTCAAATCACATTTTGTTCTGTGGGCCCATCACACAAGGAGTCTGAGCCTCAAATCCCCCCAACCACGCTTCACTCTCTGCTCTCCGGGGGCGGGGGCGGGCCGGCCACGTGCAGTCCTACAGTGGAACCTGCGGCTGTGACCAGCAGCTAGGGGAAGAAGCATAGAAGGCCTTTGCTAAAAGCTGAAGGAGAATTTTCTCATGACAGGATGAAGGAGGAGGCTGGCAGAGCTTCAAAATCATTGGGGATATCTCTGTCCCTGGTAAACAGCAAGGAAATATTAACAGTGTCTGACATCCAGCAACCCGCAGGAAGCTGGTATAGGCAACACTGGGACTGTGAAAATGGTACCAAAGTGGAATGAGAACAAGGCCTAGGAGTAGAGGAAGAGCATCGCTGGAAAGAAAATTATTTTTCAGAGTTGTAAGGTGGAACTAGGAACATGCCCCGAGCAAGCACGTGTCCTTGGGTCCTGTGTGCTCACATGTCAGTCTTGGGACCTTGGGCCAGTCCCTTCTCCTCTCTGCACTCCCCTCCCATGTAAAATGGGAAAGCTAATACCTGTCCTGTCACCTGTCACCTGTCTCAGCAGCACGGCGGAGGGTTCAGTTACTGAGTGGCTAAGGAAAGGGCTTGGTCAAATTTGACAAAGATCTGAAAGGACCTTGAGAACCTGAATGAAAGTCTCTGCTGCGGCCATGATGCAGCACATGACAGGTGCACACGGCAGAAGGTGGGACGTGGGAAGGACCAGCTGGGCAGAGGGTGCTACACTTCAGCTGCGAGCGGCAGTTTATCTTGAGGGCGCTGCCCCAGCAAGAAAATCAGGCATTTCAGGCAGATTGGCGAGTGTGTGATGAGCTCAGAGAGGGGCGAAGAGTCACCGCCCTGGCTAGGGTGCAGAGGGAGAGGGAGTGGACCTGGAAGGGCTTGGTGGCCCCACCCGGAATGCAGGCTTTTCTCTGTAGGTCCTCGTTTCTGTTTTCCAATGTTCAGATTACTCTGGTAGCAGCACGAAGATTGACAGGCAAAGGTGAGGCTAGAGGCAAAGAAAGACACCGGGGCTCTAATGCAGGAGCCAGGGGACAGCCCCTGAGGCCAGGTGTGGAGGCGCTTAGAGGATGGTGATGCTTATCATTTCATTTAGAAATAGTAATAATAACTCCATTACATGTTATTATAAAGAACATCTTTTTCTTGAAAAACAGCTATTTTATAAAACAAAGCAAAATCAAAAAATAAGAAGAGTGGCATTGTTTTCCACTTTTGCAAATCTCTTAAAAGTCTGACTTAGTAGAAGACAGAGCTGGATTCTCACATCTGCTTTTGCATCATTCTGGTAGAAGTATATGAAGACAATCCAGCCTCACACAGATATGTAGTTGGAAAATGGAGGGGTATTTTAGTATCCTTTAGAAGTAATTATGGATATTCTCGATATTACAAGGAAACTCAACAAATGATAGTTTCTTAAAGGTTAATTGCAGGGTGGAATATGAAACCCTATCAATAACCCCTTTGCACTTGGAACAGATCTTATATCCACAATACTGGCTCACTGGGGTGCCTGGGTGAATCAGTCAGTTGAACAGGGACTCTTGATTTTGGCTTGTAGGATCGAGCCCGGGGTTGGGCTCTGGGATCCACTTGGGGTCTGCTTGAGGTTCTCTCCCTCTACCCCTCCCCGACTTGTGTGACTGCTCTCTCTTTAAATAAAATCTTTTTTTAAAAAAAGGGAAAAAGAGGGGCACCTGGTAGCTCAGTTGGTTAAGTGTCTGCCTTCAGCTCGGTCCTGCTCCTGTGATCGAGCCCCATGTCGGGTTCCCTGCTCAGTGGAGAGCCTGCTTCTCCCTCTCCCTCTGCTTGTGCTGTCTGTCTCTCTCTCTCGGATAAATAAATAAAATCTTTAAAAAAATTTTTTTAAAAAGGAAAAAAGAAAATACTGGCTCACTGAGTTGTAGATTTCCAAATGTTAATATACCTTTTCAAAATAGGAGATTAAAAAGTCCCACTCAGGGCACCTGGGTGGCTCAGTCGTTAAGCGTCTGCCTTCAGCTTGAGTCATGATCCCAGGGTCCTGGGATCGAGTCCCGCATCGGGCTCCCTGCTCGGCGGGAAGCCTGCTTCTCCCTCTCCCACTCCCCCTGCTTGTGTTCCCTCTCTCACTATCTCTCTCTCTCTGTCAAATAAATAAATAAAATCTTAAAAAAAAAAAAAGTCCCACTCACCAAACACACATACACAGGCACACACCTTATCAGAAAAATCTGTATATATTAGGAAGCTGTCAAGCCCACAGGTGCTATCTCTAATTCAGAAAGCTGTATCTCCAGGACCCTGGGATCATGACCCGAGCCGAAGGCAGACGCTTAATGACTGAGCCACCCAGGGATCGAGCCCCTCATCGGGCTCCCTGCTCGGCGGAAGGCCTGCTTCTCCCTCTCCCACTCCCCCTGCTCTGTTCCCTCTCTCACTGTCTCTCTCTCTCTCTCTGTAAAATAAATAAATAAAATCTTAAAAAAAAAAAAAAAAGAAATCTGTATCTCCTGCCCAGAGCCCTCCACGGAGTTCCAGACTTACTTATCCAACTATCTACTTGACATCTCTCTGCTCTCTCAAAGGCCTCTCAAACTCTGCATGACAAAAGTGTACTTGGGGGCGCCTGGGTGGCTCAGTTGGTTAAGCGACTGCCTTCGGCTCAGGTCATGATCCTGGAGTCCCTGGATCGAGTCCCGCATCGGGCTCCCTGCTCAGCAGGGGGTCTGCTTCTCCCTCTGACCCTCCCCCCTCTCATGTACTCGCTCGCTCTCTCTCTCTCAAATAAATACATAAAATCTTTAAAAAAAAAAAAAAGTGTACTTGGTCTTTCTGTTCAAACCTGGTCCTGTGCCATGTCCCTAGACAGAGAATCACCAGTAGGAACTGGAGGCAGAGATCTCTGAGATGCTCTCTCCCTCACTACATCTGCTCCCACAAACCCATGCCTGAGTCCTGTCATGGCTAAGTCCTATTATGATGCGCTGTAGCCACGTCTGTTCACAGGAAACCCCCAACAGGACATAGACGGAAACTCTTAGGTCACACATCACAGGCTTAGGAAAGGGAAAGCTGGGGTGCCTGGCTGGCTCACTTGGTGGAGCATATGACTCTTGATCTCAGGGTTGTGAGTTTGAGCCCCACATTAGGTGTACAGATTACTTAAAAATAAAAAAATAAAAAATAAAGGGCGTCTGGGTGGCTCGATCAATTAAGCGTCTGCCTTTGGCTCGGGTCATGATCCCAGGACCCTGGAATCAAGCCCCATGTAGGGCTCCCTGCTCAGTGGGGAGTCTGCTTCTCCCTCTTCCTCTGCCCCTCTCCCCACTCGTGTGCTCTCTCTCTCTTTCAAATAAATAAATATCTTAACAAAAAATAAAAATAAAAAAGGAAAGGGAAAACTGCTCCACAGTTAGCTCAGCAAGAAGTTCAGGGCTCAACACCTGACTCTAGGTTTAGGTGACATGGCTTATTAAGCGACAGAATTAATTCTTTTTACGGCAGTATAAGATGCCCCTTCCATTTGGGTCTGGTCCTGGGGCTGATCAGGACAAGTTTGTTGGGTGCCAAGGACCTGCTACTAAGGGACAAGAGATGTGCTCTCAAACTCCCATTCCGCTTTCTAGGACAGATGATGGAAGAATGGGAAGACGGTCCCTCTTTCCCACGACAGAATAGATCCAGGAGAGATCTTCTGACTCCTTGTGTTGTTAAACCTTATGAAACTAGAAGGGAATGTTCAAATGAGGAGGAATAAAAAGTTGAAACCTATATAGCCCCACAGTGAAACTCGGAAGGCTTCTCAATTGCTGCATCCAGTCAAGACTGTCTTGCTGCCTCTTGTCATGGCCGAAGGCAGCCAAGATGGCAGAGCTTTGAAATTAAGTGGAACTGACCCAAGACCATCCCCTTTGTAAACCAGAGCAACTCCCACAACCTGAAGGTAAATGAACCAACCCCCGCCTTTAGGCATGGAGTCAGAGCAAATCAGCTAGCTATATGTAAGAGGAATGAAGGGCAGATATGCATAGTTTCTAAGTAAGAAATTTATTTGATCAAATGACAGTATATGAAGATATTTTCAACTATAAGGCTCTATTCGGACAAAATGTCAATTGATTATGAAGTAAATGGTATCAATGTCAATGGCACCTAAAAACAGAAAGAATGCATTTCCTATAAATGTGTCTGTATAAAGCATTCATAAAATCCTCATGTACTTTAAAATTAGGTTGCAAGTATAACAGATTCACCTATAAATAGTACCTAAAAGCAGGTTTCTGAAATGACACAATATGTCATTACACACAGGGTATCCGGGGCTCCCGGGAGAAGCAAAGAAAGGCTGTCCGTGAGGAAATGTGTCATCCCTGGAGCAAAACTGAAGTGTTTGCACACTGCAGCCTCGAGTTCCCTACCCACTAGTCTGTCCTTTCAGGTCCTCAGGAATTGCAATTGAACAGGTGGGAATTTCTATCACCCTCGTTGGAAATAATTAAAAAACGAGGTTGGGAAACTAGGGTTGGAAAAAAGGGAGGGGAAAGAGAGGCATGGCAAGGTCCGAGGTTTCTGCAAAGCAGCTTTAGAAATGTCCAAAGAAATGGATACAAGAAATAAATAACTGTGAATCCTCAGAGCTGCTCCCTGGGGTCCGCAGGGAGGAGGGCACCACACAGCACCCGGGCGGGCGAGCACAGGCTGACCCGCACGCCCAAGTGCTTGCTGGGGGGTGCCACCCACACGCTGGCAGGACGATTTTCCCTGGAGGCTGGAGTCATTCCCCAGGTGCACCAGGGACAGGGCAGAAAGTGTAGGTCACATCAACTTTCCCCAAAGATTTTTTTCCAGCATCCAAGAGGGCTCTGCCTTTGGGGCCAGGATAGGACCTGGGAGGCAGGAATTGGCAGTTCCAAGTTATAAAACCAGAAAAGCTTCAGACATGTGGAAGGAGAACCAGATAGGAAGGCGGTGTCTCCCAGGGTGCAGACTATTGGCAGCGAAGCACAAAGGTGTCCGACGGTGAAAGGGCAACGGAACCATAGGGAGCAGTGAAAAAGATCCCAGAAAGCAACGGGTGGTAACTGACAATTATATAGCACCCATTATTACTAATTTAAGATATATAAACATCATTGGGTTTCTATCTAGTATCTGTGCTATTATTTTATAAATATAAATATGAGGGCTTTCAAAATATTACAAATGACACATACATTCTGGTATACATGTTACAATCCTGATTCATACAACAGACTCAATGTTACATTTAAACCTAGTAGATGTGGGGTTATATATAGAATAATTTTCGCAGATCATTTTCTGAACCTTGGTCACACAGCTAAGTGAATACCAAAAAGCACAGGAAGCATCGTATTGGTGGCTTTGGCAGCAAACATGTTTTTTTTTTTGTCCATGTATTTATGCCTTTACACAAAGATACACTTGTTCACTTGTATAAATGAATTCAGAGCCAACCATAGGAGATCTTACACTTAAAACTCTTTTCTGTTTTCTTATCTGCTTCTTTGCTATCAAGTCTACGTGGGAGGGCTACCCAGTGGCTTGCATCTCCTTTCCTCCCAGCCTCATTGTCTTCCTTAGACGTGTGTATTTAAAAATAGTTTCATGTTTCCCATTCAGGCTAAGTGGCTCTTCTCAGATTCATAAGCTTGAGATGACAATCTTCATTATGAACGACACTGACGTGCGTGCACACACACACATGGGTTTTAATAAAAACAGTAAATGAATTCCGATCAAGTTTTAGCAGCGTGCCTTTAAAAATGTTTCTTCCCAGCGCTGCAGAAAATACCCTCTAAACACATGCATGTGGATCGTTAGAGAGGACCCTTCCTGCTGTCTCATCATGGCAAAGTGAGACACACCAGAAGGTGGGTCAGGCTAAGAAACCCCAAGCTTCTGTGGATCCACAGAACATTAAAGATGTGGCCTCAGCAGAATCTAAAATTACTTTCTCTTCAGGGAAGGGTGTCGTATCTAATTACTCTATAGAGTGATTTTGTAAATTAGTCTTCTGCATGTGGAAACTAAATGGTCTACGTGACCCTACGCCGACAGTTAGAGGATGCAGGACCAGCGCCATTACGTTACGGTTACCGCACGTGGGATCTCAGGCACAGCATGGGACAAATGAATCTTTACAGTCTTAAAGCCAAGGTTAAGTCCATTCACCTGTGTTTCATTTCCCCCAAATAAATTTATAATTTAGGAAACTGAAGAGGCCACGCTAATTGTGAAGTGAAATCAGCCTTTCCACTGTGGTGTTAATAAGGCAACATCTGATAAAGATGTTAGGAGCTGGATTCCCAGTCTGTGGAGATTTCCTTAGGAGTGACCGAGCATGTAAATTTAACTCAAGTGAAATTACTAAAATAATTAGCCTCAAAAAATGGATTTAGGAAAGTGAGGTGACCCTTGAGTAGCTTATCTACCTTCTCTGACAGAAATCACCTTTTGACAAGGCGGGCTGCTTTGGGCTCACCTTACCTGAAAGTAATTTCATTGGGAACTTTTCTTAGCCATTTACTGTAACAGGGGACTGACTCAAGTTGGTTCTCGTGGATAAAATAAAATCAGCATGATGTATGATATAGCATAGTCGATCAAAGGGCTTCACCCAGTTCACTTGTATAAATGAATTCAGAGCCAACCATAGGAGATCTTACACTTAAAACTCTTTGAGTGCCACAGTCACCCTGACCGGTCTGACCGATGATTTCAGCAAACTTCTCATTTCCCACCAGCCGAATACCACTGTTTCCTGAAACATGATTCCAGTAGGAAAGAGAGATTTACAATCAAGGCCCTCACAGCAACATCTAGGTTGGGTGCCCATGGCATGGCTTATGGGAAACTGCCCCCAAAGCTGTGTTCACATCTGCGCACCTGGCCCTGGGTATTTGGTACACATTTTAAGGAGACACCTATGGCTCTGGAAGAACCGCCTGAAACTTCAGACCACAGAATGAAAATGCTCTTTCACTCACTTCCTTCCGTGACACTTGTTTAATCACTTGACTCCCTACCCCAAGTAGTGTTTCCTACACCAGGGTGTGTGGGGACACGATGGCTCCAAATCACAGGTGAGCTGAGTTTTGCTGCAGGTCAAGCTAAATTCAGAACTGCTTCCATCTGTTATCTTTCCAGCTTTGGTTTCCAGACCCGATTACACACAGCATAATATAAGGGTAATGTGAGCAAAGGTTGATGAGTTTTGCTCATTATCCAGCTCTCTACACAATGCCCAAATAAGTAAGGTGATCTAGTGGAGTAATGTGTTTGGCCTGGGAGAAAAAATAAACACCAGCCAAATCACATCTTTATAATCTTCTAGCTTCAAAATTCAGTTGAACAAGGCCTGAGACTCCCTGCTTTTTTAATGATACCTCAACCTCAATTTCAAACTTACCCTGTTTGTTAAAACTATCAAATGGATGACCCCATTGCCATAGTGGAGAAAAAACTATTTGTGAGAAAAATGAACCACAACTCAGAAAAAATAAGTGAAAAGGCATTTGCATTGACAGGGTGCTAAGTTAAAACAATAATATATCTAGAAAACACTGTGAAAATATATATCTCAAAATAGAACTAGGTTTAGTCAGAAGGCTCAGTAAAATAATTGCTTAAAAAGCTGATGAATAAGGAGAGCTCAAATAACCTTCCCATTTTTTGACCCTCACTTTCCTGCTCTCAGACTATCAGTGCTATAGCAGACTAATCAAAAAGCCATGAAGAAGTGCTGGTATTTTTCAGGATCTCTTCAAGACAATTTCCATCTTGGTCACTTGACCTCTCTCTCTGATCAAGGCAACTGATGGACTTTCAGTGCGTTTGGAGACACGGGCTCAAAGACCTCGTCGTCATCTTCCACCCCTTCTTCGATTGGTTTCATCTTGGTGGAGCCCCGCTGGTGTGGGGACGGCACATCTGTCAAAGACACAGAGAGGAAAACCACTTAATGTCCAGCCCGCCCTGACGTTGGTATGATGTATCGATGAGAAACTCCAACTGGAAAGCAAAACTCTCTGGGACTCTACCGCTAGCACCAGGAATGCAATTTCCCTAAATATTGTATTTTCAATTCAGCATTTCAAGAAAACGACGAAGTCAAGAGATGATTCTCAGTCATGAGAACAGACATGGAATGGATTCCAGTGCACGTGTTTGGATGACAGAAGCTTCTCAAACATATGCACTTTCCAGTGGGTTGCGTTGCCCTAAAGTCTGATTAGGACTCAGAATGCATGTTCCTGCATTAATAGCATACATGGTGACTCTAGTTCCTTAGCAGCTGATTTAAGTCCTCATTTCCCCGAAAGCTCTGGAAGCTAACACCGTCCGTAGCACCACCACTGTCCGGTCACCGCCAGGACGGATAGGGGAGCGGGAGGGATGGGAGAGAGGGAGGGGGAGAGGGGGGTGGGGGAGGGGAGGGGGGAGAGGCCAGGCACACAGGAAGGAAAAGCCAGGTGAAGGAAATACAATCCCAAGTAGCAGAGGGGGCAGGAACATCCCTAAAGCCTTTTATATCCGAGGAGTCAAGTGATAAAGGACTCGGTCCATCCCCCCTTTGTTCATGCGTTCTTCCACAGAAGGGACACCATGATTGATAAAGAAAAAAAACGTGGTTTAAAAGTAAGAGTAGAAGTTACTATAAATGGGTGCATAGACTTCTCAAGTGCTTGATAAGTGGCTCCCAGGACAGCATAAACACCCCTCCACAACGTTCCCACATTCAATGTCAGGATTCGTTCTGTCAGGGTCCCTGTCTGCCCCGCCCACAGCCGCGTGGTGCCCTTGCTGCCCTCCAACAGGGCGGAATGGTATTCCGTCAATCGGTCAGTCAGCAAATACTGACCTCAGGGTTCAAAACCCTGCTCTGCTGCTCCCTAGCTGTGTGATCGGCACTCCATCACTAAGCCTCAGTTTCCATATCTGTAGAAGGAAGGGAGATAATCCCAGGGCCCACCTAGTGCTGCTGTTGGGGGATAAAACCCATCAAATTCCTATCCATTCCTCAAGGTCAAGGTCAAACCCCACCTCCTTCATCTGGAGTCTTCCCTAATTCCTTATGTGGAAAGATTCTATTCCCTAGAGACCGACAACTCGTCCACGTTCTGTAGTTCATTGTGATCACAAGTACATGCCTCTGTCCCTTACTGGAAAACGAGCATCTTGAGGGCTGTAACCACACCCTCTTCTGTCCTGAGAAGTAGCCCCCACGTAGCCAGGTCCTTGATAATTACTTAGTACATGAAAATAATTACTTAGTCCATGAAACTCCACATGAGGCCTTCAGAAGGCTGAGCCTGAGGACGAGGGAAAGACACACAGCCATCCCCTTTCATCTCGGATGGGTCAATTCCCCACCTGTGTTTCTCATGTGCAGGCAGTCTCAGGTTACAGTAAAACCTCACTCTGAAAAGGGACTGTTATTACTATATGCTGTGTCATGTTCCCTGGGGAAATCATTGTCATATAATTGACTTCAACAGTGCTTATAGCATGGGCTTATAGCATAGGTTATAGGAGTGCATATAGCACGGGCAAGAGCGCCGTCCCCTCAAGTAAGCATCAGTAGGCTCGGCCGTATCATCCCCGGCCACGAAGTTTTCATCCAATCAGCAAAAAGTGCCCCTGAGTGATGACAAGGCATCAGAGGCCGGGTTAAATGTTGGGGAACTAAAAGTCTCTGACTCGATCTTATTTTGTTTCTCAGGAACTCAATGCACTTTTCAGAGCAACTCGTGCTCACCACATCCATACAATTTTTCTGCTTTATACTCAGAAGCTAAAGCAAAGACAACCTGGAGAGCCTGTGAAGGAAAGGCGAGTGGGGGAGCTGTGGTGTTCAAACGCCTTCCTCACCAGGAAGGGGGCCACCTCGGCAGGATCACATTCTGGCAGGATAGACTGCGGGCCCTGACAGCCCGGCAAGATTGCATATTCCTGCTAACGTTCTTTGCACAGGATACTAGATTCACTCTCATTTCAGGTTTCGTGGCTGGGTTAGAGTGCACAGACCCCTCTGGTCCCAGCTCCCACAGCAGCGCCTTGCTGTCCTTCCTTCCCTCCGCCCCACCCCCACCCCCAGCAGATGCACTGGAAGGCAACAGGAACTGGGCCTACCTGGTAACCACTGGAAGCTACCTGGTGCCGGCTGGCTGCCTGACCCCTCCACAGGAGTCAGGGTCGCAGAGAGTGCCCACGCTTTGTCCCAACCTCAGCTGGCCTGGGCCTCCTGTACCCCTGAAGGCCAAGGGTGCTGGTCACCTGGTCTACCGGCGGATCTGTCACTGTTGTGGCCAGGAGAAAGTCAGACTCTGAGGAGCAGGAACTCACTTGCCCTAGATCTGATGCTCTCCAACTTTGACCAGACACTTGCTGCTTCGGTGGAAAGACTCAGTCACCATCACTATGCTGCTAGAAATAATGTCTTTGTCCACTAATAAATCTAAGCCCAATCTGGAGTGTGAACAACAACAAAACCCCCCAAAACTATAAAAAAGAAGAGAGCATATTCTGCTTCAAGGGAACTATCTTACATTTCCCAAGTTGAACATTAATAAATTCTTTCTATAAGTTTGCCTGGTTTTTCATTAATTTTATGCAGTGATGCATCATCAGAAATTTGCCCAGAAGGCCCAAACCTACCTAGATGTAAGAGCATGAGGAGAGGAGAGAGGAAGAAATTGAGCTTATCTTTAGTTAAGTGCTTTTTCAAATTACTTTTGTCCCTCAAGGTAATTACTATGGGGTACATGACCTCTGTATGATGCTTTACTTTTCACTTATTCCAAATTCTAGGCAGGCAAATAATTCCATATCCATAAATTTTCCAGAAAGTTGATTTCTATCCTTCCTCTATTAAAACCACTTTTATAGTTGGGAAACAGAAGTGGTTAACTATATCCTTTGGTATTTATTATAATTAAGAAGAAATAATTAGCATTATTTTTTGCTATTAGCTATAATTATCTTCTTCTTGGCTCTGGGTGCCAATTAACACAGTTTATTATAAAAGTATGTAAAACAAATAGTCTCAGACTGAACCGCAATCCAGATTTATCAGGTGTGAAATTGTTAAACGGTTATATCGAGAGTTACTGTTGCTGGGGGATGTTTCATATTACACCAAGTGGCAAAAAATCTTCTGTCAGAAAGACTTCTACATCCCCCGTAGACACCAGTGCCCTGAGAAGGCACGGTCAGCAGGGCGGAATTTCCTCTGAGCTGTACACCACGTTCGGCGTGTTCAACTGAGAGAGAGAACAGTAATCCTGAGAGGAAGAGAGAAAAACTCAAACTCAAAAATAGGAGTTTTGAGCACATGTAGAAGACAGAGGCTTAGCAGTAAGAGCCCTGAACCAAACAGTGGACGCTTCCACTCCTGTCAGATCATAGAGGGTGACAACACTGTGGACGCCCACTGGAAGATTTGGACCTGGGAAGTCTAGTCTCTGCTCAGCAGGCCTGTTCGGGCAGCTGGTGCTGGCTCCTCGCTGAGGAGGAGTGTGTACGGAGGCCCACTGCGCATGCTGCAGGTTGTTGCCTGCCAGGGCAAGCGAGTCGTGGGCCTCTGTGAGGACAAGCTTAGCCTGCCCCGCCAGACCCTTCCCTGTCTTCCTAAGGTCCCGAGTCAAAGAACCACAGGAAGAGTTTTTACATGCAGACTAGTGGAGCTCTTACCTAACAGTCAAAATTCTAGTATCCAGAGTAGTGAAAAATGAGCTAAGAGAAATTTCCTTTGACAGAACTCTGTCCTTATTAAGCTTATTCTATTTCAGTGTGCTTCTAATTACATGAGGGCCCCAGGGCATCTCTTAGAAGTCAAAGTAAACAGACATATTTGTTGGGCTTAAATCCAGAGTGAAGGTCACACCCCCGTTCTAGAGAATGAATAAGCAACCTCAGGTTTGATCTCCCAATAAATAGAATATCACGATATGAAATTTGTCAAGTGACTTTTCTCTCTGCTTAAGATACACATTTTTTATAAAGGGGGAACACTTTGGTAAACTATCTAATATAATGTTATATGATTTTTTCCCCTTTATTCTGTTAACTTTGATGACATTTCCCTCATTCCTTTCAAAGTGTTCTTATTTTTATTATGTTTAACCATCTGGCTAAATGCTTTAGCAAGTAATTAAAAACCTTACAAAGGGTTTAGAATTTTAATTAGATTATACAGTTTTTGATGAATGGGGATAGGGAAGGATTTAATGGCTTCGTTGTTAGAGAGGATTATCATCCCTTTTCCTGCCTTGCCCATGTATATCATAAGATTTTTTTAAATTGAGGAGACTGAGTTTGGATTGAAACTTTCTGAAAAATAATGATGAAGGGTAGATATAGCTTTTATCCTTAATTTCCCTTAGAGAAACTAAGGCACCAGCATTGAGGGACTCAACCAAAGAAATGTACAAATTATGGCAAATAGAGAGGTTGGAGGTGAGTGGTTCCCATGAGGAGGTTTTCTCTAGCCCAACAGGTCATTTCTAGATCAATTGGTAACTACCCACATGGGTGGTCGGGGTGTTGAGCTGCCTGGCAATAGGTGTGAGCAGCAGAGGAACAGTGGAAGTCCTGCAGCCCCTTCCTGCCCACAAGGAGAAACCTGTAACATCATGGGGATGGCGAATAAACTCAGAGGAATGCGGAAGGCAGTTCCAGGATTGCAGCTGTGCACAGACCCAGACAACAACTAGCCCAGGATGAGATAAGAGAATGGAAGGTTCTGTGAGGAAGGTCTCTAAGATAAACGGGACACAGAATTGATGTACTGAGAGAGTACAGATATAAGAAAAAAAATGCAAGGATGAAGAGAAAAAAAGGCAACTAGAAATATCTATAAAGACAAAAAGCAGTATGAGAAGGCATGGCTCAAAAAAGAAACAACTGCTCCAAGACTTTAAGAAGAACAAATTGGATTTCAATTAAAAGACAGAATGCATAAGAAACTACAAGATACTAGGGACATGGTGAATAAAATGGCTCCCAAAGCAAGACAATAAAAAACCTCCAGGGAAAAAAAAAGTAAAGTCAAGTATGAAGTAAACTGTGGCATGATTTTTGTGTTGTATATGAAAGGAGAATCCATTTGTACTTGATATTAGAAACAGTCTTCTTTGAACAGAACAGGAATCATGACTTTATAACTAAAAAGAAAGAAATGTAGTCACAGTCCACTATTTGGTTCTGAATAAAGCAAAATAATGTCAACCTTGTTTATTTGCTTAAGCTTTGCAAAACAAATCATAGAGAAAGCAAGGAAGACCTAATTGTTGTTACAAAAAAAGAACAGAGTACTTAATACCACTGAATTGTACACTTAGATATGGTTAAGATGGTAAATTTGATGTTATGTGTATTTTATGACAATACAAATATTTTGAAAAAAAAGAGATAACAGAATATACTTGTTATCAATCTTGATTGTTTAAAAGTTAAGGAAGAGACCTACAACAATGTAAAGGTAGAAGGGGAAAGAATAAGAAAGGGTAGAGAGGCTAATGTCCTCACCTTTAAAACTGCTGCAGACAGAAAACAAAATGGAGGTTTAAGTATATTATTTAATGTTATAAAGGTAAATAATAAAAGAATAAAAACTAGCGATATCACCAAATTGATCAGAAGGGGAAAGGGAAGTTAAAAGTGAGCTAAGTTAGGTAGTAGATAAACGTTAAGTGGATAAATCAATAAATAATAGGACAGTATTTAGCATTTTGGAAAAAATTGTTCCAAAGTGATTGCTCGTAGCGAGCAATTAGGTTGGAGGGGGTTAGTTCCACCCAGGCACCCCTTAACTTGTTAATTTTTAAATTTGTTATTAAAAGTTTAAAAATGTGTAACTGTAGGGGCACCTGGGTGGCTCAGTCGGTTAAGCGTCTGCCTTCGGCTCAGGTCATGATCTCAGAGTCCTGGGATCAAGCCCAGTGTAGGACTCCCTGCTCATCAGGAAGCCTGCTTCTCCCTCTGCCCCTCCCCCCGACTTGTGGGCTCTCTCTCTCTCTCTCTCAAGTAAACAAATAAAATCTTTAAAAAAATGTATAACTGTATAAAGTCCCTTTACCATCATTTTACAGAGAAAACAGTTTGAGGATAGAAGGCAGTGAACGGATTGGTGATGACAGGAGTTCTGGAGACAGAGAGCACAGGCCCTACTGGCTGGGGGACCAGGGACTCAGAGGAAATAAATGTCCTATTTCTCAACCCTAAAAGGGGAAAACACCACACCAACCTGACTGGGTGGGTGTGAAGATTAAATGAGAACCTGTATGCACATGGTCAGGATGTGTCAGCTGCGATAGCAGGGGCTGAACATCCCTAACCAAATTTACATTCCCAAATGGATATGGATATCCATCCATAGGGTAAAAAGCAAAACAAGAACTTATAACAAATTCAACACTTCTTTGTTTCAGAGCTAGCCCAGTGGCCTTGACCCCGTTACTTAGCCTCCCTCAGCTGCTCCTTACTTTACATACAAAGTGGGAGCACTGCTTTTCTCTAGCCATCTTGGTGGGTCTGAGAACTGTTCCCTCAGTATTCCTGCTGCCTGACCCCAACTCCTCTCTACTTCTCCAGATAATTCATGTAAAGCTTGTTGTTTATTTGTCTATTGCTGTTCGTAGGGCTAATGGAATACAAATTGTGTTGAACAGGTTATTTCATGAAAGCAGCCTTGAAACTGAGACTGCTGTCTTGGTTTTTTGTATCTCTCCAGGTAAATAAATGGGTAAGAAAGCTGACAGAAACTCATTATGTCAGATACGCTGCTCGTCTTTGCAGATTAGAATACTAACCAGATGCAAGCTCACTTAAAGCATATTTGTGCAACGAGGTCACATGAAATTAGGAGATCGTCCAGAACGCCATCTTGACATTAATAACAAAAAACATTTGAAAAGATTTTTTTCTCAGTAAAAAGACCCTCACTCTAAATATTTCATAGTGTCTTTAAGTCATACATTTTAATTATAATTTCTGAAAAAAATACATGGTTTAAACTAACAAAAGCTTTCAAAGACGAGTTCCAACAGAATGCATTGCCTATAAAACCTCAGGATTTAAACAAACAAACAAACAACCACAACAATAGGTTATTTAACCCCAATTAACTAAAATAAAGTTCTACAACTTTTAAGGAAACAGAAGATGGCCTCCTGTTGCCATGACGACGCCTGTGCCCGGGACTGCTTGTCAGTGATGCACCTGCCAAGTCCGATCAATCTGTATGCGTGCGTGTTTTCTACAGCACACGTAGGAGCTAAACCTCATAAGGAGTAGGAGATGGCAAGGCAGTCTGATGAGCACCTCGGGGCAGGAGCAGAGAGGAGAGCTTATAGCCACAGAAGGGCACGCAATCCTTCCCACATGCCCAGCACGGCCCGTCCTTTCTGGTCCTTCTGCCTCACAATCACGCTTCCAAACACGAAACAAGTAAATGAAGCCACAGGAAAGTGAAAAGGAGCTAAGTGGATTATGGGCTGCTGAATAAATAGGAAGGAAGCAATTTTTCTCGGACTATCTCATTAGTTTACTTTCTTGTCTTCAGATGATAATTTGACGTGGAATACAGAGTCTGTGCAGCAAAGAGTAGAGATCTTGCTCTGGACTTAGCATCATGTGATATACGTAAAAACTAGAGCACAACGTAAGAAATGGGATCAGCAGCAATCTCTTTTCGTGCCTTCACCAGAATCTACGCAAGCCTGGAGATCTACCTACCAGTAAATGGGAAATACAAGCAACCACCATGGGGCTTCACTCAGCAAAATTCCAGACTGTAGGGAGGGACTCCTACTCCTCACTATTCAGAGCGTGGTTCAGGGGCCAGCCACATCAGCACCCCTGGGGCACTTGTTAATCAGGGGGACGCCAGGCCCCACCCCAGTCTTCTGCATCAGAATCTGTAATAAAATCTCCAAGTGATTCATATGCACAATTATATTTAAGAATCAAGTTTCTACAGGACAAACAAAACAAGACAAAACAAAACAAAAATGCAAAAACATACACACACACAGAGAAAGAGAGATGGAAGGGGAGCCCAGAGATTCAGAGACTTTTCAACCAAATGGAATGGGTACATGCTGATCCTGATTTGAAAAATAATTATGGGAAATGTTGATATGGATTTTAATATTTAAATCTACTTCTATATTTGAGTTGATGACTAGAATGAATAATGTAAAACTTGTTTAATTAGGAAAATATATAAAATAAATATAATTCTTATAGAGCAGCATTGCTTGTAATTCTGGAAGGACATATGAGGCGAAGTGAAAGCTAACCAAATGCTAAATGACTGGAGGACATTACTGGATAATTTAAATGCTCCTATGTAGAACCCCCCCCCCCGCCCCCATACAATGAATAAGGCAAAAATTTTCATTGAAATGGAAATCAACGGGTCTGTGAAAACCTATTTGCAGCGCTGCTTGGCCATAATGGAGGAATGGGGGCGGCGGTGGTAAGTTTCTCCACTGAGGTAGGTTGCAGGAGAAAGAAGTGATTTGTGTACTGAGTACAGGTGGACTCATCCGCAAAGGGGTAAATAATAATAATAGTGAATGTGCCTTGCTGACAGACTTGTCAGGTGTAAATGCAGGAATGGGTGTGAAAGTAACTTGTAAACTATAAAGCACTAGTCAAATGTTATGTACATTTTTTTTGTCTTTTCTTTTTAAAACCAAGAGGCAATATGGTCAAACAGCATGGATCGGACAGGACACCTAGCTCTGTATCTCAGAGCCTCTCCCTGTGCAACTGCAACAAGTGAATAAGCATCCATAGTCCTAATTTTCTCAGGTGTAAAATGAAGTAATACTAAGGTGGATCCATGTTATTGTCAAAATACTTGCTTTCCCTCCTTCCTCAGGCCCCTTCCTGCTCAGCCCCTGCAGGAGGATTAAAGATCCACCTGCTGATGGTGGTTCTGGCCAAGTGACCCCTCTGATCCAGTGGGCGTGAGAGGAAGTGGCACGGGCTACTTCTTTTTTTTAAAGTTTTTATTAGTTTATTTATTTGACAGAGCCAGAGGGCACGAGTGGGAGGGGGCAGGGCAGAGGCAGAGGGAGAAGCAGGCTCCCCGCCGAGCAGGGAGCCCAACACAACTTGATCCAGGGCCCCGGGATCATGACCTGAGCCCAAGGCAGACGCTTAACTGACTGAGCCACCCAGGCGCCCCGCATGCGCTACTTCCAAGTGGGAGCTTTCAGAGCCGTCACGTAATTCTGCCATCACTGTCTTTTCCTCTCCCGAATGGCAGCCATCCCAGTAAGGCTGCTCTTTGGCGTCCAGACCGAGGGGGACGTGGGCCTGGAGTAGCACGCAGCGCGCATGCGCGAGAAAGCAGCCTCCGTCACAGCCGGAGATCCGGGAGGCCGCTGGTGCTGTGCCATGCAGCAAAAACCAGCGAAGCCCTCCGCGCAGGATTAAAGACTACATGTGATTACGTCCAGAGTTCCTGAGGAATAATAGCGACTACTGTCCATAAATGTTTGTCCCCTTCTGTCCTTAGCATTCATGAAGCTGCCTCCGCCGCTGAGAGGAACGGCCATAGTCGCCCCCCTGGGCCGGTCAGAAACCCAGGATGGAAAGAGCTCGCTTGTTGAGGGACCTCGCATTTACTAAGACTTCCCACATGCTCCAAAAGTGGTAAGTTTTGTTATTTCAGCCTAATAGTCTTACGAGACTGGTTCTGTATTCTCTGTTTTACAAGAAATGTCATCTGTAATATGGGCGAGTAGACGGCATATTGATGGCCCTGGCAAACAAAACAGAACAAACAGAAGCCTCAGACTTCAGTTCTGAGCTAACACCTAAGAAAGAGAAACCAGAACTAACTCGTCTTTGATGAATCACATGCTAGGATGAATTAAATAATTCATACTTAGTATCAGTGCGGTGCTCAAGGACCAATGTCTTTCATTAAACGGCAGGAAGTGAAGACCAAGAAACTCCGAACAGGGATTAGTGAAAGGGAATTAGGTATGAGCGGGCTTTGTTGCACAGTTCACACATACCCACACTCAAACCCACACTGACTAGATCCACAACTAATAATCATTAGTGCAAGATTTGAAGCCAGGCCTGTATGTACATCCACCCGGTAATACAGGTTTCTGGTGGCACAAACAGGACAAATGTTCATCTAGAAAATGTGTTTTTATTCTATTTAAACAACACACTCTTAAACTTTTTTTCTAAAATGTTATTTTACTCCCCAAAGACTTGGCTTATACAATAAAATACTATAGAAAAATAAACACTTATTGTTTAATTCCCTTCCTGCTGACCTTTCTTAGTATAGTAATTACAATACATGCAATTAAGATGGGTCCACTTGAAAATGCTTAGTAACCACCAAACTGTTTCAACAAGATAATGCATTTGATATGTTAGCAGATTGCAGAGTTTTGTCAGCCTCAGTCTGTACTTTCAAAAGTTATGTTAGAATAAGATATAGCCATCTCCCATTTCTCATTTGTGTTACTCCTGAAATCTCCTTTGGGTCCACAACACATTTCTATGCCTAGACTTTGCTTTGGAAGTTTACGCCCATTACATTGCTCTGCCAATTCCAACCTCTCTACACTATGTAATACTTAACATCCTTAATCCAATTTATCTAAAGCATCCAAAGTTACAAGATAATTTACATAAACATTTAGGATTGTTGAATGTGTACCTGTATTTCCTTAAAAGTTTCTTCGGATCAACATACAATTGGAAACATTAATAGTTTTTATATTTTATGCAATGGGAGAATTTGACTGACTTTTTGCTACTTCAAATGAATTTGTTCAAAGTTCTTCTTATACTATTGTTCTTGGAATAATTCTTAAAATAATTTAGTTTCTCTCATTTCACTTACTAATCTTCAAATTTCTGTGTCTTAAAATGTTCCTTACTTAAAATGTTTTAAAATGATCTAACCCATAGGATAATCTTGGAAAACTTGCCTCTCAGTGGGTGTGTGTGTGAATGAGGTAACTCACAGGGGTGTTGGGTGTTGGGTGGTCTCCTTCATCTTCAGGACCATTCTATCACCCAGTCACCTGTTAACTCTTGGGGCTCACACTGAGATAACCAGTCAGCAGTAAAACACCCAGCAGTTATTTCCCATCATTTTCTTTTTTACCAAAAATTTATTTACCAGTTTTATTTCCAATAGATATTTAGGTTTGTCCCAGAATTTTACAATTGTGGAAAAATGCGGGAATGAACAGCACTTAATGCGGTATCATTTGCCAAAGAGCATATACATAGGGTAAAACTCTAGCAGGGACATTTCTGTGTCAAAAGGTGTGTGCATTAAATTTTAAATAGACAGGTCATATTTCCATAGAGGTTGTACACGTATCATCTCCAGAGAGCAACAGTCAAGAATTCCTGCTTCCTGTCTGCTTTACCACCACAGTGTGCCAATAAAATCTTCACCAATAAAAGGGGTTATTTTGTGTTATTTATTTATTTATTTATTTATTTATTTATTCATTCATTCATTCATTCATTCATTCCCTTTGCTGGGTCTAGGCTTTCACTTGAACTAAAATCATGAAAGCAACAAAGCCGAATACCCAGCAGACCATATAGACTCTTTCACATTATCTCAGTGAACCAGTATTTAAGAAGAGTGTGTGGCAAAACAAGCCAACAATTTCTGCAATTCGGACTGAGGGGTAAGAGCTCTCATGTTGGATTTTTAGCTGAGGGGCAACATGGACAAGGAAAAGCGAGAAAAAATTGTTACTTTTGCTGATACCTTGGGGTTGCCCAATTGTTCCTTGCCAAGCTATTTTTCTGATCACGGTTGTCATTTGTCTATTTCCAATGACATCCAGCGGAATCCTGGAGGACTCTCAGTCCGGGATAACTTACGGAGAGAGGACATGCTGGCGGTGCCCCGAAGAAACTGGTGTAAACCGTCATCACTGTCACTGGAGCTGGCGATACTGTTCCTCATTTCCAGCATGGAGATCTGTGTGCACAGGCTGAGCTGGTGTTCCAACTTCTTGGCCTTCTACAAAGCAAAGGTTTCAGATTTCTGAGATCTATGGAACTTAGGTCATATATTCCCTGTAAACAGCATTTAGTGTTTCCTTGAAATAAAAAACTACCAGGTACAGAGTAAGTGGCCAATAAATGTTAGCTATAACTTTTATTATAAGCTATCACTACACATACGTTACAAAAATTTAATACACTCAGTAGCTTATTTATTAATCTGAATAAGCACCACCCTGATTTGATAAACGGCCTAGACAAGAGGACTTTAAGAGAGCACACACCCATGTGCATAGTTTCTGGAGAACGGTACTTATCACAGAAACAATGGTCTGCAATTTCTCTTCTGTCATCATTTTAATTTCCTTCTACGCACATGTGGGGAAATGAAGATCACATTGCAAACTGGAGAAGATCCATACAGCTCTGAAATTCCTAACTGAATCACCACAGGCTCCCTCCCCTCTCTCTCTTGTCACTTATGGGCTTTCTGGAAGGGGGCTTGACAAGAAGGATGTCCAAAACTGGAGGACACCAGCGCTAAAATGCCAACTTCATGCTCACTGGAGTTTGCCAGTGCTTTTCAGTCTGCAGCCTCCCAGCTACCCTACCTTCCTGACCTCCTCGTCCCCCATCCCTGCCTCCAACTTGTGTACCATCTTCCTTAGATTGATTAAAAGACTCTTTATCAGAGATCAGCACCACATCATCACAAATGGAGGTCCCTGACATTTACAGACACCTCACTAGGTAATGACAAATATAATAATTACAAAATATTTCAATGCTCTTGAGAAACGATTCCCTTGGAGGGTCTCTAAATTACAAGCATCCCCACCTTACTTAACATATGATGAATAAATGAAAATTCAGAAAAATATACATTGCATAAAATGAGGTATACTTCACTATACAGAATTGCTTAGCAAAATAAACATGCTCAGAAAAAGTACTTACTTTATCATTTAAGGTGGGATCATTCAATGAGTAGAGCTTATTTGTAATGTCTTTTCCTATAAGATACCTGAATATTTCATATAGAAATGGTTCTGATTCCAGAAAGTAAGTTAATCTTTCTCTTGACCAGCATAAAAATCTGCAGTTATCATCTGCAATGATGGTGACCTGCCCGAGAAACAGACATAGAAAGAAAAAAGTATATCTATGTTTATGAGTTATGACTACAATAATTTTGGGGAAAGAAGAGTAGAATAATTTAGTGGATATTGTTACAGCAATGATTTGTCATATTAGTTAAATTAAAGCAAGATCTATACACACAAGCTTCTATAGCTATTGTAAAATCATATTTAAAATCATTTTAAAACCAAGAAATCTGCAGACCAAAAGCAACTTCTCCAAGTTTTGTTGTTGTTCTGTTTTGTGAGGTCTGGTGTGAGGTCTGGTGCTATAGAGTGTACTAGACCAATGTTCCAATTAGACATATAATTTATGGTTAAATATTTCTTTACACCCTGATGATTACAACAGAGGTTTAAGAATATGGCTTCAGGAAAAAGAACTGAGGTAAGATCCCTGAGGTGAGTTATAGATGAAAGACCTTCTGCTAGCCAGCCTTGCAAACACATACTAGAGAAGGAGAAAACGGACTCATGTGAACTGGTTTTAGAATCCAGGCTATTAACTGAGGAATATGGCTAGTGAGGGTCCTCCTCTCGGTCCTTTTGTCATAGGTATTTCTTGAATGTGACCTTTCAGGATTAGCTCCAGGGTCCTGGGGATTCACACAGAGATCCCCCAGTTAGCTCAGAATTGGGAAACCATATCTTTTCCTTGAGCACTGTTCCACAGGGAAGTGGAAAACCCTGTAATTGCACTGCACAGAACTCAAGATTCTTCAAATAAATCCTTTCTCCAGAGTGAGGAGTTATGCCCTCACAACTCAGTGTCAGGAAGCCCTTCCTCCCATGCAGGTCCCCTGTCATCAATGAGTACTCCTCCGCTGAGCTCCATGTGGCACTCAAATCACTGAACCCACACTCATCTGGGGACATATCTGTCTCCACCGGGCACTCTGAGGGCAGGGACTGTGCATCTTCATGTCTGAATGCCCAGCTTCCAACACAGAGTGGTGCTCAGTGTACATTTATTATACAAAGGAATTAACAAATGAACACAAATACTGTTGAAGGCAAAAATCCATGTTTATATCCTCAATGTTAAACCCAATGCCTGCCCAAGTAAATTCATAAAGGGTTTTTTAATTAACATGAAATCGTTATCTGAGCCTCAGAGCAAATATTTCCAAAGGCACCATTTCCCCTTGGCTTGTCACAAAATTAAACCTAGTTTTGATGGTGAGGGGGTATTTATGTCTACTAAAAGAGAAAATGGAAAACCCAGCTTCGCAACTGATATCAACAGCTGAAAATTGACCTTTAGCAAATTACAGGGTTTGGCTACTTAAAAAAGTGGGTCAGTATTCCTGGAAAAAAATTTTTGCACTTATTTATTATGTAGGAATCTACAAAACAAACACATTTGGATTTAAGAAAGGCATCGCCCGCTCTATGACTCCATAAAAAACTAATTTCTACTCATTCTTTCAACATACATTGTGCACTTACTTCATGCTAGACACTTTCAAAGGCACTGACATTATAATGTGAACAAGGAAGACAAGAGCTTTGCCCTGGGAAGTTTACATTCTAGTGAAGGAAGCTGATAATAAATAAAAAAATACAATACCCTCAGGTGGCAATAAGTGTTTCGACAAATATAGAACAGGGGCATGTGGTAGAGAATCTCCAGGGAGTGACAGTTACACATAATACCCACTCACTTTACATATGTATCGCACTTTTAAACATTTAGGTGTTTTTACATCTGTAAGTAAGTGCCTCAAAATTGCCTTTCAGATAAGGCAAGTAATATTCTTCCTCATTTTTCAGATGCCAAATGACAAGAACCAAAAACTTATTCATGAACACATGTTGATTAATGGTGGAGTGAGTACTTCTGACTTCCAGCCCAGACATATTTTCCCACCAAGCCAAACCCTACCCAATGTGTCCAATATTCAGCAACACGATCACATTGAAAGTAATTTGGCTAAGTGACCACAAGGTCGGCTCAGAGTCCATCAAGAGTCCCTCATACAAAGAACTGCAGAACACGATGTCATGAAGCCTAGATTCTAGTGGAGGAAGCTGATCTTTACTTATTAGTAAAGACATCTGACCCTCACTATCCCCCAATTTTTTTTTTTAAGAAGAGAAGTATAAGGTCAAGTCAGTACTGAGGAGTTACCAGAAATACTGAGATGGGTAAATAAATGCAAGACAGCTGAATAATATTCTACAGGAGTAATTTGAGAAAGGTGAGCACTGGTACTCGCTATGGCATAGACCTGTAACCAAGCACTGAAGAACGGGTTAGGAGTTGGAGGTGCCTTCATTTGGCAAAGAGGTCATCCGTGCACATATAAGCCATGTGCAATGGGGGAAGAAGTTAAAAGAGGAGTTGGAAGTCATCCAGGAGAAAAAGGAATTGTACCTAGGTGACACATAATGCATTTAACTTCTTTTCAACCATTCCAGTAACCTCAAGTTTCCACAGAGGCAATGACACTTCTGATACTATCATTTGCTTAACAAATACATTTCTTATTGATGGTTGAAAAATACTTTAAACCTGTTTAAATTATTATTAAATTTAGATTTAACAACAGTATTCAAATAATAAGCTATACCTACAGTATGTACGAGTAACTTGCAAGTCCCTAAGTGCAGGCATTTAATTGGAAGTACGGAGTTAGCATATTGACTGAGGTCATTTTACACGATGGCTAATGCTTCATTTCTGCCAAATAGACATTTGTGTTTAATGATTTCCTGTCACAACAGCCAAGTAAAACATATTTTAATGAGGAATTTCTATAAAGCAATATAAGAATTTTTAAAGCTTCTGTAAAATAAATTTGCTTCTTAAGTCATTAGGGTACCTCAGCAGTGCCATGCTTCAGCTCTGGAGAATTTTACTGAGGAAATAAAAGCAAACATGGCACTGGGAGATACAAAAGGATTTCTTTCAGTGAGAGAACTGGACTAAGTGTTTGTGATCAGGTTTGCCTTGATTACATCAAGGCACTAGGCCTGTCCCTCCCTTTAGATTCTACACCTTCACAGAATGGGAAGACATTACACAAGAACAAGGGTGTCTGAGAGAATTGCCAAATGTGTCAGGATTGGCAAGAGCAGCTCAACAATATGACTGGTTGACTGTCCTCAGGGGAGGATTTGTTATTTTCTTCATGTATCACATAACATTTCGCACTTCAGGAACACAAAAATGTCCTAGGACTGCTCTATTCAACCAATGCTTAGAGTTCTCCAGAGCACTAATATACAGTAGGGTCAAAGTTGGCCAATTAAAGTGCTTCACAGCTTAACCAAAAGATTTACTTAACACCAAGATCAGGTTTGGTTTAAGCACAGGTGGAAATTTAATGCTCATTTACTTCATGAGGGCTGGGATCTCCAAGACATTCTTCTTCCCTTAAAGTCAATAAAGCTTTGGGTTTCAGACTTCACAGCACAGGACGTGCAACCAACCAGGGGCAAGCAATAGTGGGAAATAGAATACAAAAGATAAATGGGAAAACGGTAAAGCTCACTTGACATAAAACAACGGCACAAAGAAAAAGAAAGCAAACACGAAAGACTACTTCCACCTTTTGTAATAAAGATACCCAAGGTTCTATCAAGAGTTCTAAGCAGCAACTTTGGTGGGTAAGTACCAAGATGGCTATAAGCGCCTCTCAGGCATCTGGGAGTTCAAGTTCAGAATCGGTTTCTCAGCCCTGTCACTGCGCCTGTCGTAATCGTCACACATATACCCAAACCACATTTGCTGTGCAATCTCGAGAGACGGTCATTGGGCCCACTTGCCTTTCTTTTCTCCTTCCACCTTATTCTATAATTCATTAGCACCCCTACCAAAGATGATTTAAAGAAATAAAAATTTGAAGGAAGGAGCTCCTTGTCAGAACACTTTTAATTGTTCAGAATTAAAGAAAAATGAGACTAGCAGGTGAAAAGCATGGAGGTGGGGAAGTCTGACCACTGACACTTTCAAATGTCCTCTGCTATGGGCACAGGTAGTGAGACGTTAGAGCGGGTGGCATGTTTCATTTGGGAACTTGCTTCAGAAAGAGGCACTACGTACTTCTACACAGATGTGCAATGGCTATTTTTACTCTTGAGTATCTGTCAATGGGAACATTTTGTAAACAATCAAAACACAATCTCTCCCAAGGGTTTGCTCTGATGGAGCCTGCTCCAACTGTGCAGGACCCAGGTTCCACGATGCTAAAGTAGTTTTTATCCATTGACCAATCAGAAGACGCCACACCACACTCTGCGCAGACAAAAGGTGACTGGTGTTGGAAAGGCTGAATAAATATCCTCTCCCAGCTACGGTACCTCGATCTGGGCCATGATTTTGGAATAGCCACAGCAATTTTCAGGAACATTTCTCAACTACCAAATCCCAACCCCTAGTCCCCAAGAAGAAACTGCAGCTCGTAGTAGGAATTCCTTTTTGTTAACTTAATCAAAATATTAATTTGAAGTCCAGTGGAAAAGATAGTACCTGTTCATATCCCTGGCCTCTCAGGGAGCGCTTGTTTCTAGAAACGAAGGGGGCTCAGTTTCCACCCCCTCTCCAAATTCCAGTCTCTTTGGGGTTATAATGAGACTGAGTTATTGTGCAACGCCCCTTGCTACTCTAGACAGAGAAACGGATCAAAAGATAAATGGGCTTTGGAAGAAGAAATTGTAAGGGGGGCAGAGGAAAGAAGGAGAGAGGGAAGAAGTGGCTTTGTACTAGTTTGTAGATGGTGGTACAGTAAGAATGTAAGTCTCAGTGCACAGCTGACCCTCACAAACACAAGGTGAGAGTGTAAATTCGAGAAGCCACGAGATAGCATTAGCTTTCCACTTGTGTATCTTAACCTCAGTCTGCTTGGGAACAGTACTACACCCAGTTAATGAACTTACATGAGACCTTGTAGTAAATGCACATAACTTTCACAGGTTGTGTGGTTAGTCAGACCTGCTACTCAGGCAGAATAGGAGTGGGGTAGGGCTCCAACCATCGTATATAAACTCAACTCAACCGTATGTCTGTAAATTTTCCCTTTTATCTTCATGTGGTCTCCCAGATTGTATGGTGCCTCAAAATGGGACTCAAAAATAAGATGTGTCATCAAGAAACACTGGCATTTCCTCCCCAGGTGATAACATCCCTCCTATTCCATTTCCTACCTATACATTTACACTCTTGCTCAGGATCTTCTCAGGCTATTTCCTTACTGCTGTTTATCTAGAGGCTGAGAGCAAAGGAAACTCTCACCCATTTTCTTGGTTACTTTCCTATCAGTCAAGTGGGGAATAATATAGGAGGGCTGGACACTTACAGAAAGAATCAAAACAAAGTGCCACATAATGGAGCGAATTTCAGCTATGAAGAACTTCATCCTTTGCCCTTAAAGTATTCATTAAAAATAAAAGAGTAAAGTGATTAATTTTTTCATAAGGATTAACAAAAGAAGATCTCTAAGGTAAAGGCAGCTTCTGTTTTTTTCCCAACAAAAGTAACGAATTACATGTTTTAGGAACACTGATTATCCACAACTGACATTTTCCTTTCTTCTCATAATCAAAGCACTATATGTTTTCTACAGAAAAATTATAAAAATTCCAATAAACCAAAAGGAAGAAAATTAAAAAACAGTCAAACTCACAACCCAGAAATAAGTGTTAACACTACGGCCAAAGTAGGATACATCTTTCTAGACCTCTTTTTATGCATGCATAGATACTATTTTGTTTAAGTTTTATGAAAATGGGATCATGCTATATGTACCATATGGAAATCTCTTTTTTCAATAAATCACTTTTCTATTAATATCTTCTGAATATCAAATGAGACACGAACTAGTTCCAATCTTCTGAAAATCATGATGAAACATACCTGGAATTTTTCACCTTTGTGCATCTGAGTTGATCTAAATTCAGGAGAATCTATAAAGGCACAGGGGTAAATGTTATGCAGAAAATGTCCTCGATAGGAAACCTTCATTCTGATAACAGAAATTAATGTTAATAAATGCATAATATTTCCACAAATAACATGACGATCCTTAATCTAATGGGTTGGTATTTTGTACTAAAGTTTTAAAGACTCCACAGAGGACAAACATAAGTCAAAGCATAAATATTTACTTCAATATAAATTTCACCAACAAGAAAAAAAAAAAAGACAGGTTCCACTATTGAGCAGACATGTGCCTTCCAATGGTTATCACTGCTCATATAGCTAGAGTGACCATAAATTTATTACTCAAAATCAGATACTTTTGAGAAGGAAAGGGCTGGTATTAATAATTATGTCAGAACAGTATATACTGGCTCTCTCCTCAGAAGGCTAATATTCCTAGAAGTTATGTTTTTGTGATATTCAAAAATAAATCACCTGTGAAACATGCACAAGCTTTTGGAAGTTTAATGCCTAACTCAAACCTACTTCAATGTTGACTCATTAACTCTAAAAAAAGGGTCAATAAAGGTTCAAAATGTTCACAGGTGGAAATCCTAACATCCAAAAGATTCAGAGTAGTCAATTCTATGTAACTCTAACCTGTTACTCGGTAGTATTCGAAAATACAGTTGTAACATGGGATTTCATCACCAACAAACCCTGTGACCTGATGATCTGTATCATTCCCTTCTAGTCATTTCCTACCCAGGGGACATGCGAAGATTCAAGGCGAACTGGGAATTTCAATTTCTGGAGAGCACTTACTTCCCCTTCAGGAGGATACTCAGACGGTCGTCAACTGAGGTTTTATCCTCTGCAGCATACGTCTGGCCCTTTTTTAAGGTTTGGATCATACAAAACTGGCCGGTTAATCTTTTGAACAGATCTGGAGGCACACGGAGTGGTTCAAACAATCGGCGGTAGATGCCACTGAGCTCCTTCTCAATCTTTACCTGAAATGCAGCAATGACCGGATGCTGCCATAACACAGCAACAGCAAAACACTGGCTTCTGCCATCTCAATACGGGTTTGAGAAGAAACAAATCTGCAAGATGCACCGTGGCCCTTCTGCATTTCAGTCAATGGACTCGTACCCAGACAGGAAGTGGGGACAGAAGTTTAGATGCTCAAAGGGCACTTTTGCAGTTAAACAACTCTAAGAGCATATGGAAAAGATTTGCACTATTGATCACATCTCTTCCCATGCGCTGCAGAACAGCTGTGGAGGTTTTGAACGTTAACCACAACATAGACCTTTCCAATCTTAGCATTTCCTGTAAATAACACGAAACATTTTTGTCTTTATAACAATTTTGTTTCACAGAAAGAAATCACGTGAACTTTTCAATGTTATAGCAAAACAATAAACACATAAAGTAGGAATCAACTTGGGAAAAATTTATGAAAATACATGCATTAGGCATTTTGCCTATTGTAAGTATTGTTTAATGCATCAATTTAGGAAAACAAACATCCACAGCTGCAATCATTGCTTCTGATTTATTTATTCTGAAGCCAAGTGAAGAGAGTAAAAGGGTTTCTGTGCAGCAATTTCATCTTAAAGTAAACTACTCTGTAGAATGAGAACCCACAGAATTAAGTCTGGCTACTGGAGGAAGGGAAAAGCAAAATGGCTGAATCACCTCTGCTGTCAGACAAGACCCAGATCACACGCCATATTTGGGCCCAGCATTAGTCTGGGAAAACTGTATAGCAGGTGAATGAACTTTGGGGTTCAAATGATCATCCATCCCAATGAAATCTCTGACAGTCACACCATAAAGCTTATAGATCCAGATAACGATAACCACTCAGACGTCACTATAGCCTTTGCAATGCTCTTGCAGTCTTTCATTTTAACAAAGAACCAGCATTTATATTTTTCAAAAAAGTGGGCTTATAATGTGAGAAGAAACAAAAGCACAGATACTGTGTGGGTGTTTTACCTGATGCTCCTACCATCATCGCATCAGCAACTTCTGAACCTTATGTTCAGAACTTGGGGTGCCAGCAAGTTCTGATATTCAGAAATTGTAACCCTCATTATCACTACCATCTACCTCTTCTACTTCAGAGTGCTAGTAATGAGTGTTTAAAAGAGTTTATTCACAAATATGTCCCACTTTCAAGATACACACTAGCCAATGTGGCCTGCTAATGAACACAGGAACTGAAAGATCTATTGACTCAAATTCATAATCTGCTCATTCTGCAAGTCTTAGCTCAAGTCCCAATTCCTTCATGAAGCCTTCTTAATTCTTCTTGTGAAAGCAGTCACTCATCAAATATTTTTTTGAGCACTTGTTATGTGACAATCATGGTTGACAGGAATGCGGAACACAACTGTAAGGTGGGAGATGATATTATCATTCCCAACTATTTGCTGCTACCATCCCCTGTAAAAGGATTATCCATCCCCTTACCCCAGCCTATTCCCACACTATCACGCTTGACATTGTCATTTGCTTTAGCCAATGGAATGTGAGCAAAAGTGACGTATGCTCCTTCTGTGCAGAAGTTTTAAGAGACACCAGGTCTTTCTCTTTTGTTCTCTTGTACTTCTTTCTCTGCCATGAGAATGCATGTCTAACCAGAACCTGCTGCTTCAGCAGAGACCCTGAAATGAAGACACAGCACAGAATCACAGTTGACACACAATTGCTAGAGCCCACCTATAAGGTGGGTGAGAAAAAGGGCCTGTCACTGTTATTTGTCACTGAGATTTTCAGGTTGTTTATTACACGGGGTAACCTAGAGAAAACTAATACAGTAAGCAAAACAGACTGGGTGGCAACGTTTGAGGAGGTTACAATCTAGTAGAATGCCTATTACATGTATCATTTATATCATTCAAATTATCGTTTCCTGTGAAATGTCTTGTTTTCTAATAGTTTTCTGTGCACATGTCTGGCTTTGAATATAAGATGAGGCCCTTTACATTACTGAATAATTGTGTGTACTTTGAACCATTAGTAAACAATGTGGGGAAGGATTTCTAGAAGTCACACAGCTTTCTTATCCTATTTACACCTTTTTGGTCTTAGAATGACCAGAAACACAAGAAGATAAATCAGAGTTGAAAAAAAAAGTTAAATACTAATGTTTTGGCAAAACCCTCCCCAGATGACGATTTCCTTAAATGAATATTTTGGGCATAATGAGAAAAAAATAAAGTCATTACATTTACAAAATAGCAGGAACTATTTGTAAATCATTAGTATGTTCAAGGAAGTTGCCTGTGAGTAATTAATTTTACAGCTGGGCAAAGATATTTCCAAGTGACATTTAAATATCAATAGACAAAAGAAATAATGAAGTTCTATGACAAAAAATGTCCTTTCATGTCTAAATTGTCTTAATGATGTAAAAAGTTTAAAAAACTCATTTGTAGGGGTGTCTGGGTGGCACAGTTGGTTGAGCGCCTGACTCTTGGATTCGGCTCAGGTCTTGATCTCAGGGTCGTGGGATGGAGCCCTGTGTGGGCTCTGTGCTGAGTGTGGAGTCCGCCTAAGACTCTCTCTCCCTCTCCCTCTGCCCCTCCCGCCTGCACTCTCTCTCTAAAATAAATAAATACATCTTTAAAAAAGACTCATTTGTAGAACAAAGTTCATGGTGTTCAAATATTTCACTTTCAGACATACATAAACAAAATCAGAGAAATGATATTAAAGGGACTAAAGATGTTAGATGTTCATTCTCAAGTCTGAACAAAGCACTTTAAAAGTTTTTTGACTTTAAAATCTCTTCCTTATTAATGAATTTTAGTAATTACCGGTCTTTTCTTGTACAAAAGATATGACAGATGCAAAATGTTGACACCCAGGAACACAGAGTTCCAGATCATGATATCCAAGGCACATCGGTAGAGAGTGGCCCAGACAATATAAAGGGTGCATCCTGTTGAATAACAAAGTCAATGTGTTAGATGTCTGGAATAGCGTCAGCATGTAGCTTAATAAATTTGTTATTCTCTGTATATATATTAAAAAAACCCCAAACACATTTTAGAAATACTTAAGCCAGGGGCACCTATGTGGCTCAGTTGATTAAGCGTCAGACTCTTGATTTTGGCTCAGGGCAAAAACCCCCCACCCCCCCCCCCCCCCCCTGCACTTCCCCCCCCCAACCCCAGCACCCCATAGAACTTGATTGGGATTCTCTCTCTCTCTCCCTCTGCCCCTCCCCCTGCTTGTGCAAGTGCACTCTCTCTCTCTCTCTCTCTCTTTAAAAAAAAAAAAAAAACCTAAGCCAAACATCACATTAAGTTCCATTTTGTTTTTTGTCTTATTACCACAAAAGAAAAATGTGCTTTGTTGCAGAAAATTTATATAGAAAATATTTTTTAAAGGGGAAAAAAACCTACCACTTAGAGAAAACCACTGTTGATATTTAATACTTCCTTACTGTCTTGATGTATTTTTACCTGATGGCAAACCTACAGTATATAAAAATTTTAAAACCCACTTTTACTTATTTTACTTATTGTGGTAATTTCCCTATTTTGTTAAAATTCTTCATATACATAGTTTTTAATGACTGTAACTGATTAAGCCCTAATTTAACCATTTCCCAACTGGTAAACAGATGAGATTTTTTTGGGTGTAAATTTTTGATACATCGCCAAAACATCTTTATACATTAAGAATTAATGTTTTTCTGACTATTTCCTTAGGGTGGATTACCTGACAGTAAGTGAAGGAAATGAACTTTATAGCTTTGATGAGACTGAAGAATTGTTTCCCAAAGGTATATAGATTATTTGTAATCCTACTAGTTGGGAATGCCACTATCAAGTTGTTAATATTACAAAATTTGAAAAGTCTTAATTTGATACTGAGGAATTATGTGTTTTATTTTGCATTTCCATGATTATTGGTGAACCCAAATATTTTACCAAAATTTTCTAGCCATCTGAATTTTTCATTTGATGATTTTCCACTCACCTATGGAAATCTTGCTTTTTATCAATTCTCTCACTTTAGGAAAAATATCCCAGTTCTTTTTGATCCATTTTTGGTGGGAGAGTCAATATACATTTTTAATTTAAAATAAAATTATCAATATGATACAAATATATCAACAACATACATGCACATAAAAGCTAACCTCCCACATTAAAAAGTTATCCATTTGCAATTTTTATTTCATCAGAATGATCTGGGGCATCTGAGCAGACCAAAATGTAAAACTTTAGAAGTTTTTAAAATAATATTTCATAGCAAATTCTTTTGAATTTTAAAATAGTATTACTTAAAGAAGACAGGGGAAAAATAATGCTTCAACTGACTGGGAACATGAGGACATGAATTATAGCCCTGGTTTGGCCACATTCTGTCCGTCTTAATTTTGGATGAGTCATTTAACTTCTCCAGGTTTCTTCTTGGTCGGATTAGATGATCTCCTTGGTCTGTCCTACCTCTAAAACTGTGTCTTAAAATTTATAATTAGCAGCGTGCCTGGGTGGCTCAGTCGGTTAGGCATCTGCCTTTGGCTCAGGTCATGATCCTGGCACCTGGGATCAAGCCCTGCCTTGAGCTCCCTGCTCAACGGGGAGTCGCTTCTCCCTCTGTCTCTGCCCCTCCCCCACCCCTGCTCCTGTGCGTGCCCCCACTCTCTCTCTTTCAAATAAATAAATAAAATCTTGAAAAATTTATAATTAGCCTTTGCCTTTTTATAGGGTGTGGGTTTGTCTTGTTTTTCATTCAACACTGTCATGCCTGCTGCAATCCCTACCTGCCTCAGAGGTAACACAGAAGTCCCACAAGCTGCCTTCTATCTTCCCTTCCAGCCTCTTCCTATTCTATCTATCTATCTACTTATCTATCTACTGTTTATTCATTTTGAGTATAGTTGATGCATAATGTTACATTAGTTTTAGGTGGACAACATAGTGATTCAATATCTCAACACATTATGCTCTGCTCACCACCAGCGTGGCTACCGTCTGTCACCACACAACACTATTATAGTATCACTGGCTATATTCCCTACGCTGTGCCTTTTATTCCCATAACTTATTCATTCCATAACTGGAAGCCTGTCTCTCACTTCCAGGCTTCACTTTGCACATTCCTTGTCATTTTTCATGTGTTTCAGACATAATGGGTCACTCTTCATTCTCCCTCAATATGCCGAATTTCCCCCTCCTCTGTGCCTTTTACCTGGATACACACACACTCACACGCAGAGAAGCCCTTCCAAAAGCCAGCTCCAGTGTCATCTCCTCAGTGTGACCTTGTTCTGCCTTCCTGCTGAGCCCATTACCCTCTCTCTTTCTCCCTGGCCCTGGGTGCAACCTGCATCACAGCATCCAACACCGCACGCATGACCGCCCATCTGTTTCTCTCCAGCCCCCCCCAAGTATCTTTTTCAAAGATGGACACTGCCTTCTTCAGTCTTTGCCTGACAAATTATAGGTGCTCAAAAATGCACCTGAATAAATAAATCACCAAAGAAACAATCACATAGAGCGTAATTTGTCAAGAATCAGCGGCTAAAATAATTCATTCAATTGTTTTGGCATTTTGATGTGAATCAAGCTAACCTGCTTCATCAGGATTACTGGAGCCCTCAAAAAAGTTTTATTTGAACTATGGTGTCTGGGAAATTACTTTTGTTCCCAGTGTTGCATTATAGGCCATAAGAAATGCCTATTTAAATAATAGTGGTTAAGACTGGATAGTACTTACTATGTGCCAGGCACTATTAGAAGTCAAACATCATACATACACATGTGCACACACACACACACACACACACACACACACTCATTTAATTCTTACAACAACCCTAGGAGGTGGTATTATTTTAACCCTTATTTGACACGTGGGAAAACTAAGGGGTAGAAAGGTTCGATCCCCTGCCCCAGTGACACAGTTAGCAAGTGGTGGAACCAGGATTTGGATCACACACTCCTACATACAAATGGAGTTTTTGATATCTGGAAAATCTAAACAATATAGAAAACACACACAGTCATGGGGCGCCTGGTTGGCTCAGTCATTAAGCATCTGCCTTTGGCTCAGGTCATGGTCCCAGGGTCCTGGGATCGAGCCCCGCATCAGGCTCCCTGCTCGGTGGGAAGCCTGCTTCTTTCTCTCCCACTTACCCTGCTTGTGTTCTCTCTCTGGCTGTCTCTCTGTGTCAAATAAATAACTAAAATCTTAAAAAAAAAAAAAAAAGAAAACACACACAGTCTTCTCTAAAATAAATAAGGGCATGTAAAGGCCTACGTTGCAAGTTACCTGATATATGTACTGCTAATTTGCCAACAGAGACCTATATTTTTGGTATGCTATAGACCTGACAAGAAATGCCCTGAAGCCCCCAACACAAAGCCTATCTGATGCCAGTTCCAGAGAAGTTACAAACGTCTTGATTAGGTAGGTATTCTTACCTATAGTTAACATTCCCCTAAGGAGTATCATATGAAGGTGAAGAGTAGTTGGAATAACCAACCCAATTGTGAAAAAAATATTTGCTACATGAAAAACTAGGTGATGTATCTCTCTCCAGTTTTGACATGTGGTCTCATTGGAAGGCACAGGTATGATACTTTCTAACTCGGGTGTAAAATCTATTGCAGTTGATTCTGTCAATGGGCTGGACTCGGTATAATTCATCTTGAAAATCCCTGTAAAAACAAAGAAACAAGAGGACAATCATAAAAATGGCAGCTGTATCTTACTACCCCTATAGGCATTGTATCAAAATGATTTCTGTGAACTAAATGTTGGTAGATAGACTTTTCTGGTGCTTATGAATTCGACCCGGGTTTGAACCCTACCAGTCACATATTAAGTGTTATTACCTGTTAAATGATGACAGTAATACCTCATTTGACTTTCTAATGAAATATATAAAATATTTAGCATAGTGCACAACTATTCACTGATATATATATCTGCAAATAAACGTACATGGTGGGGGAAAGAGGAATGAGAAATTAACTAGTCTAAAAGACAATCACCAATGTTCATAAACCACAGCAATTACAGTCTTCCATCACATTCTCACTATGACACTGAATCCAAACACAGAAAAAAGGATTGGAAAAACTGATTTTTTAAGTACTTTCAAAAAAATTAACCCTCTCATATTTACTATTTGAAGGCTTAGGATATTTAGAAGGCTCTATTTATATACTGTCATTAAATCATTGTATCATATGTATATACATTCTATATTATCATATATACACATAATAAATACATTACTAATCATTTATATATACACAGAGAGATACAAAATTTACTCTTCCTTCCATTATCCAATTTAAATCTCTACTTTCTTTCCCATAAAAACTCTACTAGGTAGCATGTTACGAATTAAAAAGTAGTAAACTTGTGGTTTACTTATATGTAGGAGAGGTAATGAATATACATTCAACTATTTAATATTAAAATCTGTAGCAAATACATTTCAAAGAGTACACATTTTGCACATGCTTACCTAAACCTTAACACAAAGTGGCACCATTTCCTAACTAAATTACCTGTCCTCTACCTCTGGTTCTTAAAAAACTCTTTCTATTATTAATTATACAAATTGGTCTCTGACAAAAAAAACCATGTAGGTTTACAGATTATATGAATTATTCCATTTCAGAAAAAGAATTCCAAATGGGGACCAAAAAAATCTTTAAATTTAATCTAATAATATGTCTTTCCATAATAAGGTCACACAATTAACCTTATTTTTCCATTCATTTTTTTTCATCATATCAAAGTAAAGGTTTTAGGTGGTAGAATAATTGGTACAGATTGGGCATTTTGAAAGGATGTTATTAGACAAATCTGAAAGAATTCTATATCTCTTAAGATGATAAAAAAAAAGGTCCATGCATTACAAACTATGAATGAAATGATTGAGTCAATTAAATATCTCTTCATATAATTCTGAAATAGTTCATAAAGATAAATAGTTGACTTAGATATTGATTTTCTGCAAAAAGGAAAGAAACTACATAAATTCAACCACTTTCCAAATGTTTAAATCAATAAAAATATAAGCCTATTGGGGTGAGAGATATCATTATTTGAATAATTCCATTTATAAAGTTTGCTTTCAAGGACCAAATGAGAATTAATCCTATAATTTCTGCAGGAGGGTGAATGATATTCAAGGTCCTCTATCACTCACAAACTAGTGTCAATGTCAGCTTATGCATTAGCATTACCTAAACTAATAATAACTACATTTCTATGGCACTTTAGAATATGCTTCTACTTCCATTGTCCTATTTGCTTTTCTAACTATCCTGTGTTCTCTATGAGGCAGAGGTGATGTCATATTCATCTATGTATACCCAAGGCCTAGACTCTGCAGAGAATGCCAGAGGTGAAAGCCATACAGAAGGGACACAGACATGACAAACATTTTTAGAAATCACTTCAGTCTCTCCAAACCTCAGTAGTAAAGACAGGAAAGTGCCCAGCGTTGCTGGGACTAAGAAAGTCAAGTTCTATACCAAAAGCCCTGGGGAGCCACATAAGTTAAGGAAAGTCACTTCCGCTCCTTGGGTGGGCTTCTTCCCGGGAATAGAGGTAGCTGGACTAGATGGTCTTTGAAACCCCTTCAAGTTTTAATAGCTTGAGGCTCTAATACACATTTATATAATAAGTTAGTCAATACATATTCCCCTTCATATCCACCCAGTTACACCTGTATTACCAACTAATCCACTCTAGCTCAATTTCAGGCTTTTAAAAGTTCTTCAAGTGGCACTAAAGGTACCAACTTCTGCTCCAAGAGAAATGATAGGAAAACTACGATCTACTGACACAAAAACCAGGGAAATAGCAATAGGAATTTTTTTTTAAATTTTATTTATTTATTTGACAGAGAAACACAGTGAGAGAGGGAACACAAGCAGGGGGAGTGGGAGAGGAAGAAGCAGGCTCCCCGCCGAGCAGGGAGCCCGATGTGGGGCTCGATCCCAGGATCCTGGGATCATGACCTGAGCCGAAAGTAGACGCTTAACGACTGAGCCACCCAGGAGCCCCAGCAATAGGAATTTTTAAAAGGTGGGATCATCCTACAACATATTGATGCACCACATCTTATTAAAGATATAGGTATTTATATACATATTTTATTTTCTATATGTATTACAGCTTGTAGAATAGCTAACATTGTATAATACATTTATTATATAATTTGTTATTTATTTGTATATCTATTATTTATCTATGTGTATTTATCTCTATGTCAATTTTGAAATGCCAGTTACCTATTGTCAATTATATTGACTGGATTTTACTAGTTTCGGCTCCCTTTGATCACTTTTAATGGATTTAAGTCGTTTACACTGAACTATCCTTATATCCACAATGAGTCTAAGGAGGACGGCTAGACTGAAAAACTGGTAAACGTTCAGGTTAATTTTGACTGAATCAAGAGAAATTTTCTTTCTCCTATTAGTTCTTCAGAGTCTAATTCCTTTAATTACCTGCTCTGGTAAAGTCCTGTTTATCTATCCCTTTCCAAATAGGTGTCTGTAGGATTAAATAGCTACATGGTGAAACTAACATTAACCCTTCATCAAACTACAAAAATGAAAAGGCAGCAATGAGCAAAAGTCGTGCTGGCAGACTTGATTCATTCTGCAAATCGAACTGAACCTTTGTACATCCGCGGAATGGCAAAGGGTATTACGTTGCCAAGAGTCTTTTCGCACTTATTCTTGCTTCAAAGCAAGCAGTTTCTGGGACGTGTCTGGCCTACAACACGTTTCCCAATGCCTCAGAAACCAGGGCGCGGGCGGGTAGCGAGGTTCACGGGTTCCCCAGCCATCGGTTCTCCCCAGGGAACCCGCTCACCTCGCTCTTTAAAGGAGAATCAGTGTCTACTGTTCCTCTTGACTCGAACGCTCGGGCCCCGAGGGGTGTGCAATGAGCGCCGTGCCCGACCTGGCAATCCCAGCGCCGGGCCGGGGCAGGCCACACAGTGCGCCCGGCTGCGCGCAGCCTCAGCAGGAGACCCGGCGGCCCTATAGCGGGCGAGGAGGAGCCTTTAGTGGGTTAGGGGCCGGGAGCCCCGGGCGTCCAGCCGGAGGAGGAGATGCCGAGCTCACCAATGGCTTGCCCGAGGCAGAGCGCGGGAACCGGCACCCGAGGGGGCTGGAGCGCCCGGGGACCGTTGGCGCTGCCAGACCCGTGTTGCAACAGCTGACACCTGAGGGTCTGTGGCGGTGGACCCCAGACGCGGGAGAAAGGCGGCTTCCAAGAACAGGGAACCCCGCGAGGGCTCGACCAGGGAGGAGAGGGCACGGCTCCCGGCGGCCCGGGCGCGGAGAACCCGCAGCAGCCTCGGGGGCTGACAAAGTTGTTCCCAGCGGAGCAGCGGTCCAACTTTGCTTCCCGATTTAGCCCCGGGAGCCTGAGGCTGCAAATAGCCGGGCGCCTGAGGCTGCAAATAGCCGGGCGCGCGGGGGGAGCCGCCGGCAGCTACGCCTCCCGCTCCTTACCTGGCTTGTCCCTGGCACCGAACCTGGGCGGTGCTGGCCAAAGTTTGGGGAGACAGAGGCAGGGCGCGGGGACAGCGACGCGGCGGCTCGACGGGCGGCCGAGGCGAAAGCCTCAGCGGATCGCGGGTCCGGAGCCTCCTTGGCTAGTGCCGGGTCCCCGCGCCGGCAGCGGCTTTGACTAAAATAGGCATCGCGACGGTGGCTGCCCGGGCTGGGGCTGCACCGCGCAGGCGCCCGCCGCCCCGGCGCCCCCCGGCGGGCGGAGCCCGGGGCCTCGGCCTGACTCCCCGCCCGGCTGCTCCAGCTCCCCCGCCGCGTCTGCACCACCGTGATCAGTTTGAAACACCCGCTTTTTTCTTTCCCCGTTTTCTCTCTACTTCTCGATTCTGTCCTTGTTTGGGCATCCGTGGGGGCGGGGGGGGGGCGGGCAACATCTTAGGACCAGCGGCGTTGGTGGCTCATCTCCATGGGGATAACTCCAGCAGTAGGATCCCAGCAGAGAGATAAAGCAGGATAAAAATGAGAACTAGAATTTCATTCCCCTCAAAGTCGGACGACCCACTTGCATAACTCCTTTCTGGGACACTCGCTCGCATCTCAGCACCAGCAGGAAGGGCCAGGAGAGCGCGCAACTCAGCTTCCGAGCCTTGCGGCGGAGGCTGGCGGGTTGGCTCACACTGACGCAGGACACCGTCCTCGGGAACCCGGCTAGGGGTCGGCACAAGCCACCCAAGCCAGCCCAGTTGCTGCGGGGGCCACGCGGGAGAGACTTTTGACACAAGCCACTGTTTGTTTTCAAAGAAGGAGGGTACTTATCCGAAATGTGCATTCCCGTGGCGGTTCAGGGCCCTCCACTTAAAGCGAAGCTCCACCAGAAATTGCCAAGTGAATTTGGTAGATTTGGGACCATAAGTTGGAAAACAAGATATGAAAGTATGCTCCAATCAATCTTTACTATTCATTGAGGACACCTATTTTGGGTAAGAAATGCAGGGCAAATTAATGAAGAGTTGGCATGGGCGGAAGGGTTGGAGGACAAAAGAGGAAGGAGGTTAGATGGACATTCAGTTTCCACTCGAAATGTCCCATTGTGGGATACAATTTGTGCCGAATATTAGAGTATGAGGTCGATTGTGCGTGCCAAACATGATCTAAACATGAAAAAGACAACAGGTACATTTATCAGGTAGGTACCTAGAAGTGCACACTCGCCAAATCCCTCCAGGGAAGGGGCAGGGCCACACAGTGTTCAAGAACATGGGGCCTAGTGCTGGACAGGCTGGGTTTGAAACCGGTCTCGGCCACCAGCTATCTGTGTGACCTTGGAAAGTTACTTAGCTTTTCTGTGCTTCGGTTTCCTCTTTTGTACCATGGGGATGATGATGATAACGATCATGATTGCACCTATGTCTCATAGGAGTGTTTTGAGGACTAAATGATTTAATATATGTAAAAGGCTTAGAATGGGATGTGGTACATAGTAAGTTCTATGTATATGAATATACATTATACTGATAAGCTCCTTCTCTAACATGTTTGAAATTTGTTATAACTAAACAAGGTTAATTTTCAGGGCTACTTCTTCAGAGTCTGTTTCTTTCTAGGTGCTCTGTCAGCCAATTGGTAGCTACCACTAAATACATTTTAAGATGTAGGTACAATAATAAATGTGCACAAAGATTATGCATGGATATGCATTGGAGAATAGCTTATAATAAAGAACAGTGGAAATAAGCTAAATTCTAACCATAGGGGACTAAGTAAACTATAGAACATCCAAACAATCTTGTTCTAAGCAGCCAAAAAAAAAAAAAAGCTGTAGAGGGGCTCCTAGCTGGCTCAGTCAGTAGAGCCTGCCATTCTAAATCTTGGGATCGAGAGTTAGAACCCCATGTTGAGCCTGGAGTCTACTTACAAAAATGTTTTGTAGGAATATTAGAAATATAATAATGTGAATTTATTATATAGAACAGAGGTTGGTAAACTGGGCTATAAAGGCCCAGCCCACTGTCCATTTTTGTACAGCCCAAGAGCTAATATGACTTTTACATTTTTTATCAGTCGAAAAAAATCAAAAGAAGAAGAATATGTCATGACGTGTGAAAATTATATGAAATTCAAACTCAGTGTCCACTGAGTTTAATAGGAACCCAGCCATACTCACTCTCTTATGGCTGCTTTCGTGCCACAAAGGTAGTGTGGAGGAGTTCCACCAGAAACCATAAGCCCAGTAAGGGCTAAAATAGTTACTTTCTAGTTCTTTCCTCTTGTCCCCTGATACAGAGTATACTTTTGTGCTAGGCACTGTTATAAGTGGTTTAGATGTATTAAGCCATTGAATCCCCATAATGGACCCTATGAAGAAATAGTTACTACTGTCATCACCATTTTATAGATGGGAAACTGAGGACACAGAGAGGCGGAGCGGTCTGCTCCAGGTCACACAGCCACAGAGCTGATCCAGGACGTGAACCAGGCAATTCTAGTTCCAGAGCTTGCACCTTTGTCCACTACCTACAAGTTTCTGCTACCTTCTCTTTCTAGCTACACTGCTTCCCATGGAAAGATGTTAAGTAGAAAAAGGCAAGTTACAAGAGTGTGTAGAATATTAGAAACCATCCATGATGATAAGCTCTAAAATGCGTACCTTCCTTACCTCAGAGTGGTGAGGTTGTAAATGATTTTTCTTTTTTTTCTCCTTTCTTCCCTTCCTTTCTTCCTCTCCCCTTCTTCCAACTCCTCCCACTCCTCCTCCTGCTTCTCCTTCTGTTAAATTTTCTACAATGATTATATGTTACTTTTATAGTAATTTAAAAACATATTTATTAAAACAGTAGAGCCCAGGTTCTGGCTTTTGCAGATGGGAAGGCCAGACTCCAGAGGCATGGTTACGGAGTCAGCAGTTGTAGGACACACTCATTCCTTACCTAGCAGAATAAGATGCCTGTAAGGCCTATAAATCATATAAAGATTGTATATTTTTATGAAAAGAGTAGTGGAGTCAAAATCCTAAGACTTGAGAACTGGCATTTGATAGAGTCTTTGTTTTCTCTGAGTCTGCATTTCATAGAAAGAGGAGACTGAACAAAACCTAAAAGCCTCACTATAATGCATCTTAGGATTAAAACATAATTTTATATGTAAGTTTCTTATCACTGACATATGAATAATAGCTCTATAAAATTTAAAATGAGAATTCTAGGAGCGCCTGGGTGGCTCAGTTGTTAAGCGTCTGCCTTCGGCTCAGGTCATGATCCCAGGGTCCTGGGGTCGAGCCCCACATCGGGCTCCCTGCTCTGCAGGAAGCCTGCTTCTCCCTCTCCCACTGCCCCTGCTTGTGTTCCCTCTCTCACTGTCTCTCTCTCTGTCAAAAAATAAATAAAATCTTAAAAAAAATTAAAAAAAAAATTAAAAAAAACCTCTGGCTCACGTAGCTTAAATTGACATAATTATTTCTACCTTTCTCTATGGGCACCCTAGACTGCTTTTACTATTTGGACAAAGCCTCAATGAGATTTCAAAGTTCAGATAGAATAAGTTTTGTGAAAATGAAACAAGACCTCAGGGAGTCACTGGTTTTAAAAGTATGTAGCATTATCTTTCATATCTATATCTGCCCATGGTTGACATCAGTGTAGACTTTCTTATTTTATGGAGACGATAGCTGCTTCTGGAATGGTCTCAAGGCAGACAGTTCTGATCAAACTTGGATTGTTAAACAATGATTTAATTAGACTTTTTCTATACCTAAGTTCCTCTCATTAAATGTTTCATCAAATTTTTCATTGACCAGTTTCACAACCAACCTCATTGACTTTTTAAATTTCTTTTCCTTTTTTAAAAAAATTAATAAAAGGGGCCACCTGGGTGGCTCAGTTGGTTAAGCATCCAACCCTTGGTTTCGGCTCAGGTCATGATCTCAGGGTGGTGAGATCCAGCCCCATGTCGGGCTCTGCACTGAGCATGGTGTCCGCTTGAGGATTCTTTCCCCCTCCTTCTCCCTCACCTTCCGCTCTTCTCCCCACTGGCATGCACATGTTCTCTCTCTCTCTCTCAAATAAATAAACAAAATCTTTTTAAAATTTTTAAAAGATTAAATATTAATTAAAAAACATTAAAAAATTAATAGGCTTTGTTTTGTTAGAGCAGTTTTAGGTTTGCCAATGATTGAACAGATGATATAGAAAGTTTCTATATATCCCTCTCTCCCTGGCTCATAGTTTCTCCTGTATTAAGATCTTGCATTAGCGTGATACATTTGTCACAATGGAGAACCAATATTGATACATTATTATTAACAAATTTACATTAGGGTTCAGCATTGTATTGTATAGTCCTATGGGTTTTGCCAAATGTATAATGTTGTGTATCCTCCTGTGACACAATAAGAAATATATATTTGGTGTTTTTTTCCTAGTTCCTGACACACAGCTTCTAAAACCTTTATAATTTCCTTAGTGATGGGGTGCTAGGGCATCTTTTTTTCTAATACTTAGTGTTTGACCCTCAATGCCTGACATGGCACTCCTAAAGCCTTTGTGATTTCCTCTGTGTTGGGGATGATAGAAGCATTGTACACAGAGCTCCTAGTCCCCTTGGAATTTCCTGGGTGAGAAGAACATTTTTTGCTCTAATGAGATGACTCTGGGTGGGCTCCTGGATAGTTTCTGGATGGGGCCTGGTCACCAGAAAGACCCAAGCCATGATTAGAAACTTGGAACTTCCAGCCCCACCCTCCATCTACTGGGGAGGGGAGAGGGGCTGGAGACTGAATGAATAATTGATCTTGCCTACATGATGAAGTCTCCATAAAAATCCCTAAACTAAGGGGTTCGGAGAGCTTCCAGGTTGGTGAGCACATCCATATACTGGGAAGGTGGCACACCCCAATTCCACAGGGACAGAAGCTCCTGCATTCAGGAACCTTCTGGACCTTGCCCTGTGTACCTCCTTATCTGGCTGTTCATTTGTATCCTTCATTATATCCTTTATAACATACCAGTAAATGTGTTTCCCTGTGTTCCGTGAATCATTATAGCAAATTATCAAACCTGAGGGCAAGGTGGGGGAACCCCAATTTATAGCCAAGTCAGACAGAAGTGTGACCCTGGGGACCCACTACTTGTGATTGGCCTCTGAAGTAAAGAGGTACTCTTGTGGAACTGAGACCTAACTTGCGGGGTCTGCACGAACTCTGGGTAGTTAGTGTCAGAATGGAATTGTAGGACACCCATTTGGTGTCTGGAGAGTTGGAGAACTGGTTACTGTGGGAACTCTCCCCACCCCCGACTCCATTTGGTGTCTAGTGTAGTGAGGAGAGGAAATAGAGTTTTCCTTTAGTAATGTCACGTACCCACTATTATAGTATCATACCAAATAGTTTAACTGCCCTAAAAAATCCCTTGTGCTCCATCTATTCATCTTTCTTTCCTCCCCTCCCTAACTCCTGGCAACCATGGATATTTTTTACTGTCTCCATATTTTGCCTTTTCCAAACTTGTCATATAATTGGCATCATATAGAATATTGACTTTTCAGACTGGCTTCTTTCACTAAGATATATGCATTTAAGTTTCCTCAATTTTTTTTTTTTTTTTGAGTCTTAATAGCTCACTTTTAAAGTCACTGAATAATATTCCATAAGATGGATGTACCGCAGTTTGTTTATCCATTCACCATTTTATGAACATCTTGCTTTTTCCCAGTGTGTGGCAATTATGAATAAATCTGCTATAAACATTTGTATGCAGGTTGGGAAAATACCAAGGACTGCAATTGTTAGATTGCGTAGTAAGACTATGCTAGTTTGGTAAGAAACTGCCAAACTGCCTTCCAAAATGGCTGTACCATTTTCCATGCCCACAAACAATGAGTGAGAGTTCCTATTATTTCACATTCTTGCTAGCATTTGGTATTATGAAATTTTTTTTTTAGTCATTTTAATGGGTATTTTGCTTTTTAAACTGACTCAGTTGGTTAATTTATTCAAAATAACTAAACAGGTTATACACTGAACAGGTATTTATATCTTGGCTAAATAAAAAATGAGAAACATCTCAAAGCAAAGGGATGTGATCTTTCATATTACTGTTGTGTCCCAAAGCCCACAGTCTTAAAAAAAATAGTTAAAACAGTGTCTATCTAAACAATATCTGTTTCTAAATTCATGGAGAAGCTCCATAAAAAATGTTGGCTTACCATTGATTCATTTAAAAATGAGCTTTTACCAAAGGGTAAAACTCCTAAATGAAAAGTGACCCAGAACTTTAAGAGGACAGTGAATTATGAAGGCAGTCAAAGGAGTAGGGGGAGGGTTTGGAATTAGCAGATCAATTTGAACCATGGTTTTATATTTAAAAAGCTGGGTGAATTCCAATCATTTATTAATCTTTTCTGAGCTTCAATTACTTGTCTATAAAACCAGGATAATAATTCGTAGTTGACAGGATTATCTTAATGTTTAGAGACCATGTTTTTAAAAAATGTCTGGCATCAAGTTTTTGGTACGTTAATTGGACATTTTTTCTATCCCCCTTACAGTGCTCTGCCCATGGTATGTAATCAATAAAAATTATTAGAATTTCAATCATCAAAATTCCCTAGTCTGTTGAACCAGCCTATGAACACATGAAATAGCTAAGAGGTAGTTTTATTTTTTTATGTATTTGCCCATTTTAAATAGATGGACTCTAGCAGACACAAGACTGATGTTTCAAACAAACTTTGTAAATTGTAAGACTTTGGCACATGCTAAAATTTCCAGTGGTTTGGGGTTTCCCTGGAGTAGCCAGAAATGAGATATTGGCTTCAAAAGCAAACTCATGAAATATGCAGTAGTATAGATTCTAAAAACCGGGCACTTGGCAGAGCTAAGTTACAGTAATTTACCATCTTGGGATTGGCAGAAACATGCATACAGTGACTATTATGTCAAAAACTGATAGAGGCCTGATATTCCTTCTGTCTATTCTTCCTCATGTAGCTTTCATTCTAAAACAGAAGAGTTGCATTTGTGAATTATTTGTTTTAAATATTGACAACAACAAACAAAGACCCTAGATGAAGCATGTAATAGGATTTCCTCATCTTTTAGGAAGTCTTTTCAAAGAGAATGAATTTATTATAAGGAGCTAAGCATAACAGAATTATGGTTTTTTTAAAAATGTGAAAAGATGGGGCACCTGGGTGGCTCAGTTGGTTAAGCAACTGCCTTCAGCTCAGGTCATGATCCTGGAGTCCGGGGATCGAGTCCCACATCAGGCTCCCTGCTCAGCAGGGAGTCTGCTTCTCCCTCTGACCCTCCTCCCTCTCATGCTCTCTGTCTCTCATTCTCTCTCTCTCAAATAAATAAATAAAATCTTAAAAAAAAGATTTAAAAAAATGTGAAAAGATGATCAGAGAAGTAACTCTGAATTCACAATCAATTCCCTAAGACCCCTCAAATTGGGGCCCCGGTTGCCTCCTCAAAACAAAACTGGATCCTAGGCCCAAGCAAGTACCCCCAGAAAAGCAGGTTCAAAAGTCTGGCTCCAACCACTGTGATGACCTCTCTTGTGTTTTGTCCTTTCCCTTTTGGGACTTTCTAGGTATTCACAGACCCTCGAACCCTGTCTACGAATCCCCAGTTAAGCACCTCTATTTTTAGAGAAGAGAAATGCAACAACCCCGAGGAAGACAATTTCAAAGGTACTATTTTTTTTTGTAGTGTGTAAATAACTTCTTTATATGAGGCATTTGGTGGTTATAAAGGAAAAGTTGTGAATGATAGAAAAATAACTTTTGGCAATTCTTGGTAACATGTCGTCTATGGTATAGATAAGATTTTGATGGACAGTGAAGCCATGGGGTGATTTGTAATCTGTATCTGGTGAAAGCAGAACTTCATAGAGTTTCTACTGAGCAGAATCATTCTGTTATGTAATTAATCCTCAAAAAGGGCTGATCTTGTAGGTAAATGTGAGGTCTGATAATAGCCAGCCCGGTAATTGACATCAGCTAGAAACAAAAACCCAGAGCAACACATTATAAAGATGGAATAATAAAATAAAGTTGGGAATAATGACACTGCCATCAGGCATTAATTGATGTGCAAAAGCACTCAGAGTTCTCGGGAGAAAAGAATTATTTAAATGCAAATTATTATTATTACTACTACTTAAATTGTTGTAATAAATTCATGAAAATAAGACACCTCCTGAGCTTAATGCATATATAAAACCTAATAAAATATGTATGAGCCTGCCACCAGCAGTTTTATCATTTGGCATAAAAACTGGTAAACAAGATGAAATATTTTTTTAGTCCAAATCAAAGATATTCGGTACAATCTAGAACCACACAAAATGGTTGATGGTATTTGGTTTGAAAACCACCAAGACTGTCACACACTTTCCTAGGAGAACAAGGTCATGATTTGACAAGGTATGGATTTTAGAGTCATTGAGTCTCTAAAGTCTGGGAAGAATAGAAATACTTTGGGAAAGCGTATGTTCGGACAGAACACCAGTTTGGCTTCCATGCCATGTACAAAACTCTTCGTACTCAGTTGTACTGCCCACCACAACTTAGGGATTTCTTAGTATTTTTTACATCAACTACATCAAGTTATCTGAAGAGAAGTGTAATGAATATATTATAAGCTCAGAAAATGGCATCTAAAAGCAACAAAGCATTCCAAAGTGAGTCGGGAAATCTCACAGATGACTTCATGTGACTGTTTTAATGAATAAATAAAACTTCAGTACCTAGAAAATGTATGTTGAATAGCAAAAAAATCTAGTAGAAAATATTGCTATTAATGACCATCATAAGATGAAATCATTAAAAATGCCTTGGCATTTAGTACTTACATTATTAATGGTTTATGTATTGGTGTGTGATTCCCACATGTTTCAAAGTGAAATTACAGAAATGTGATTCTCCCGAGCAGTTAGTCTCTAACTCTGTTATGGCTCTTATCACTTGCTAGCTTTTGCATATTTATGTACAAGTCTATTTCTCCTTTTAGGTGGTAAGTTTCTGGGGGGTAGGAAGTGTGTTTGAATTATCTTTCATATCTCCATGGTACTTAGCATGTGATTTGCATATATTTGGAACTCAGTAAATATTAGTTGATGGAATAATCGAGTGCATTTGTTTCAAGTACTATTATTCTCCAATAGAAGAAATGCTAAATATTTTAAAATTTGTTTTACAGCTTAAGTTATTATGAATGGGGAAAATAACAGAAGAAATATATACTGACATGTTAATAGAAGTCAGGTTGGAGTAGTGGAATTATTGTCTTTATTATTTACTTTATTCCAACTTACTTATAATATGATCACATTATTTTTCTAATAAAAGGAATAAATAACAACAGAATGATACTTAATGTTCTACTAGATTAGATCACTTTATTAGAATTATGGTGACCTCTCCATCATAATAGTGACACCTCACTCCCCTGCCCAGCCTCATCCCTCCCACCTACCTCTCCTCCCTCTTCCCATCTAGCTGATTTGTGATGAACAGGAACAAGTTGGAAAAGATAGGTTTGGAAGGAGGAGAAGAGACGATGGTTTAAGCCTGAGATGTATTCATTCATTCATTCATTTAGAAACATTGAGTGGTCTGATGGTGAGAAATGCCTGGGGTCAGGGTGCAATGGAGGAAGAAGGCAGAGACCTCAATGTCAGAGGCATGGGCAGGACCAGCCACACTCTTGGGGCCATCAGCCCAGCACCCCAGAGACCAAGGGGCCAAGCAACATTGCAGTCCATCCAGGGAGGACTCAGAGGACAGAGAGAGGCCAAAACACCGCTCCTGCTCTTCCACGAGGCCCTGTAAACTTGCCTCTGCACCTAGAGCAAGGAGAGAAGCAGAAAGACTGACAGAATTATTTTAAATGACTGTTTAAAAGGGGAAGAAATTACTTTTAAGTGTCAGGATCAAGTATTTTCTGCCATCACAGGGAAGAGGGTATAAGAACAGGATGAGATCAATAACAGGTTCTAAAAAGATGTGTTTTGCACATGTCTGACCACTGTTTTCCCATTTCATATCTCCTGCACGTTTTATTCCTTTTTCTCAAAAATAAATTTAATGAGTACTTAATGGTTTTTGCACAGTAAAAATATAATTAGAATAAAAGTATGGAATCTGGCTTTAGGTGAGGTTAGACACTCTACAAACTATATTTCTGAGAAACATGAAATACAAAAACTGTTATATTATTTATCATTTAAAATAGAATTACTCTCAGGGGACACAATAATCCATCGCAAGTTTCCAACACAAAGAGGCATTAAGCTAAATCAGCTTGCAGATTTTCAAACCCAGAGAATGATCTTGGAACCTGAAAACTAATAACTGTGCATTTTGGACAAGTGTTGCTTAAACTCAGTTCAACAATATCAGTAAGAAAAATGTGGCTTTGAAGTCACTTAAAGATAGAATAGTTCTGTATCATGCAGAAAAAAAAAGATATGTAGAAAAATGTGATATTATTACAGGCCTTTAATTTTATTCCATGAGAAAACTACCGATGGCACTGCACGATCGAAGTCCAATTGGGAGGGGGAATCAGTGTTAAAATTCAGATATGGATTCAAGAACAGATGCAATTACTTTCCTTAGACTCAACAAATATTTACAAAGCAGCTACCATGTGCCAGGCACTGTTCCCAAACAGATATAGACTAGTAGGGGAGTTTGAAAAGAAATTCCTTTTCTCAGAAAAATATTGTGCTCATATATTGGCTAAACTTTGATCTCAGATGAACCAATTTCTATCCCATAGTAATACCCTGTTCTTCACAAATGTCCACTTACACTGCACCAAAAGATATGTTTTGTATCTTGGAGACCTCACTGGCTACTATTTGAAGATGTTTCCAGTTACAAAGTTTCACTGTGCATATAGTTTTATTCCATCTTTGAAAAGAGAGAGAGAAACAGCACTACAAGGGGACACTAAATTAATTTACCTATAAGTTGGGGGGGTGGCACATAAAGCTTGGAAGTCTTCTCAGTAAAATTTCTGGAGAGATCACAAATAAGACATGGAAATATCTGAAATGATAGGGGACAGATCCAAAATTTAAAGAATTATTTAAACTGCCTCCAAGAAGTTGGGTCGTGCTCTTTCTTTATATAAACATATAGCCATTTTAAGAGGATTACATTTAATTACACATTTTCTTTGTAAACCACATTTAAACTCAAGCGAGTTGCTGATGGTTCTGGAGAAGAAAGGTTCATGTTTAGATAGTTTTCCCCGTGCTGTCACCAACAAATTCAGCAGACGTGTAACCAGCATTTTGACTTTGACTTTTCTTTTAGTTCAGATTGGGGGCATTTTTTTTTTTTTCTTTTAATTTTATTATGTTATGTTAGTCACCATACAATACATCATTAGTTTTTGATGTGGTGATCCACGATCCATTGTTTTCGTATAACACCCAGTGCTCCATGCGGTACGTGCCCTCCTTAATACCCATCACCGGGCTAACCAATCCCCCCTCCCCCCTCCCCTCTAAAACCCTGTTTGTTTCTCAGAGTCCATAGTCTCTCATGGTTCATCTCTCCCTCCAATTCCCCCCCTCATTTTTCCCTTCCTTCTAATGTCCTCCATGCTATTCCTTATGTTCCACAAATAGGTGAAACCATATGATAATTGACTTTCTCTGCTTGACTTACTTCACTTAGCATAATCTCCTCCAGTCCCATCCATGTAAACATCAACATGGATGGGACTGGAGGAGATTATGCTAAGTGAAATAAGATTGGGGGCGTTTTAGTTCCCTTCAAGTTACGCAGCACCATGGTCTGTGTAGTGGGCAAAATGCAAGCACACTGGCTGATTTGGAAGAACTGGCTTAAGTTGAGTGTCACCACTTACTGTGATTCAGCCTCTCTAACCTTTATCCATAAAGTGGGATTCTTTCAAGAAAAAAGTAAATGAAATAATATGTGGGCATGCTTTTTAAACTATAAAGTATTAAATAGATGTAAGATATTGTTTTGTAATTCTATAATTTGGAAGATAATTTTATATTTAGTAAGAGTGGTAATCACAAGTTAGATGACTCAAAGCATCTCATGTTATATCAAGTGGGGCTACAATCCTACTATAAAAGTATGTAAAAACAAATAGTTTTGGAATCCTATAAATAAAATAAAATTATATTTATTAAGATCACTAAGGCTTGAATTGAAAGAGAGTAAAGGGAAAAATGATAGTTCAAGACACAAATGATCAGTTCTTCAGGGGGAAAAAAGTTCCCTGTCAATCTTTAATAGCTAGCAGGTTTTAAAACTAGTCAAATTTAGCATAATAATAAAACTTCAAATTATGTTGAAACCATGCTGATGTTACATGCAAATGTACAATCCAGCATTAAAATGATGGTAACACTCATAGTGAGATGACTAAGTGCTAAAGTAATATTTCAGTCTTGCAACATCTTTTCATTACTGTAAGATTTTTGAACTTGAAATAATACACAGTTCTATCAAATTGAACTTATATTTTATTATAATAAGTCTATATGATACTGCTATTTATTCGTATTTTTTATTGATATGGAGGTATTAAATTTTGGTAGAAGGAAGAAAAATAAAGGAATTGGCCCACTGATGGCCCACAGTTTAGTAAGCTGTCATTTGCTAAAAAATAATATTAATTTGGGAACACCATTTCTGAAGGTTAATTTCTTCTATAACCATGTGTCATATAGCAATGTGGAACCCAGTTAGTGCAATCCAATGCCACATGTATATTGATGTCCTTGGTTAAACCAGGAGTTTCAAGTACCTGATGTATAATGTATTGCTCTTATAATTTGTATTGTCTGCTTAGTATGTTTCTCTTATGGCTCTTGCCAGCTAGGTTGGGGGATTTCACTTAGTAACTGCTCTGTCAAATCAATTCTGTCCTTCTGCTTCCGTGCAATGCAACAAAATGACATCCAAAGCTTATCCAGATGAGCAGAGAGCAACTGAATTGCCTTCTGCTCCTTTGTTGAAGGGGAGAGAAAATTCCTCAACCCGTAAGTGCTGAGAGAGCATCATGCTATTCTTTATGGTGGATTAATTTCAGCACCATGAGTTCCTAGAGGTGCAGAGTCCAGGGCAAATCATACTGGTGCTTTGTATGGAGGTCAAATCAAGTTCAAAGGACGAGCTCCTGAGGGGAACGGGAAGCCTCCAGATTTCCAATTGCAGTGAAGGCTGTGCAAATGGGGCCGGCAGCCTCTAGGAACTTGCCTAGGTGACCGGGGTGAGTGTTTATGGGCTCGTTTTAAGCCACTTCTTTTCCCCCTCAGGCTGCTTCTCAGGATCGTTCCTGACCACAAAATTTAGGACAGAAAATTACAATCACCCCAATTCTTTTAAGTCACAGGGATAACTCTTGACTAGGATCAGCTTCATGGGCAGGCAAAGGGCCTCAGGCTTACAAAAGCCATGCATTTGGTTCAGTGCTCTACTTTCTCCGTCTTAAAATTCTTTATACTTTCTGAACAAGGTGCTTTATTTATTTATGCATATACAGATCTTGTGTACAAAGCCATAAAACATTTTTAACACAAGAAAACAACCAGTTCCTCATCTTATTGCCCTTTTACCAGTGATAAATGAATCGAAGGGATTTAGGGCTGGAAACAATTAGGCTGAGATGAAAATGAGCCCAATTTTTAATAGAAATTAAATTTTAAGGGCACTGTGATATTGTGCTTCAGGGGTACTTTTTATTTGGATATCTGTGGTTTCTTCTTTCTGTCTCGATTGATCAGAGTATTTTGAGAGAACAAAATGTGGTTTGCTAGGCATTTCAAACTAAACATACAGGGTATGTACATAGAGGTTAGTAGAGGGATTTTGGTATTTTGTTATTGTGGTTGAAGTGAGAACACCTGGGTGCAAACCAAGGTGTTGGATAATCGTGTATCTGTTCTACTGAGGAGGGCTGGTGCTAGCCCTACCCACAAGTGTGAAGATGGTGAGGTTCAACTCCGTACCTCCTCTTTCAATATCCCTTTAGCCTGTTCTGTTTGTACTCCTTCCCCTTCATCCTAAAAATGGTTAGATTTCTGGAAAAATTGTACGTAAATTCTTCTGCTCCCTCTGCCAACATGATTTAAACCAAAAATCTACATCCCATTTCTATGTGGTTTGTTCTCAGTTGATTTTCATGGTTAGAAGCTCTCTGATAAATAACACCTGTGACATTATTAGCTGGTACCAACTTAAGGTGTGGATTCTCCTTAGGATGCTGTGTGCTTTAATACTGGAAGGCCTTCAGTTGTACCGAGCAGAGTGCTGCCATTGTGTCTGCTTGTGTCATGGATGCCCACAATAGCCATGTGGGGCTGGGAGATAACCCCTCCAACTATTCCTCTAGTTCACGCTGAACTTGATGAGTTCAATAGCTCATCCAGACTATGATCAGACCTTGTCACACTGTCCCACTTACAGCAGATGCTAATGTACAGAAAGATAATGTACCTTCCATAACCCCAAAACTTCTTCCCCCACCCTTCTTGCTCACTTGGTTTCCTGGTCACTGAGAAACAGAAGTAACTATGAGAGAATGTCCACGAGCTCCTGGTACGTCTCTCATTTGCCAGCAACTGCGCTCCCACGTGCTTTCTGCTCGCCCTCCTTCCTCATGACTGATTGTCCATGTTCCTGCTTAAGGTCACTGGATGCCATCATTGCTCACCTGCTCAAGGGCATCCCTCCAGCAATTCACCCCTCTCTTGTGGCTCATTCCCATCAGCATACAAATATGCCATTCTTTCTCTTACCTTACATACAACAATGGAAAACATCTTCTCTCTTGACCCCACTTCCTGCTCAGGCTACTGTTCATTTCTATTTCCCTTCACATCAAAACTCCTTGAAAAGCTTACTTGTACTTGCTTTTCCAATTTCTTGCCTTTCATTTCCCCTCAGCCTACTTTAGTCAAGTGTTTGTTCCCAATCACTGCACTAAAACTGTTCCTGTCATGTTCACCAGTGACCTCCATGCTGCTCAACCCCATGGTTTATTCTCAGACTTCACAGCACCTGACCTGTTGGCCACATTTGAGACAGTTCATCACTCCTTTCTCCTTGAATACTTTCTTCACTTGGCTTCCAGGACATGACGCTTCTGGTTTTCTTCCTACCTCATTAGCTGCTCCTTCTCTTGTCCTTTGCTGACTCTTCTCCATCTCCCTGTCCCCTTAACAATGGAGTGCTCCAAGGAAAGGTCCTCCCAACAATTTTTCTTCTGAACCTACACTTACTGCGTGTAGTTAAGTCTCATGGCTTTAAATATTATCCGTAGGCGACATACTCTCAAATCTTTCTCTCTAGCCCAGACCTTTCTCTTGAACTCTAGACTCATCCAACCATTTATTCTACTTGTGTCTGGTAGGCATCTCACACTTAACCCTGACCCTGCCTTCCAAGTCCACTCTTGTTCCCCTCCCCCACCAGTCCATTCTCACTGGGCTGGCCAGTGTGATTCTATTGCATTTATTAAATAAGGTAGATCACACCACCCTTCTATTTAAAATTCCCCAGTGGCTTCTGGTCACTCTCAGGATAAAAGTCAAAGTCCTCACCATGACTTATTAGGCCCCACCCGATCTGCCCCAAATTCTCTTTGCCTTCTCTCACCAGTGCTCATTCTGTCCTAGTCGTGCTGCCTTCTCTGTTCCTGTGCATGCCTACAGGCCTTCTCATTTGCTTTCCTCTCTACTCCCCCAGATTCCTCATTCCCCAAGTGTCTGCATGGATTGTTCCTTTGCTTCCCTCAGTCTCTGTTCAAACATTACCTTCTCATTCAGGGCTTCTTTGACCATCCTATTAAAATGACAATGCCCCATCCTACCCACTGTCCCTGATTTCTCTCTCTCCATGGTGACACTCTTTCCAACTCCAGGTTTTTCTGTTTTATTTTATTATGGGCCTCTCTCACCCCAGAATGTAAGTGCTCTGAGGGATGGAATCTGTTACCTGGTGTATCGCTAGTGCTCAGGTCAGCACCTGGAGCCACAGTAGGAGCTCAATACATATTTGTTAAATGCATGATGATTTATCTTTCTACCAAAGAACATGGTCGGCTGGTGATCTCCAGAGAAAGAACCAGTTTTCTGAAGATAGGGATCAGATGGAGGATCTGTTAGCTCTTCTTTACAATGTCGAAGGGACTCCCACGTTTGTGTGGTGAGTAGAGCTTTGGCTAGGAGTCCCTTGCTGTCCAGTCAGACCATTCACACTTGCCCTTTTGGCTAACCATGTGAGACTGAAATACTGTGCAACGCTTTTACTATTTGTTCCTGGGTATTCTTTTTACTCTGTAATTAGTATGCATCTTTGTCTTCCACGAAATGCCTCTTTCCAAATGTTATTGAAAGACTGAGCTGATAAATTATTTGTTGCTAGCCTTCAAGATGGACATATTATCATCTCTTGCATGTATTCTACTTTCTCGTCATATTAAATAACTTCACATTTAAAATAAATAATCGCTGCCCACCACAATAATCCACCTTGCTTTCATCAGAGGTTGTGGCAAAAAGTGACTTCTGGGAACACTGATGTGGACAGTCACAGCCCACTCTCATGCTGAGAGTATTTTCTGGCTGCTTCTTGAGAAGCAAAGCCTAACTCAATAGGGCAAGATAGCAGATTTGAATAAATCTGAGGAAATATTTGAGAACACAAAATTTCATTCTCCCAGTTCTGACACAGAAAAGGAGAAATTGCCCACAGTTGTTCATTCTCCGCCTCCCCACTTGTTCCAATAAGAAATACAGAGAAATTTGTAAACTTTATTCATGATGCAGAAGTTGAGATGAGTAAAACAGCTGACGGTGGCATCTTGCCTCTGAGTTTGATTTGTAAAAATGTTAGTGAGCACGATTTTCTGTGTTTCATTTGGGGAATGATGAAGAGGGTCTTTTCTATAATTATAAAACTTCCGACTTCGATGTCATTTATCACAATACCGCCTGGAATTCCGGAAATGTTCTGTCAGGGGTGATTTGCGTATTTTTGGACTTGACATTTGATAGAAGTTGGGCAACCGAATATCGTAGTGATATGTTTTTCCTGTATATACTCTGTCATTCAAGGCATAGAGTTTATCTGCAATGTCACTGCCAATTAAAACTGAAAACAGGCGGGAGATGTAACGATGCTGAGCGAAGAGCAAATATAATTTCTTTCTCCTCCAAGACACATATCGACAATCAGTTTCTGCTGTGAGGGTTACCTAAAAAAAAAAAAAAATGTAAGGCCACATAAAAAAACAAAGATTAGGAAGCAAGAAAAATTCTGCCTTTTTTTTTTTTTGGCCCCAATTTTAAATGAATTTTACTTGCTGCTTTCTTAGGTTAAAAAAGCTCACTGACTCACAATATATTGAAAAAACGGGGAGAAACTACAAAATGTCTTGCTACATATATAATTTATAACATGAACAATCACAACATTGTGCCCATTTCCAATTTCTCTCTTTTCAAAATCTGGGTATCTATATTTTACCTTTTACTGAAGTGAGAGCTACTTGATACTAAAAAATAATAAAGTTGGCTAATGTTAGAGAAGTAGTTCCAAGTCAGTCCCGAAGACTACAGACATTTAACTCTAATTGTTTCTGTAGCACAAAATAGAATTTATTTACCTATTCTGCATACGTATATGAATTTGTATTTGCATACACACATGAATGTTACATGTATGAATTGTAGGAAAACAAAATACCATAATAGAATCCACTGAAGTGATTATCTTTTGAAATTATCAGACACAGCAGCAGAGTAGTGACAGGAAGTTTAGCATTTTTTTTTTGCTAGAAAACAACTAAAATCTATTAGCATTTTAAATTTTAGGAATCCCTCATTTTGTAATAAGGGCAGACTTTTAAATTCTTGGTGTTTTTCTCCACCATGTCAGTGGCAGTGTTTAGTTTATAGTCAAATCTCAATTAATTATATTTTAATCTCCATATATGCAGCTAAGCAAAGGAAAATTTAAGAGCATCTATCATGGACTCCTTTCTGTCATATACAAGGCCCATCCCTTTTCTTGTCGCTGGACCTACACAGTGACGTAATCAGCAAGAGTCAAACAGGGCTGCGAAGTCACACATGCTGCAAAGTACATTCCAAAGTTGAATATAAATTGCTCTGTCATCTGCTGTTTTGTTTGCTTATTTTTATTTTATTTTTTATTATAATATATATATTTTTAATTAACATAAAATGTATTATTTGTTTCAGGAGTACAGGTCTGTGATTCATCAGTCTTACACAATTCACAGCGCTCACCATAGCCTGTTTTTATTTTTTTTTATTTTTTTATTTTTATTTTTATTTTTTTTAAAAGATTTTATTTATTTTTGACAGAGAGAGACACAGCGAGAGAGGGAACACAAGCAGGGAGAGTTGGAGAGGGAGAAGCAGGCTCCCGGCCGAGCAGGGAGCCCGATGCAGGGCTCGATCCCAGGACCCTGGGATCATGACCTGAGCCGAAGGCAGATGCTTAATGACTGAGCCACCCAGGCGCCCCACCATAGCCTGTTTTTAAACAAACGTCTGTCTGTTTGGAAGAGGTGGTGTTCACTCTGTGGTCTAGTTACCCCTTACCTGAAAAATGCCTTCCTCTGTGGGTCTCAGTGAGTCCCATTCCGGAGAGTCCAGGAACTGGAAGGGGAAAATGTAATGCAGAAATTCGCCATCAACCGTCACTCTGATCCTACCCAAACACAAAGAACATCATTCATGAGAGAAGGAGAAAGCAAGCCCATAATTGGAGGCAAGGGGGAGGGAGCAGTATTTCAGATCTCCGGTGGTCTTTATGGCTTTTAAAATTTTGTAGGATGAAATATTAAATTCACACATTACAGTAAGTGACAAAATCTCCTGTAAGATTCATGTACTGATGTTCCTCACACAGTTAGGATTCTGGAATATTGGGTGAAATTCATCAGACAATGCATCAAGGTATACATTGATGGTATGTGCCCATTTGTGTGTATATATTATACTTGAAGACAAAGTTCCAATGCACGCAGTTGGATTTTAAATTAAGTAGGAAAACACTGAAGAACATAAAGGAGTGGCACTGTAAATACCTCTGTAGACTAATATTTAAACTTTTTAAAGGCATGAATAATCACATTATTGTTTCCATTAAAGTTTCCCCAAACTTTGTTTTCAAAGTTTATATACATACAAAGATAGATATAAAAATTATATATGGTGAACCCCCTGCTTCTAGCAAGTGAGTAATTCTAGAATTTACTGAAGAAAATTGATCATTATAAAACTTAAATGTTCTCTATTACTTAAAAGAATGCCCTATCACAGTCTATTTAAAGTACTTTGCATGCCAACATAAGTGTTCTATTAATTCAAGCTGGCGTCATCCTCTTCTTGACTCTCAGTGATTAGCCTGGAAACAAATAGCATATCCAGACAAACCCATTTGTACATTTGATTTCTAAGAAGAAATATTAAGGCTCTCGATTATATCCTGCTTCAGGTAAATAATAGCATGTACTCTAAATGCCTATGTCCATGACTCACGTACGTGTCAAGGGGTTTCTCATGCCTCACGGTGCTAAAAACCGCCCAGGACTGTGCTATGTTGAGATGGAAAAGTGTAGCAGAAAGAAACACCAGCTAGTAACTAATACAAAGGAAATAACTAATATAGAGCAAGCACCAAGAGTACAAACCTTCCCGAAACAAGCAGGGAGAGTTTATCAATGGAGGTTTTCCCCTGCATGGCATAACAGTGTTCCTTTTCCAAAGTAACCACTTCAGAGCTCAGAGCAATTGTTCTGAAGACGGGCAAAGAGGTCCCCAGAGGCTGGAAAAGGGAGCTGTACAATAGCTGGAATTCTCGGGAAAAAGTTATGCTGCGAACTTGATATGCAATGTGAACAAATTGCATGAAGCAGATGACAAACAGTACAAAATTCCAGGAATATATGTCAGCTGCACAGACATCTACCCAAGCCCAGACAGCAGAGCAGAGAAAACCCAACCCCAGCAAACTGAAGACGTAAAGGAGCCCGAAGAATCCACTGCCGCCCATGAAACCTACTACAAATAAAATACTGGCAAGATGATAAATGGCTCCTTCGGCCTCTTGCTTCCAGGTGGTACAGACTGGGTGTTCATCTATCAGGTTCTTCCATAGACTTGAATTTCTCTCCATGGCTGTACTTCTGTCTGGTTCACTTTTCAGTTGACATTGGATGATATTGAAGCAAGTAATTAAGTCCTTTGCTTTTCCATCCTCAGAGTTTCACTATGTCTTTATAAAACCAGAGATAGCCCGGACACTGGGTTTGTAGTGATTAAGGGTTTTGTGTGTATAGATCTTGAAAAACTAAAAATCCCATGCTAGCTTCTTTAAGTACATCTGGGCTCCTGATTCAGATCTAGTCCACAAATATTTTGTGGTTTCCTGGACAAGAAAAAAAAGAAGGATCTAATTAAAGAAGGAAAATTGAGAGGTATATTTAAATGAATCACCAGCATTACTATTCAAGTTGATATGCTATTTTCTCTGGAGTATTTTTTTAAATTTTATTTTGACATAATTATATATTTGCATTAGTTATAAGGAATAATACAGCGAGGGCACAAATGCTGTTAAGTTTCTAGGATAGAAGATGTCTATTTTTAGGGTTATGCTTAATAATAATAATAAATTATTTACCGAAATTTTAGCATTTGTTAGAATTAGCTAACTACATATTCTACTAGAAAGCTAGGTGCTATCATCAACTCATCTTCATAACAATAGCTTGGTGTACCTCAGAATCTCTTGGGACAGTGACTAAAAATGCAGATTCATAAGCTGTGTGCAGACATACTGAGTCAGAATCTCTGAGGGTGGGGTCGGGCCTATGTGTTGGTGTCTTGACAATCCCCCCCAAGATTCTGAGGCATCAGTCCATGGCCTTTCATGGCCCACCCTCTGGGAGATACTGTTTGACAGTGTTATTCACTCTTACAGATGAAAAATTCGAGGCTTAAAGAGGCCAGCTAATTTATCCCCGGTCACACAGTGGTCGGGGTAGAGCAGAACTTCTGCAGGGAAGCCTCTATGCTGGCTCCAATCATGTGGCTTCTCAGGAAAGAGATTTTAAATTAGGCACTCTAAGGAGCCCTAATAAAACAATAAACATGAGAAACACATACTTAGGAGTCAGATTTTAAAAGCACAGAGTAGACTATGAGTATGTTTCATGAATTAGATCAAAATTATTTGAGAAATATAAATTCAGATCTACCTTACTGTATTAGAGGCTATTTCAAGTTAAATCTGTACCCATATAATTAAACAAATAATATTAAAATTCCTGCTACTTACACATTTATTTACCAGATGGTCAAAAAATGTTACCGATTTGTTCCTCTGCACATATATTCTCTACCCTTTGAGCCATATGGTAAAAATGCTAATGTGTGATCTGAGTCAGGAGAGATTTAACCAGGATGATAGAGCTGTAGGATATGTATCATTTATCCCCAGGTTTCTTAACAAGAAATAGTTTCAATGTGAAGCATTCACTAGATTGGATTTTTAAACCATAACAACATTCAGAAGCCTTGAACTTAACTGCTATATTTAGTGTTTTTATTTTTGAGATAGATCATTTCCAGAACACCTGTTAATAAAATATCGGGTATCACAGATCTTGTCTCATAGAAAAAAAAAAAATACACACAGAGAAGTGAAAATGACTTAGCTGAAGTAAAAAAGGGAACAGTATAATCACCAACAGAATTAGAAATGGAAATAAAGGAGCCACTGTTGTTGGAGTTCCTGGTTCTTCATCCTGGATAGTGATTCCTTCCTCAGCAAGTAAGGACTTTAAGAGCATCACCAGGTGAATCATTAAAAAAAGAAAAAAAAAAACAAAAAACCAACCACAGACCTATAACTTATATTGCTATTTGTACTTAAGCTACTTTCAAATGTACTTTAAACATCCCGTGCCCCCTAAATCCTGCCTCTCCCCATCGCTCATGTGAGATGATGCGATTCGGGGCAGACCAGCACCCCGAACGTGTTTACTTTCTCCTCTTTAAATGCAACACAAAATTATATACTACTGGATATTCACAACAAAGAAAAAAAAAATTTTTTTTAATACAATGAGTAGTGAGAACTGCAGAATACCAGACTGCAAATGTCAGTCTCCCTGCTGTTTTACTTTTAAAACTAGGGTATTTTAAATTAATCAGTTCCTCAGGATACCTAACACAGCCACTAAAGCCAATATTAAAAAGCGCTGCTGCCAGAGCTCTGAACTTTGGTTTGACCTTCCTTAAAAATTTATAATCCTCAACAAAATGTTAAAATGATGCTAACAGAGAAAGGCCATGTAAAACCTTGTGGCAATGCAGAAGGGAGCTTCTGGGAATCTTGTCCCCTGACGATCCGGACTTGGGGGACAGGTTGGGCCACCTGCGTTCCAGGAGGGTGACCCATTATGATCATCAGAAGAACCGCGCTTCCGGCCCTTTCTGGCGGCTTCTGTTTCGAGAAGCTGCTACCAAATCATCTTCCTGTCCTTGGTACTGTAGCCTCAACACAGCAACACAGAGTGCTGACTTGCCCTGATTAAATTACTCCACACCCAGCCTTTCTCCCCTCGGTGTGTTTTTATTCAGTCACCAAAACAGATGTATTTTATTAGAAGAGAAAGAACTGACAGGGGCAGGTGACAGGCATGAGTGTTCCTCTGATATGGGCCAGCAGCACTCCACGACTGAACATGATTCATCAACCAGCTGCCTGCTTGAAAAGCCTGGAGGCCTTAAGTCATGTTTTTGGGTAAATAAATGTTGAGATGCCAAAGTGGCACGATGGATTTCTCTGGCAGGAAAGCCCATCTTCCCCGCAAGAGAAATTAGCACACAGAGATACAAATGATGGAGACAAAATTAAGTGCAAATAAACACAATAATTCCCAGTTCCCCCCTTTTTACTCCTTAGGCTGTGAGACCCTGAGTTATAGAGGAATGAGGACATTTAAAGACAGGTACAAGGATGCTCCATGAAATAGGATGGAGACTTGGGACCAACTGATTAAGACTAGCTCAGAAATGGCGTTTATCTGTTCACAGCCTGAACATTTATTATCTCATCGCGTCACACTTGTTGCCACGAGGGAGGCAGAATCTAAATTATCATGCTCTGCTTACCAATGAGAAAAGCAGGGCACAAGATCGGCTAAGTAACTGGCTTGAGGTAAGTGAGGCAGGAAGTCCCAGGTAGGAGTCCCTGTCCGCTCAGCGCCATGCCCTCACCAGCAGGCAGGGCCCCTTTTCAAGGCTGTGAATCGGATATGAACGTGTTGGGAGACAGTGGGATATTCTGTCAGGACTGGTTTGCCAGGAAAATAATCATCCTAACACTGAATATTTAAGACCTGCCATAATGCTGACTGTCGAGCCAGGGAAATAGACCTAGAAAGCCACTCATGAAATAATTTGCTGTATTATTATTCAACACTGACTGACTTCCTCTCCTAGCTCCTGAAACTCTTACGGGGCAAAGACAACTGTTTTTGCATTTCTGGCACTCACGGAATGTTGACTGACCACACTGGTATCCAGGTACAAGCACTCTGCCTTCTCCAGGCCTACTCTCTATCCAATTTAATGGATGTTCTAACATCTTCCGTCACCCGGGGGAAAAGAGGTAGGGAATATCCCAACATCCAAGGCATTTTGGTACAAAATCACTAAGGAGGTGGGACACTGCTTATTTAAATGTCTGGCACAGCTCCAAATTCATAGGGGAATCCTTTTGTCTTCATAGAAATTGAGCTCCTTAAGAGCAGTTGAATTTTAATCCGATTAAAAAAACAACAACTCTTGTAGCTTGTGGCATTGCGTTAGTTTTGGTTGCTAGGCAACCCAGGAGATAAAAATTCCATCAATATTCTACTCATTAATTGGAATAGGTCCTAACTTTGGTATGTGTTCCATATGCAAAATAATCATTTACTTAAAGCTGGTTTCTCTACTTATCCTCAAGGAGGTACACTTACTCAGGACCTACATGCCAGGCGTATTCAAGAATTATCTCACTTAACCTTCACAACAACCCCATCGAGAAGGTACTATATCTCCATCTTACAGATGAGAAAATTGAAACCCAGAGAAGGTAAGTAAATTGTTCAAGGTCGCATTGCTAATCTTGGGACTAACATTCCACCCAGTCCTGCCTGATTCTGAAGCTCAGACTAAATCACATTTATTATTCTGCTTCCCACAGTACCAGGATTTAGAAAATGTAGGCATTCATTTCCTCCTTGCTACTTAGATGAACTCAGGCATGTTTATTCATCAGTCAAGCAGAGGTAATATCACCTATTCTGTCCACTCTAAAGGGTGCTACAAGATTCAAATGAGGAAATCTATATTAAAACTTCTTGGCAAATTTTTTTTTTTTTTTTTTTTTTAAGATTTTATTTATTTATTTGAGAGAGAGAATGAAAGAGAGAGAGCACAAGAGGGGGGAGGGTCAGAGGGAGAAGCAGACTCCCTGCTGAGCAGGGAGCCTGATGCGGGACTCGATCCCGGGACTCCAGGATCATGACCTGAGCCGAAGGCAGTCGCTTAACCAACTGAGCCACCCAGGCGCCCAAAACTTCTTGGCAAATTTAAAAATAATATAGAGATAGCATCGCTGTACTTGTCGCTTGTATTTTACAGAGCTGAGCCTTTTGGAGAATTTAGTTTTTAAGAGCTTTCTTTCACCCAGAGGATTACAATTGAATACAGAAATGCAAATGTTACTTTTGGTGGCTACCCAACTTTAAATTTTAAATTCTAAATTTACTCATTCCTGCAGGGGTGATCTCTGTTGTTCTTCCCTGTGTCCCGACCTCCTATGGCTGATTGGGGTACCCCCATAACCAACCCACCCTTGAGTCTTTACTTTCCAATGGCCAAGAAACCAGTCTCTGGAAGACAACAATACTCTTCTGCCTCAGATAAGTGTTTAGTGCTTCTCAGCAAGGATCCTCAAATCACTGATGTTAAGTGTCACCTGGGTGGTTTGTTAGAATGTCCCTTCCCTGGGCCCATCCCAGAATTACTGGGCCAGGAAGGGACCCAGGAAGATGCCCTTCTAATAAGCTCCCAGTTGATTCTTATGCACATTAAAGTTTGAGTGCCATTATTTTATGTTGTTCCTGCATGATTTCTGAATTATCCTTGTTTGTTTGCAGGACCTCAGCTTTGTTCCTTCCTGGCTGACCACTGGCTGTCCTTCTATGCAGATTACTCTTGTGCTTTTGATCCCTCACTGTCTGCCCAGGACGGTAGTGCTGGTGTTAACGCTCCATTCTGTGTCTATTGGTTCAGTTCACCCTGTTACTTAAAAGAAAGGTTCTAGTCTTAGCTGTGCCCCTAAATAGCTGTGCGATTTTAATCTTACTAGACCTGTTTCCTCATTGGTAAAATGGAAGTGTTGGACAAAACAATGTGAGGTCCTTTTGGCTCTAAAATAACATGACCCTATGTGATAAGGAATAGAAGACTTTTCCTAGCATGGGTTAAAATACAGAGTTGAGCAGTGGAACTGAATTACTGCAGGTCTTAACACCAAGTTTATGATCAAGGCCCCACTCTAGAGACCACTTATTTAATTACTTATGGACTGTGGCAGGGCCCAGGCACTGGAATGTTCTGACATGCAACAAGGGTTAAGAACTATTAGGGGGTGAGGTTGAGAGACACCAGAACAGTCTGTAGGGTAAAGGATCTAATTTTAATTCTTACTTTGAAGGAGCTGGAAAGGCACATTTTTGCCTTGTGTGTTCTCATTCCCATGCTTTGCTCAGGTGGGGAGGCATTTTCCTTCTTTGCCACTCATCATTCCAAGAGGGCTCAAGGCTTGTGGATATTCTGCAGCAGCCTTTCCTCAACAGGGTGGCCTGAATTTGCACCTTCTAGCTCTGAATTTTTATGGCCTTTATTATCTGTCAACATGGCTTCCATCATATGTTATGTTATATTGACCATAAATAATACACATGTAATATGTAATATATATTATATATAGTCACTGGTCATATATATTTGGTCATATAAATGTCAGCTTTATTAGTTGGTTATTTTACATATGTGTATATGGAAACATATATGGAATTCCCCTCTGTCTAGAACACAGTGAGTCTTCAATAAATGTTCAATGACTGATAAGGGTAACAATGCTCAGGTATAAATGCAGTGTTCAGAATAGTTTTGGAACAAGTAAGAAGCCCAAGTGAGATGTGACTAATACCTGAATCAATGATTTAGATGTTGGACTAGAAAGAAAGGAAAGCATATATTATACTATGAGGAAGAAGTGAAAGGAAGAAGTGTCTCTATTGAGACAGAGGAACAAAGAAGGGTTGAAGACCCTTTGGAATTTTAAGAGATCCCAAAGTTTGGAAAGAAATCAGAGGAAAGGGGAACACAGTTTTATCCTCAATTAACCTAATACTCTTGGTCTAGCAACAGAGTTCACAGCAGAAGATAAGGGGCAAGACAGAGGGATCTTTAATAGTTACTATTACACAGGACAATACTGAAGAAAGCCTGGGGTTGGCAAGATTAGCTAGAAAGTGAGTGCAGAGAGAATGAGAGTTCAAGTTAAATGCCCATGATCCAAGGCCTTAGATAGAACTCTAGAGCTGTGCTGTCCAATATGGTAGCCATTAGTCACATGTGCCTGGTCTGAATTGAGATGTGTTATACACATGGATTTCAAAGACTTAGCACAAAGACAGAGTATGTCATTAATAACTTTTATGTTGACTATATGTTGAAATGATTATGTTTTAGAGATACTGGGTTAAATAAGACATTAAAGTTAATTTTGCCCATGTCTTATTTTTTTAATGTTGCTACTAAAAAATTTAAAATTATGTATGTGGCTTGCATTATATTTCTCTTGGACAGTGCTAGTCTAGAGCCTCTCAAGTAACAGAGAAAGGAAATGAAAAAGACTTGGCATGACACTGTGCAAACAGTGCATATGTATAATGTATAAGTGTATAAATATGGGAGAATTATCTAAGATTAAGAACAGAGAGTTGATATAAATGTAAATGATATTGGCTACAATATTCATATGCTACAATCATCAGATGTTATCTGTGGCGTAGATGTCGCCATCTGGTTTCTGCCTACATAGGTGGCCAACCCCACTATAGCTCTTGGCCTCTTTATCCTACCAAGGAAGTCACTACTTTTTCCTTTTGCCTTAGGAGAATTACACTTTCCTAAGCAACTATATCACATTGTTTCATTTTCTCATTTCATCTTCTGATGATGCCTCATGGAATACATTGGAAATCCCAGACAGATAATCTCATAAATTTTGTAGTGGAGATTGAATTATGGCCTTCTGGATTCCAAAGGGTCTATACCAGCCTTTGTTTTCATATAACATATGAGTTTCTTCATGCACCATTAGGCTTCTGGGCTGGAATATGCCTTTGACCTTCCATACCAATGAGAGCTTGGCTTCTCTTAAGACTTGAGAAAATTAGAGAACATGCCTACAGCCCATGCTGGACTTCTCTGATTCTCAGGTCTTCGCTAAAGTCCATTGGATTACCTGCAGCTGTGTCTGATTCCTCACTTTATCACATAAGCAGAATTGTAAGATGGTCCCCAGGATTCCTGTCTCATTGGTACACACATGCAATAATCCTCTCTCCTTGAGTGTGGCAGATCTGTGAATGGGATGGGACAGATACTCTCTTGATTAGGTAACATTATATGGCAAATGGTGCTGGAATAATCACCTGTGATTATTAAGCTATATAAGATTGTAGGACTGGAGAGGGATTGAAAATTGGAGAGTCGTGTTCCTCCTGGCCTGGAAGAGAGCAAACGCCATGTTGTGAACTGCTTATGGGGGCCACAAGCCAAGTAATGGCCAGCAGTCTCTGGGAGCTGAAAGAAGTCCCCAACTAACAATTACCAAGATAATGGGAATGTCAGTCCTACAACCGCAAGGAGCTGAATTCCTCCAACCACCTGAAAATCTTGGAAGAGGTCCTTGGACTCCAAATGGGGAGTGCAGTGAGGCTGACATCTGGATAGCAGGCTCTCAACACCCAAGGCAGAGGATCCAGCTCAGCTGTGCCTGGACTCCTGACCCACAAAAACTATGCGATGATGGATTTGTGGTGTTTTCAGCCACTAGTCTGTGGTACTGTTACAAAGCAGCAGGAAACTAATACACACAATTATGAGTACTTACTATACATGAGACTTTAATAATCTACATTTTATGATGTAGTTGGAAAACAGATCTATGGAGAAGAAGACACTCAATCTTTGCTAGATTTAAATCAGGAAAACCAGTTAAGAACAGTAATACTTTTGAAGAATAGTATCTGGAAAACAAGACACTAAGAGAGGCCCTGGGAATTACACGTAAATTCACTAAGGTTACCAGCAACTTATTACAGGTTCTCCTTCAGTGGAGTCAGACAGCCCCAACACTGTTAAGCATTTGGACACATGGGCAATTTCCAGAATAATTATGTCATTCATATACAATCTCCAAAATGCCTGGAATACCAAGTTTCCTTGGGTGGGACTTCCCGCTTAGTTCTTTGTAAAACTGAGCCATATGTATAGGGCAAATACTTGGTATCTCAGACACATCTAGAGATTAACACTCAAAGACAGACTACAGAAACTCAAATAGCTCTGTAAATCTTCTAGTTGTGGGACTCCACCACATTCAGATGAGTTGAGCAATGGGAAATTAATGCAAAGCTAGTCACCATCTTCTTGAACCTCATTTACTACTATTACTGCTACTACCACTACTACTACCAACATCTAACATTTACTGAGCACTTACTATGTGCCAGGCATGATTCTAAGAATCTTAAAATATTAAGTCATTTAATCCTCAGAACTTTTTGAAATATATAGTTCTATTGTCCCTATTTTACAGATGAGAAAACTGAGGTATAGGGAAGTTAGGTTGCCTAAGGATACACAAATGATAGAGCCCAGAAGCACTCCCAGGCAGACAGATGCAAATAATAACACACTGCTTCATGTACAGTTTGAATCTAAATATCTGGACTTACTGGAACAAATCAACAACATTCTTGTTTTCTCCCTTCAGTTCTAGATTCAATGAATTTAAATGTCTTCTTAAGAAATTACAACTTTTTGAGCAACACAGGGTTAGGAAGGTGGGTCCCGTGTTGAATCACTCAGTGTCCTATAATTCTTCATTTGATGAAACAGCAGTAAACCTCTCCTTCTCAACCATGTCATTTGATTGCTTTTAATAAACAATTCCCATGCTCTGCTCCAAGTTCTCCTTAAACTGGAAATGGTTAAAGGCACAAGCAGACTTTTGAGCAGCTGCTCTCATGTCATGCCGTAAGTCCACCAGAGATTCATGCTGAAAAATGCAAGACAAGCTGGACCCTTGGATCCATTAAACAGTCTTTTCTTGATATGAATCAAAGGTAGACACCTTCACTTCCTTTTCCTCCAAGTGACTTATATGCAGCAAATGAACTCACCTTTCTATATTTATTTAGTTCAGGTTCTCATGTTTCTTCCTGACAAACATGCGTAACAAGCTCATGTGATCTAGCTAACCGGTTAGAGTCTCTTTCATTTTTTCTGGCTAAATAACCAGGTGGACCACACACCAGGGTCAGTGATGTTTGAAACCACCAAACCAGCCACTACTAGTGCTAAAAGGAGCACTTCTGCAGGGTTTGGAGATTTCCTTTCAAGGTGTTTGCACAGACAAAGGCGCTTTCTCTTTGATTGTGGGAGACCGTTTCCTGTTTGGTTCTCAATCCACATGTTCTACAATCTTTCCATTTCTTCTATTTCTTTTGGCCTTGTTTTTCTTGACTTTGTAATACTTGAGGGTATTCCAACCATAGATGTTCCTCTTATCTTGGCAGCGCTGCCTGTGGATAAGCAATGTAAATCATTCCCTTGTTTCTGCTGGAAATTCACATATTCTCCTGATTCTTTTGAAATGTTTGCTTATTTCAAGTTTCTCTTCAATATTGAAACCTTCCTTTTGTGTGCACTATTTGACATGTTGAATCAAGATGCTTAGACATTCTTGGGATGCTGAAGGGGTGTGTTTTTATAGAGAAAAGTTCACCACTGCAAAAGAATAGCAGAACACAATCTTGCAGGATAACCTGTGGTGAACCAAGGTAGCTGGTAGATGTTTCAGGTGTACGTGTATTTGTGTTTTGTGTATTCCTACATGGCTTAAGTCGGCTGGTTATAGTTTAATGTGTTCACATGGTGTTCTGGCTGAGTAAATGATGCACGAGCAAGCAAAAAATCTGTGCTATGCTCAAGTTGTTCCCTAAGATTTCCATTGCATTGACATGATGCTGAATTTCAAAACAAACATTATAACATAATTGACTGTGTCACCAACTTTCAAATGGCCAGGAAAATATTAATTAATATGCAATAATTCAATAAATCCCTGCCCTCCTGGAGCTTGCATTTTAGTGAAATTCAAATGTTGATACAATTTAAGCTTACTTTCAAATTATGAGATCTATTTTAAATAGCTAAAAATATCTCATATGCAAATAAACCTAAGCTACTTAAAACTCATTTAAAGTCAGTTATTGCATAAAGTTTTAAATAAATACTACATTTTAAGAGACTGTCTAAAGTCTCATAAAGCAAAATGCAAATAAGCTTGTTTTCTAGAATGTCCGTCAAAGATTGAAAACAAACATTAGACAAACAAACCCTAGAACATTATTTGTGTCCCCGGAGTAGCATGTTACATATTAATACATACGTATTAGTTAATACATGATCTATATCCATCTATACACTTAATGTTAAAGATGATTTCTGGATAGTGGGATACTTTACTTTTGTCTTTGTGTATATCTGTATTGTTTGCATTCTTTATAACAATTTTATAAAATAATAAGGTGATTTTATATTAATTTGAAAATTTTTAAATACAAAATTTCAAAGAATTAAAATCCATGAACCCAATGACCAGAATTAACAAACATCATTGTCATTGTAAAATTCTTTTTTATAATAAAAAAAAATTCCACAAAAATTGAAGATCTCCATGGATTGTTCTCAAGTACCATTTCCCACCCCACTCACTTCTTATATATAATGTGTTTATCCTTCCAGGCCATATAGAACAATTTTTAAATTGCAATTTAAAATGGAGTGTAAGATTAGAAATGTATCTTATGTGTTTTTTCCAGATCCATGCTTAGTTTTTTTTTCTGATTAATAAACATATACAAAGTAGAGAAAATACTAGATATTAAATCTCCATATACCTATTATCCAGATTCAACAATTATCAAGATTTTGCTACATAGAGTTTTTGAATTTAAAAGCAAAAACTGTAACTAATGTTCATCCTATAGTTTGTTCAGTTAGTAAGCAAACACCTATTAAGGGAGACAGGGAAAATTACAACTAGTTGTGTTCTTACTATGTCCCAGGCACCAGGTCTTCCATTTACTGACCCATTTAGGAGTCACAACACCTCTGCAACCTCAGTAGTTTTATCAGCATTGTTTGGAGTGAAAACTGAGGCTCAGAGCAATGAAGATTCTTGCCTAGGCTCAGCCAGTTGATTGTCTTTCTAGAACCAATTTCATACTGTGTGTAAGAGTCACCAGAGGTTATTATTCTGTTGAAGAATATAAATAAAGAAGAACAAAATGAGAAGGTCTCACTTTGGGTCTGTGTGAATCAATCCCTATATTCTTTGGGTTGGAGGGCGATCCAGCATTGTTATAGGGGCTTCAAGTCAGCAACTTTCGGTTATTTAATTTTTAAAAATGCCTATTATGGGACGCCTGGGTGGCTCAGTCGTTAAGCCGCTGCCTTCGGCTCAGGTTGTGATCCCAGGGTCCTAGGATCAAGCCCCGCATCGGGCTCCCTGCTCAGTGGGGAGCCTGCTTCTCCCTCTGCCTGCCAGTCCCCCCTGCTTGTGCTCTCTCTCTGACAAATAAATAAATAAAATCTCAAAAAGAATAAAAATACCTGTTATAACTTTCACTTTAAGACATTTTCCTGTAACTACTTGGATAACATAGAGAAACATTTTCCTCAAAAAAAAAAAAAAAAATCTAAATGATTCAATATACTCTTGTCAATTCTTACTTACTCTCTATAGCTCCTAATCCTAGTTGACCAACAACCATAATTACAAAAGCCAATTTCAACTGCAATTTGCAGGCTTGCAGATCAATCTATCATGGATATTTTCCAAAGCAGTTTTGAAACTTCTTGCCTGCCATGTTGCTTACGTGTTGTGACACTCATACACTACAGCCAACACTTCATAACCACTCTTGATCTTGACTATTTCAAAATAAGCAGACGTGAATGCTCTAGTGTGTCAATGCTCTTAGGCATCTTGTGGTTAAGAAGCATGGGAGTTTGGTTTTCCAGGACACATTATGATTTAATAAGCATAGAATGTCACCATTTAGAAGCACAGGATGCACAATGATTCAGCTATTTTGAGACACGGCTGAGATTAAAGAAACTCAACTCTCCAGTGTCTCCCAGTTTATAGGTTTAAATTTTAGGACAGAAAATGTCTTACTCTACATTTCAATTTGTATTTGTATCCTAAATTCTCCAGTCTTCAGGGAAGGAAAAGAGCCTTAAAATCATCTGGGATCAGCCAGACCTCTTCATTCTGCAAATGTGGAAGGAGATCCAATTTTTGTTTTGCTTATATTTTGTTTCATGTATTTCTCGTTTGGTTTTCTTTTGCCGCAAAGAACAATGCCAAGTTACTGTACTGTCACACAAGGGATATGACCATGCAACACTCCCTGATATTAAAAATAACAGAAAAGAGTCACCACCAAACCTTAGTATGAACCGAGACCAATAATTTCTTAAGACTGCCATAAAATGAGATTGCCGTGTCCAAGCCTGCAAATTCAAAATACCTAACTAGAAGAGTTAGAATAAAAAGTCAGGAAGGAAGAAAGATTGTCCCATTCTAGATGTTTACTAAATCAAGTTGGATTATGTTCAAAAGTGGGCTTCTAATTCTACTTTTCCATTTATTATTCACATGTAGAACATTATCATGTTTTGCAAATGTCTCCTTGGCTAAAACAGTTTTTTGTTGTTGTTTTGCCATAGCCCTATTACCGTATTTTGATTCTGTGCCTTTAATCTTTTCCTAAAATACAGACCCTCAAAATGTATTTTACCTCTATAACTGACCTTGGTGATGAGGTAATTTAGTGGTTTTGTTTCTTTCCTTCCTTCCTTTTTTTTTTTTTTCCAAGGTGGATCCCCAAATAGAAAAAACAGGTCAGCGTGACCTTTGATAAGACAGCTTTCGCGTGTCCCCAACTCAGTGTGAAACACTGACCCTAGTCAGGCCCTTAGCAGACAGGGAAGGGAACTCCCAACCGCTGCACTTCCCCATGAAACCTAAGACTGTCAGGGCCCCTTGGACCAGCTTTTCTCCCTCGAAAATCTGGCCTTTTTCTTTGGGCTCCAAGGTGCCTGGGCAAGAGTGGGGCTAACAGAAGATCTGGGGGAAAGATTCGCCTCTAGGGCGGACGACTCGAGTTCCCAGGGGCCGGTGCGCGCGGAGCCCTCAGCAGCAGACTCCCAGCCGGCGGAGCTGCGAGCGGCGCCACCCGGCCTCCGGGGCTCGAATTGGCCCGAGCGGGGCCGGGAGCGGAGCGTCGGTGCGGCCGGCGCGGGTAGCGCGGAGCACAAGGCGGCGAAGCAAAGGCGCTCCCGGGGGTCGGCGGCCTCGCAGCCCCCACCCTGGGGCGGGGCCCGGGTAGAAGCCGCGCCCGCGAAGTTGCACCAAAGCGCGCGAGATGCGAGTGTGCGGACAGCTTTTGGGAGGCGGCCGCCGAGGCGCCCCCGGGCTCCCCTCCTTACCTTTCCTTCCCCGACCCTGCGCAGAGCTCCGGCCTTGCGCCCACAGAAGTTTCCCGGCCGAGCGCGCTGCGCCGGGCTGGCCGGCGCCGAAGCCCCCGTCGTCCCGCTAGCGCACTCCTCGCCGTCCACCCGGCCGGCGTCTGCCCCGCGCCGGGACGCGCAGTGACCGCAGCCCACTCCGGAGCTCGCGCGGCGGCGCGGGCGGGGGCCGGGCACGGGCGCGCGCCCCGGGGCGCAGCGGGGAGAGCAGGGAGGGAGGGGGCGGCGGCGGCGTCCGCCGCGCAGGGGCCCGGGCCGCCCCAGCCTCCCGGGAGCAAGCGGCGCGGCCACCAGCTTCTAGGACTGCCGATAAATCTAGCGGCCGCTGCGGACCAAACTTTGCCAAGAACGGTTTCCCGAAGTCAACACTGATCACGGTTAGAAAACAAACCTGGTATTCGCTGTTCTAGGAGAGCGATGGAATTGACTACTGAAATGAAACGCAACTGTATGTGTGCCCTCTCACTCCCGCACCTCGCCCCCCACCCCAACACACCATAAACAAAATGAGGAGATAAATGACCAGAGTGGGGATGAGAATATTTGGGTGCATGGGATAGAGAAAGGTCAAATCAATGGATATCTCAAAAAAAGAAAGAAAAAAACCGCCCAAAGAACAAAAAACACAAATGGGTGAAGAGCAGAAACAACCATGGAAGGAAAAAATTAAAAATACAAATGACAGAAAATGTTCAAATCACTACTAAGCCAAATGCATTTGTACTAACACAAATGCATTTTTCCTCCTATGAAAGTAGTGAAGTTTTGTTTTGTTTTGTGATCAAAACATAGGGTAGTCGGTGAGGGACCAGTGAAACACACACCTTACTCAAGGATTTCGTCTCCCTTCTCTTAGCACCTTCACTTTTACTTCATATAAGCATGTTGGAGACATCGATTCCAGAAGCAAACATTTATTGAATAATCAATGTCTCTTTTCGTCCCCAGAATAATTGCAAAAGTAATTCATATAACCGGTAAAATTAACCTCTTTTAATTGTGCTGAAACTGAGGGTCAAAGAAATGCCCATATTCCTACCACTATACATAGCTAGAAAACACTCCACTGCTCGGCCTTTGCTCTTACTCTTCATTCCAGAGATTTACTCAGAAATGTTAGAAATAAAGTTTGAACTGGATCTAGTCCATGGTATGTGTATATACATGGTATGTGTATATCTACATTTGAAATATGTCCAGGGAAGTGTGAAGGTCACAAGCTTTGACACCAGACATACTCTGGGTTTAGATTTTACTTCTTATTTAGTGTTGCACATCACAATGTTTTAAGGATTATATTTATGGTTATTTTTAATTTAAAAACTCAGAAGCAACAAAGATATCCTTGTATGACAGACTCTAAGGTGGCTCCATGATTCCCAGCGTCTCCTGGTGTTGACACCTTTGGGGGATCCCCTCCCTTTGAGTGCAGTTGGGACCAGTGACTTGCTTATAAACAATAAGTATAGCACAGGTTATGGATGTCACTCTTGTGACTACCTTACATTACAAAAGACTCTGTCTTGCTAGCCGACTCTCTTTGGAGACTGTCATCTCTGGCTTGATGAAAGAAGTGGCCATGTTGGGAAGTCCATGTGGCAGGAACTGTATGTGGCCTCTAGGAGCTGAAAGCAGCCTCCAGCCAACAGCCAGCAAGAAGCCAGGTACCTCTGTTCCACAAACACAAGGACATGAATTCTGTCCATCATCAAAGTAAGCTTGGAAACAGATTCTTCCCCAGTCAAGCCTCCAGATGTGAATGCGGACCAGAGTACACCTCAGTTGTGGCTTTGTGAAACCCTAAGCCGAGGACCCAGTTGAGTCATGCCTGACTCCTGACCCACCAAAATTGTGAGTTAACAAATGTATGCTATTTTAAGCCATTAAGTTTGTGGTAACTAATGCAGCTTATATGTGTTGTTTAGATATTCAGCCTATTAGTACATACAGTGCTGTCCCTTCTTTGGTAAAATTTTATGTTAAATATTGCTGCCCTTTTGCATTATGATTTTTCTCTTTCTTAATCCTTCCCATATATGTCCCTGCCTTGATCTTCATTGCAGAGGCTCTATGAAACAAAAACTCCAATGAAATGGTACCCTATAGATCAGCCACAGGTGTAGGTCCCCCTGGGATTTCTGGCTGCATTCCTACTTCAGAGATCACGTGTCCATGATCCACAGCCTCCATCCCTTCAGGTCCTTTGGGACATTCTCTTGACTAAACCTCTGAGGCTGGGCAGAAACACAGTCAACTCAGCTCACACAACTCAAGCTGCAACTGCAGTGTGAGGAATACCATGGTAAAGAACTGGGAGCAGATTAAGCGCTAAACCAGGGTTCATTCAATCCACTTATCTCGGGAAAGCTTTAATTTGAGGCTTCTAGAGTCTTCCTTTTTTCCTTCTCCTTGACATCAACTTGTTCTTCCTCTAAGCCTCCATCCCTGAGATATATGCATTTACTTGTTAATTGCCCCTACTTCCAGATGTGAATCCAGCCTGGCTTGGTCACTAGCCCCGTTTCTTCCTTCCTCCTTCCTTCATTCCTTTCATCCTTCCTTCCTTCTTTCTTCCATAGTTCTTTCATTTTTTGATCCCTGTATAATTCTCCGTAGTTCTCTTTCTCTACATCCCTCATTTGCTTTTCATTATTATAAATTTTTCTTATACAAGTAATACATTAATGTCATACACAAATGTATATTGTATGGCATCAAACTATATTTATCAGCTATCTTTTTCAGACAACAAATAACTTGGAGCTTGTTTCTCTTTTCGTACATATGTAATCATTCTTTAAAACTACTGCATGATTTTATTGTATTATTATTTAATATCACAATGTGTCTATCCGCTTAACTCTTTAGATTGTTTCTAATATTTTGCTATTATAAGCAAATGCTGTGTGCATGATTGCTTGGGTGCATAGGTTAAAAGCAGTTCTTAAAGAGGAAATGTCCTTTTTAAGTTTTTATTTATTTATTTTTAAAGATTTTATTTATTTATTTAGGGAGAGAGCACGAGTTGGGGGAGGGAAAGGGGGAGAGAGAGAGAATCTTCAGCAGACTCTGTGGTGAGCCTGTTGCCAGGCTCGATCCCACAACCCCCAGATCACATGCCCAGCTGAAATCAAGAGTCAGCCATTTAACCATCTGAGCCACCAAGGCGCCCCTCCTTTTTTTATTTTATAAAAATAATTAATTATTGAAATATAGTTGACATAAAATGTTGTATTAGTTTTGGTTGTACAATACAATGATTCAATAATTTTATATATTATGCAGTGCTCACCACAATTAAGTGTAGTTACCACCTGTCACCATACAACATTATTACAATATTACTGACTATATTCCCTATGCTGTATGTACCTTTCATCTCCATGACTTATTTATTTTATAATTGGAAGTTTGTACCTCTTAATCCCCTTCACCTATTTTGCCCATCCCCCACTCCCTCCCCTCTGACAACCACCAGTTTGTTCTCTGTATTTATGAGTCTGTTTCTGATTTTTGTTTATTTGTTCCTTTGTTTTGTTTTTTAGATTCCACATATAAGTGAAATAATATGGTATTTGTTTTCCTCTGATTTATTTCACTTAGCATATTACCATAAATCCATCATTGTTGTTGCAAATAGCAAGATCTCATTCTTTTTTATGTCTGAGTAACATTCCATTATATGTAAATATATATATATATATATACACACACATCTTCTTTACCCATTCATCTATTGATGGACATTTGGGTTGCTTCCATGTCTTGGCTATTGTAAATAATACTGCAATAAACATAGGGGTGCATGTATCTTTTTGAATTGGTGTATTTGTTTTCTCTGGATAAATACCTAGTAGTAGAGTTACTGGATCATATGGTATTTGTGTTTTTAATTTCTTGAGGAACCTCCATACTGTTTTCCACAGTGACTGCACAAATTTACATTCCCACCAACAGCATATGAGGGTTCCCTTTCCCCCACATCTTCACCAACACTTGTTATTTCTTATCTTTTTTCTTGTCTAGCCATTCTGACTGGTGTGACATGATATCTCATTGTGGTTTTGATTTGCATCCCTGATGTTGAGCATCTTTGCATGTGAATGTTGGCCATTTGTGTGTCTTCCTTGGAAAAATATCTATTCAGGTCCTCTGCCCATTTTTTAATCAGATTATTTGTGTGTTTTGTTTTTTTGTTTTGTTTTGTTTTTTGGTGTTGAGTTGTAGAAGTTCTTTATATATTTTGGATATTAACCCCTTATCGGATATATCATTTGCAAATATCTTTTCCCATTCAGTAGGTTGCCTTTTCATTTTGTTGATGGTTTCCTTTGCTGTGTAAAAGCTTTTTATTTTGGTGTGGTATTGCCATCTTAACAACACTAAGTCTTACAGTACATGAACATGGGTTATCTTTCATTTATTTAGGTCTTCTTTATTTTCTTTCAGCAATGTTTTCTAGTTTTCAGTGTACAGATCTTGTACTTCCTTGGTTAAACTTATTCCTAACTCTTTTTTGTTCTCACTCTCTCCATCTATCCTTTCCTTTTCCCTTTTTTATTTTGTCTCTGAAGCTGAACGTTTCTCCCATTTAAATACCAACTTCATTACATAGCTTTAGATCAAAGCACTTCTTAAGTTGTCTAGAATTCACCTTCTTACTCGTCCGGCGCTCTCCTGATAAAAAGTTCTTGAGCTTCTCTTCTTTGTGCACATGTCAGAGTCAAGGCTGTCAGAGCTGCTCCAGAATTGAAAGTAGCAATGTGTGTAGGTGGGTAGGAGCCCAGCAGGCCTTAGGGCAGTGGCGCTGGGAGGGGGATTTGGCCAAGGGAACAGGAAACTGTTTTGACCTAAGTCAAGCAGAGTAAGTCACCCTAAGTAGATACCCATCTGTACCCAGGAAAAACCTCAGTCATTTCTGTTGCTCTCTGAGTGTCTAGGTTGCTCTTTAGTTTGTTTTTGGCCTTTTTTTCTTTGTTTTCCCAAAGCTTCATGAGTCATCTCTGTTTGAACAGGCTCCTGGAGTCGTTCCTATGAGAGTTTTGAGCACTCCCAGCTTTTAGGTGAAGGTCACATCTTGTCGAGGAAGTCTGAACGTTTATCCACCCAGAAGCCCTTAGTCTCTATGTTTAATAGCAGGAATACCTGCTTGGAATAGATTGGGGGATCTTTGAGGCTTTCAAGATTCTTATGAGTTTAGTGAAGCACTGGTATCTGGAGAGGCTCTGGTTAGTTTAGAATATCCATCTTGAGATATTTCCTGAGTCGTGAACAATGAACTTCTGTGTGTCCCAGTGAGGCCCAGGCAATTTTCAAAGTTTCATTCCTCAGCTCAAGATATATCTTTCTGTAGTGCAGAAGGCAAAAGATTTAAGTTAGGATAGAATATTAAATTTGGGGGGAAATAATAATATGTAAATTTTTACATCTTCAAGAGTATGCCATCATTATCTTTACATAAATTTTTTTCTTGAAAAAGACCTAAATTCAAGAAATTCAAGATATAAATGAACAAGAGTTACTTTTTAAACAGTAAGTAAAACCGCTTGCCATAAAAATTACAGTTAGGCCTAGACTATCAGTATGGAGCTGATTAAAGAAACATAAACACTGAATGATCTATGAATGAATGATCGAGAACTGTGTGTGAAATATTCTATGCCAATTGACCAAATAAAAAATTAATTGTAGTCAATTATATCTCAATAAAAAAATAATTGTGAAGTGAATAAAAAGGGAGAAAATGACAATAGTCAATATATGAAGAATAAACAGTAACACTTTATTTAAATGTTCCCTTCTCATATGAATCGGTTCAATTATACGCAAGTGCCAAATAAACACTTTAAAGTATTATAATCATTCGAAAAGAATGTTCTTCTATGCATCCTGTAAAAATGATGAGTAGCTGTAACTGGAACACAAATCTCAATGTCTAGGTCATATAAGCAGTTGTTCTTTCCCAGAAAATTGGATAGCTAACTATTATCTAACCTCTATTTCTCTACTTTGTGTCAGAGAGTTACTTAGAAAAAAAATATGAGGTCAGCAGTTAAGGTCCAGGTCAACATTTGTGAAGAGACCTCATGCTGCTCCATAGCAAAAACCCAACTACAGCCAGTCTTTGTGGCCAAGACCAAATGACTGGGGTGACCCTGCCATTATATGGCACCTGGGAAGAACTGAGGTTTTCTTGGCTTGGCTCAGAGTAGGGGGTAGAGACCAGAGTTGCCCATTTCTGTTTGTGCTCCTCATATCACTGTATCGTTGCAAATTCATTCCTTCAGCAAATATTTATAAAGTACCACCATGTGCCAGGCACTGTTCTGGGCACAAACAGTTGTTACCCAAAATCCCCCACTATGGCTCTAGGGTCCATTGTTATGGCCTGGCCACAGTTTGAGGTTGGCAGCTCATTCCAGAACCCACATTCCAAGGAAAATATACTCAGGAAAGAAGGCAAATTCACCTTTAAATATATTCTGCTTACAACTCATATTTTCAAACCTGATTTGAGTGACTTGATATAGTTGCTTTAATGTATGGGAATAGTGAATGGGACATGTCTGATTTTCTGCCTTATAGGTAGGTAGTGGTTGGAATTGAGGCACAATGCAAAGAGGAAAATTTGTCCTGTAAAAGTGTCTCACAATAGTAAGCCCTCTGTTCAGGCTTGGTTTTTTGCTACAATTTTAATTTAAAAAGCACATTTTAAAATTCAGTAGCCTTAAAGGATTTTAAATTACAAATTATCTCTGAGTTCCAGAGGAGAGAGTTAACATTCAGAGCCAGTAGAGAAATGGAAAAACACTGAAACAGATAAATACAAACCAACTAAAGTGAAAACAAGATGATGGAAATGTGGATTCCTCGGTAAGGACTTTAAACTTTTTATCGATTATTTTTTCAGTATTAGTCTACGTTCCATACACAATTCTATTTAGAAATGATAGGTGAAAACTTGATTGTTTAGATGTGTTGGTCTTTTTTTATTATACCTTACATAAAGTTTAGTGAAATGTTTATATCAGCATCATCTTTAACAATTACATGACTGAAAATTGCAGAACTAAAAAGAATAGTAGACCTTTACAGAAGGTCATCAAAATAAAATGGGGCTGAAGCACAGACTCCAAACAAGTTCTGAAATTAGACTGACAAATTTACCATTGGCCTGGTGATTAAGTGTGGGAGGCCATTGTGGAATTTCCAGATTAACAGAGCCCAGAGGGGCCTTCTGATCCAGGGCTTCTCATTCATGTTAATTTTTGTTTGTTCTTCTTAGGTTTTAATATTAACCATACCTCTGGAGCTATAATTAAGATGATAAACTGATCTAGCTCATTTTGATGTTCTGTATCACTGGATTTTTTTTAGCTTTTTTTTTTTTTTTCAAAGAAAGGGAAAAAAATACCTGACTCCTTAAGAGTTCCATACTGGATTGGACCTGGAGGAAGTGTCAAATATTTCCTGTCCAGGATTGCTTTCATTAAGTGAGATGTTGTAAATTAAGCACATGGCACAGCCTCTGAAACATAGGCTATTTCATCATTATTATTGTTACTATTATATATCTAAGTTTTGTAAGGAAAAATACATTAGTAAATATATGATCTTCTTTACATTGTTTATCTTATTTTGTATACTTTTCTGTTTTTTCCTTTTTTATATTAACTATATTGTATGTATAATCAGAAAAACGCAATGAAAAGGAAAAGAACCCTTTAGAAAGAGTACGACCACAAGAAAGGATCCTGCCTTTATTGTGAACCAGCAATTTGAGTAATTGGTCTCAGGAGATGGGCTGCTCTGGTGGCCACAGGTAGACTGGGACCAGCCATGGGGAACATTCTCCTTGTGCCCTGATAACCTCCGCCAGGGAAGGTAGGCTTTGTGCACTCCCTCCAAGCCTGAAGGGTAGGTGTGGCCACTCTCACTGATGTCCTTGGAGCCCTGCACTGGAAACCCATATGGCAAGCTGATACCCGTGGGGCCGCCCATTGAACAGTCACTTTCCCTGTGAATTGAGTGTCTAGGTCTCATTTCCCCATCATTAAATGAGAGGAAGACAGTCATGTCTGGTTTCCCTTCAGAAAGGCATTCCAGGAATCAGCTGAGTGATATCTGTTACTAGCCTTGGCGAAAACCCTCTCCAACTTTGCTACATTTATTAGTGATGCCCAGGGTGGATTCCTAGAACCATGAGGTGGAACAGGAGGCCCCCATCCAACCCGGTGTTTGAGGAGGTCTGCCACCAAGCCCCACAGCCCTCCAAGTTGATTCTTCCTCGGCTGCCCTGCATCACTTATTTAAGTCTCTAAAACCCAGTGGAGTCAGTAATGGCCTTTCTGTCCCTCTCTAAATCTTTCCACTCTTAAACCAAAGCCCTCCTGGGACTTCTTTCAAACCAGTTCCTTAGTCTTCGTTGTACTTCCTCCAATATCTTTGTATTCAAGTCCAGTTGAGGAGGTCTAAATTCAGTGTTTCCTCTAATAGATGCTAAGCAGTCTTCAGCCGAGTAAAGGATGGTTTGTCTCCTTCAAGGCCATACAGGAGTGATCCTAGGCAGAGGGAGCATCTAGAGGGAAAATAGGGGCTTCCATGTCCAGGAGAATTGAGGTCAAAATTCCGCTTCCCAATCTACCTGCTGGTGACCTAGGCAACTCATTTACTTTGCTTTGTCTCAGTCCTTCACAGGTAAAAAAGAAATTTCTAATACTTCATAAGCTAACTGTGGGGAGTAAATGAGAGAGTATACATAAAAGTGCTTGGTTTAGGTTGTCCATGTTTTTCATACAAACTGGCTTAAGTACAAGCCAATTATTTCATCTGGTGTTCAACAGAAGAAATGTGATCTGTTCTAAAGCTGGAGAAAAAAGTATCTAGAGTGGATTTACTAAAAACAAAAATAAAACAGAACTGTTGTCCTGCACTCTAAGACATGTTCGGGAATACTTTTTAGCTATCTTTATCTTTTTGCCTTAAATGCTGACTTTATTTATTTATTTTTTATTATGTTATGTTAATCATCATACATTACATCATTAGTTTTTGATGTAGTGTTCCATGATTCATTGTTTGCGTATAACACCCAGTGCTTCATTCAATATGTGCCTTCTTTAATACCCATCACCAGGCTAACCCATCCCCCCACCCCCCTCCCCTCTAGAACCCTCAGTTTTTTTCTTAGAGTCCATAGTCTCTCATGGTTCGTCTCTGCCTCTGATTTCCCCCCCTTCATATTATGCAACCATCAAAAGGAATGAAATCCTGCCATTTGCAATGACGTAGATGGAACTGGAGGGTATTATGCTGAGTGAAATAAGTCAATCAGAGAAAGACATGTATTATATGACCTCACTGATATGAGGAATTCTTAATCTCAGGAAACAAACTGAGGGTTGCTGGAGTGGTGGGGGGTGGGAGGGATGGGGTGCCTGGGTGATAGACATTGGGGAGGGTATGTGCTATGGTGAGCGCTGTGAATTGTGTAAGACTGTTGAATCACAGACCTGTACCTCTGAAACAAATAATACATTATATGTTAAAAAAAAAAAAAGAAGGGATAAATGCTGACTTTAAAGCCAAGCTCCATGATAAGATCCAACTTCCCTAGGTAAGAGCTTACCTTACAATTCCACAGTTCTCAGCAGTTTACAGAAAGTTCCAATGACACATTTTTTTTAAGCTTAGTGATTTTGGAACCATTGCCCCAAAGATAAATACCACTTAAAGTCCTCAAGGAGGGATAACTTGATTTAGAAATATCTCCTTTAATCCCCAGAAATCCCTGTGAAGTAGGAAGGAAAAAAACCAAGATATGAGCAGTGTTTGAAGTAGTGTGAGTGCATAAGAAATAAAAGGCATATCCCCAGATTTTTAGGACAGAGTAAAAAATTTGTTGCAAATGAGTCAACCTCCCTCAGATCTAATAACAAACAAATGAAGGAAAAAGCAAAACCTTAGGATCTTTCCCATATGTCCATCAAGATAAATAACAGGTAGCAATTGCTTATTATAGGTCAGGTGCTGTTTTGAGCAGATTGCATATATTAAGGTGTTTAATCCTCCTATGAATTTATGGGCAGGAATTGTTTCCATCCTCACTTTCCAGAGAAGGAAGCTTAGGCACAGAGATGAATAATTTTCCCAAGGTTAGCCCATGCAGCGGAGCTGAATTCAAATTCAGGCCATGGGTTCTAGGGGACCACACTTCTCACCCCTGCACCACATTGCTTCTCTCAAGTGTGGCTGCTTGGAATTTCTGGCACAGCCTGGTCTTTATCCCTCACTTGGGAAGCCATAGAGTACAGTAGTGAAATGCACATACTTGGGTGTCGAAAAGATTCATCTTTTAATCCCAGCTACCCCACTTAGTGGAGAAGCAGGAAGTGGCAAGCGATTGCCTTCCCTGCTCCCTCCATCTGAAACTGTGGCTGGGGAAGAAACTGAGGTTTAAGGGATTAAGATATTTAAAATAGGAATCATGTTCTGTACCCAAACCCTGAGTTGCTTTGCCACTCTCTGAGTCAGCGTGCTGTAGTCCAATCATCATGCATTCAGAAATCTTCCTGAACATCACCTGTCTCAGACGTGCTAAATGGTGTTTTTTTTTTTTAATAATCTACTAAGTATACATGGATAAAGAAGTGTGAATTATGGAGAAAATTAGTGTATTAACACTTTGAGTTAATGCTAATTCGAGTAAGATAAATTCTTACTATTTCTTCCAATTTGCTGCATAATCTTCATTATCACCTACAGCATAATTATTATGGGCATGTAATAGTTAAGCAGCCAGTAGGAAAACTACCCCTCGTTGAGTGCTTACTTTGTGCTAGGTGCTTTACTTAAATTCTCATTCAGGTTCTCAGTGAGGTTGGTAGTATCTTTACCTGTCTTTGTTGATGGGAATTTGGAGCATAGAGCACTCTCTGGCAGTTTGCTTCAGTTCCCACTGTAGCCCAAAGTGACCGGAGGCATTGTTAAAACCTTGACTCATTCTGATGCCCACGTGTGTATATTTTACAGCAATCCTTAACTTCTTTCCAAAGAATAGATAAAAGCCAGGCTATGTTTATAGCTTCTGACCTGGTACGCTATAACTTTAAAGGTCAGTGTCTATCTAATATATATCTAATAACTATTTTTTAAGATTTATTTATTTATTTCAGAGAGAGGGAGAACACGTGTGCATGCATGTAGGGGGGGAGGGGTAGAGGGAGAGACTCTCAAACAGACTGCTGGCTGAGCTCGGAGCCCAATCTCACGACCCATGAGATCATGACCTGAGCCAAAACCAACAGTCAGATGTTCAACCAACTGAGCCACCCAGGAGCCCCTAATAACTATTTTGTTACAAAATTTGCATATTGTTGATCCCCCTAAGTTTCCTGCATCTCCAAATTAATTTCTAATCTGGCAGATTCTATTGTGTAATTCTCACTAAAAAATATCTTCAAACTGAAAAAAACCAAGAGGCTTATTTACGGTTCTCTCAAAAGCGATTATGCAGAAAGGAAAATCAAGTGACACCTTTCTTCAAGTGTGGACAAAAGATTAGCTTTGATTAACTCAACCTCTGGCTCTGAGTTATTTCACAATTGCAGGGACAAAAATTATTGGCTGTGTTAATCGCATTTGGATGAAACATTGAGTTTTATAGAAATCATCCCCAGATTGTTGTTTTTTTTTTTTTCTGGCCCGTTCATACAACTAATTCATTAGCAGAATGAGCAAGCCATTCTTGTAACAGAGCAGGGCTTCTTTTGATGAAACAGAGCCCCACTGCAAGCTTTTCTCCAGAATCTGGGAAAGTGGTGCATTAGTCTGTGTTATGCATATTTTCCTTTTGAATTCCGTTGGCCACCAACAAGTATGTGATTGTAAGAGACATTTAACGCAACAGGAAACTTAGAGGACATCAGTTCCAGATTCTTACTGGTTTATCTTTCAAATACATTTTTTCCTAAATTACCTAAATAACACATAGACAGAGACACACACACATTGACACACCATTTCAGGCCATATGAAATTTCTTCATACATTCACTAACCAAAATGGATGTTTGAGAGGGGAAAACACAAGTGAACAAATCCACAGTGGAAATGGGAGCCAAAGCAAATGATCTTAGCTCTAGTGGCTCCTATTTCCCCTCTGTCTCAAAGGCACACACAGAGATGGATCAGATCTAGTGGTCAAGTGTGCACACGGGTGGTAGCAATTCTCTACCAGTACTGAGCTGACACAGGAGACCTAGAGAACAAAGATGGTTGGTAAGGGTGGTAAGAGAGGTCATTCCTCCCTCCAGTCTTTCAAGAAATGCCAGTTCTCTCTTGAGCAAAAGAAAACAGAACTCATCAACATGTACATGGCCCTCTGACACTTTCCTATAAAATAACTCATACATCAAGTATATATGGTGCATGATTCTCCTGATGAATTGGGATTCTTGGTTTAAAGAGTAAGTTGATCTTTGGGACTAAGGTGGGGAGGTACCCTCTGGAAGCTATAATAACATTTTTTTAGCTATAAGGGTGCATTATTGGTTCCTGTAGAATAAGGTTGACTAAATTGTACACTTATGTCTCTGGAGAACTGGACCAGAGTCACGACAAGAGGGTATGAAAGGGAGAGCTTGTCCCACCTGCAGGAAGGAAAGAGGTGGACTAGGCACTCAAAAAGATACTCAAATATAAAATTGTCCCTCAGCTGGTCCTGGGTGTGAAACTCTTGAGTTAATGTAGAAAAACAAGTATCTATCAGACAAAGGAAAAGTCAGGAAAATTCATCTCAACAGCTAAAAAATAGGATTATGTAGACTACCTCTCAATTACAGCTTTTTAAAAAAAATCCACACAGAATGGCTGGTTATTCAGCTCACTTGGGATTCATCCCAGAACGCTCTTTTCTTTCTTGATTTGCACAGAGAAATCAATTTAAAATGATAAACTGACATGTTAAACACCAATCTCAAATTTAACTGAAATTATTCCATGTGCCCGTGAAGCCCATTATTTTGTTTTGTCTTGACTACGGAAGGGCAAAAGAAGCAGAAATTAAAAAAAAAAAAAAAAGCTTCTCTCAAATTCCTTTTTTTTTTTTTTTAAGAGAGTGAGAGAGGGGAGTGGGGGAGAGGCAGAGGGAGAGAGAGAGAATCTTAAGCTCGGAGCCCAACTTGATCTCACAACCATTTCAAATTCCTTTTACCTTGTCAAGAGCAAAGGGATGAAGGAAGTGGAGATTTGTGGTATTTCTGGTTAACATTTAAGCAACTTAAGAAGATACCTTAAGTTGGGTGAGGCCACACGGGAAAATTCCATATATTTTGTGCGCTTTAGACATGATGTGGCTCCCTCCCAGGAGCTCACCGTGCCCCTTCTGAATTAACTGAAGTGACTGAATTTATGCCAAAATGTGCTCTGAGTAACATACGTGGCCCTGCGGAGACAACCATGGTAAGACTGTCAGCAAACAAGGGCTTTGCCCTCCTTTGGTTCTAGCCTCTCCTCACCCTGCTGGAAGCCCAACCAATGAGTGTGGGAACAAAGAAGTACTCCGTTTGCTTGTGGTAGTGGAGTGAGTGAGGGAAGAAGCTGCCTCCCCCCCTCAAAGAAGCCTCTTTTAAAAGGGCAGAGCTGCCTGCTTTCTACCTGGAGCAGAAGATCTGGAGCAATTAGACATTCAACTTACAAGGCTTTTATTTTCATTTGTTTTAAGCCTCACCATAAGCCAGCGAGGGAGGTGGAAGCTGCCAAGAGGTAGTACATAACCCCGCTATTTACTGAGCATGAACTACGGGCTGGGTAATCAGCTAGGACCACGCACACAAGGTAGATATAGTGAGGTACCTGTTCTGAAGGGAGTGACATGCATTCTAGTGGGGATATGGCAGGGAAATTGAGACAGGAGATTGTACATGAAATTGCGCTTAGTGTTGGTATCCTAGAAAGAGGCTGAGTTTGGATGTAAGGATTCAGTCTGGGCAAGAAGATGAGGGGTTTTGGTGTTTTTCGTACAAGGAAAATGGTTTGTTAGAGATGTTTTAGTCTAAAAAGTATTTGAAGTGCGTTCAAAAATAGAACTACCATGTATTTTCCCTAAAATAGATAGGAGAGGTATCCAAATTATCTAAGAAGTTGTATCAAATTTATGTTGGCAATGTAGACTTCACTTTAAAATTTGTTAATTAACTATTGAATCGATTAAAATCATCTTTACAAAATATATGTAAGTTATGGTTTCATCCCTGGGAACTTTAAAAAAAATCTGTTATGAAAAATGTGAAACACAGATAAAAATGAAGAGAATGACGTGATGAACCCCTGTACCTACCATCGACCTCCATCAACTATCAGCACATGGTCAGTCTTGTGTCGTGTGACCCTTACCCACTTCATCACTTTAAAGGAAATTCTAATTTCATATCATTTCATCCATAAATATCCAAAAATGTACCTCTAAAATATAAGGAATTATTTTTTAACATAATATCAGAATCATATCTAAAATTGTTACCTTAATATCGGTAAGTATCTAGTTTGTGTTGAAATTTACTCAGAGACCTTTATCACAAATATGGATAATGTTGTGGTATTCTAATGCTGTGTGACAAACTACCCCAAAATATGGAGGCATTGAAAAAGAATCTATTATTAACTCTCATATAGGAAGGTATTTGATCATCAAGTCAGTTTCTTTAGATACTTCATTTACTCTGAGTCAGTCTTGGTAAGTTTTCATTTTCTCGGAATCTATCCTATCTAAGTTTTTAAAAATTTATTAGTATGGGGCACCTGGGTGGCTCAGTCAGTTAAGTGTCTGCCTTTGGCTCAGGTCATGATCCTGGGGTCCTGGGATCGAGTCCCATGTCGGGCTCCTTGCTCAGCAGGGAGCCTGCTTTTCCCTCTCTCTCTGCTGCTCCCCTTGCTTGGACTCTTTTTCTCTCTCTCTCTGTCAAATAAATAAATAAAATCTTTAAAAAATTTATTAGTATAAAGTCATTCATAATATCCTTTTAGAATGTCTATAGCATCTGTAGTTATGTTTCCTTTTTCATTCCTATCATTGCTTATCAGTGCCTCTTCTCTTTTTTTCTTTATCAGTCTTACCAGAAGTTTGTCAATTTTATTAATCATTCCAAAGAACCAACTTCTGGATTTGTTAATTTTCACTATTGTACCTTTGTTTTCTGATGTTTAATTTCTGATTGTATCATTATTATTTCTTACCTCCATCTTTTTTTTTTTGGATTTATCTTGCTGTTCTTTCATTAATTTCTTAAGTTGAATTCTTTGTTCACTAATGTGTAGCCTTTTTTCATTCCTAATAGATGCAGCAAAGGTTATGTATCTCTCTAATTATTATTTTAGCTGCATGCCAAAGGTTTTGATATATAGAATTTGCATTATTGTTTAGTTCTAAATGTTGCCTGATTTCTGTTATAACTTCTTCCTTGAATAATTAATTACTTAGAAGTGTATTTCTTTGTTTTCAAATATGGGATATTTCTGGTCATTATTTTGTCCTGGTTTCGAAGCTGTGTGGTCTGTCTGATACCATTCCTTTGAAACTTGTTGAGACTTTATGGACTAGTATAGAGTTATTTTTTATTACCAATTTTCTTCTTCTTCCACTCATTGGCAGTTATCTTTACAATTTGCTGGGAGATAGGGGTTATTTCTAATTCATCCTTCCACTGGGAGTGTCTTTAGGTCCTAGCTTTACTGTCTGTTCAAGCCCTGGGTTTTATCTCCTCTTCCCCAGCCCCAGGAGACTGGGCATATTAAAGCTCCTATTCCCTCCAGTACAGGCCTCTGACAGAAAAGGCCCATCAGTGTTCTCTCCTCTCTGCATTCTCCCCTTTAGTTTTTGACCTGAGTGTTCCTTACAATCTACTCTAGCCAGTTCGTCAATGCATTTAAGATAAGAAGGCTTTTAAAAGATAGATATTATCCAGCACTTCTCATCGGTTGTGAACCTCATCTGCCATACGTCCACTAACAGAAGTCTATACTGGCATCTTATTTGATTACTGTTGAGTTTCTGTAACGTGCAGTAACATGTTCAAGGAGCTTAAGGCTTTGCCATTTCTTAAGGCAATCCCTAGAAACACCGTTAGGGAAAAATTTAACACAAAACATATAGAGAGGATGTTCTCAACAGTTAATGATGGAATACACACTGAAAAGAGAGAAAAGATATAGTTTTAAGTTCCATTCAAAATTATTAAAAATATAGCCCATACATCTAAATTATTCCAAAATGAACCCCCATGTTCCCCCAAAAGATATATATAGAAGTATGCATAGCAGTGTTTTCCCATCAAAAATTGAATAAAAAAAAAACCCCAACGTATATCTATCAATGATAGGGTAGATATATAAATTCTAGAATACTGCCTAACAATGAGAATGATCAAACTAAAACCACATGCAACTATATAAATGAATTGCACAATACTGAATGAGAGAAGCTCAATACTATAATATATAAATCTGTGTGATTCCATTTCTATGAAGTTCAAAACCAGACAAAACTAATTTATTGTGTTACAATTCAAAATGATTGCTACCCTTGAGAGAAGGTGAGTGGCAGGGACAGGCTCAAGAGGACCTCTGTGGGTGTGGTCATGTTCTTTATCTGAAAGCTTGTTTCACAGGGGTGTTCATTTTTGTGAAAATTAATTGAACTGTACACTTTTTATGGGTGCACTCTCTGCATATATATTTCAATAAAATTTCACATTACAAAAAGTCCAAAATGAAATATAAAAAGCCACGAATCAGTACATGATACTGCTCTTGGCTTAAAAGGAAAACAGGGCTGTGCTAACCAACTGTTACCATAATGAAATTTTAGCTGTTTAATGACATCTTCCAGAAAACTTGGGGCCTTGATCTTGGAAAGTGGGAGTAGGAGAATGGAGACACTTTTCCTTCTAAGTGTAGGAAAACACTGTTTTCCCCCAAGTAGGTTATACGGTAGAATTCTGGAGCAGTCTTCCCATTAGGACATCAGAGGTCGGAACTTAATCTTTGACGTTGTCCTCCTTCCGCTGGAAGCCTGCTTCTTCATCTGCAGAAAGAAAATGCATCCCTACCACCTTGTCTGCCACCTGGTAACTGATTTTTATTTTGATTATGAATACTCTCAGAATACCGTCAAATTCTGAGTTTGGTTCTAGGTTGTCTTTATTTGATTTCTGCAATGACTCATCATCCGAGTGCGGCTATTTCTCTGGGAACCTCAATTATTCCCCGGCACCCACCACAAAGAAAAGTCTAAGCAGATTCCCTGTCCTGCCCTGGCCTCTCTGTAATATCTCTGCCACCAATAAAGTGTCATCATCTTATTAAGAAAGGCAGTGGGTCATGCCATTCTAGATCTATGGTCTGTCTTGGGCTAGAGAAAAATCCCAAGTTCTCTAAAGAAAAATCCCTACTCCATTTACTCGCCAGCACTTGTCAGTAGATTCCTGGATTCTTTACAAGAATTTTGGTTCTTCATTTTAATTTATGCCCTTCTTTTAAACATAGATTATCTCTTGTTCTGTTGTTTGTCAAGATTCCTACATTTTTCATTTTAACCTCATTTTCTGCATCATAGGTTTCCATTCTGAGATGGAGATAAATCATGCTGTCCCAACCTGTTTGTAGTGTATTAATCATCTAGTTCTCTTCAATGGGCTTTTCATCTGGCTGCCTGTTTTACATCTGTTCATTGTTTTCTCATACAAGATGCACAGACTACTCCTATTTTCTACGGCTTTTTAAAATCTGGTATAAAATAGTGTATTTTTCCCCATGACATTTCCATTGATTGAAGACATCGGAAACTATTTGAATTAGGAGGACTCCATCATTTCTATTTACATTATTTCTTTGCATTTTGTGGTATTTCATCTCTTCCCAAACCCCTCAAGGAAAGCAGTACCTGCAGTGACCTCTCGAGCTGATTCTCTCAAGCCTTCCTTCTCTGAGAATACGCAGGCCTCAAATTTCCTCGGGACAGAGATTACCTGATTTCATTTATCAGCTAATCCATAGGTAAACCGAGTGATTCTGTTATGGTAGGATGACATAGACAGGAATTTATATGCAAGGCAAAAAACAACAAGAACACAACAAAAAACCCCACAAAACTTGTATAGTCTTAAGACAGGATGTTAGGGGAAGCTTATTGTTCAAAACTGTATCTTTTCTTAAGACTCAGTTATTTCTGAAGTGAACATAAATTATAATTTTTACTTTAAAATTAGAGTGAAGACAGAAACTATTAAAGTCTTGTATAGACATCCTGCCACTTCCAGCTACATCCCTGTAGTCATATCATAATAACCATGACATCATCAATATAACCTAATATTCCTTTGCATTTGGGTTATGTTCTGACGGTGGCTTTTATTTGTGTTTTCTAATACATAAGAGATTGTTGTGGTTTTTTTCCCCCCGGGCAAACATTTGAAGGCTATTACTGGTATGTTTCAAGACTAGGGTTTCTATTGTCATTGACATAAACAATAAAATTATAAGACACACTTGTGTCTTTCAAACTGTGTGTCTGCAATTCATACGTCTGGGATTTCTTGGGGAGCCTAATTTTCTCTGTTCTTTCTCTTTCCCTGGTTCTCTGGCTTTTCTTTTAAATGTCAGTGTTCCCAGGGTTCCATCCTTGGTCTCATGTCACACACTGTCCTTGTGCCTACAGTTATCACCACCACCAACACCCCCCGACTCCTACACCTCCATTTCCATCATGGACCTCACTTACAAACCTTCTTTTCTCCATATCCAACTGATTCTTAGTCCCCGAAGATGTTGCCCCTCAGATCTCAGTAGAAATCAGTGGTTCTCTGGAGCTTTTAACTGAGGGTCTCAATGAAACATGTGCTTGATTGTTCTTCCCTCTGCTTTGCAACTGGGAAGTTCAGGGCAAATTTGGTGACCTATCTGTAGTTGTTGTTTAAAGTCTGTATGTTAACCTCACCTCTAGCTCAGTTCTCTTCACCTCAGTTTTTCATCCATTTATTTATTTTTATCCTGCTTTCATGTATGTATTTATATAGCCTTGCTTTGGAATAGTCAGGGTATGAATCTAAGTAATATGATATATCACACATAGGTTTATATCATATATAAACAGGTGCTGAGAGAGTCAGAGTTGCCCCCCTCCCCCCAATCCTTCAGTCATAGCTGAATTGTCATTGCCTTTTACCTTGACCAGGCCAAGTAATCAATCTCAGATTCTGCCCTATTTCTCTGGGAATCTATTGCTTGCAGCCATCCCCATAGCAGTTAGGATGCTGTTGCAAGAAAAATAAACCAGCTCACCTTGACTTAAACAGAAAATAAATGCATTGGGAGAATATGGGATAACTCACAGAAATATCAGAGGGCTGGATTCTGGTATCCCCACTGAAATCAGGTAGCCCAATTCATCTGTAGCCTAGCCATCGAAAATGATACCACAAAGTCGGTCCAGTGAGGACATTGCCACAGGTGCTCTGAATAGCGACTTGTACAGACTGCGGATGGGACAGGATACTCCAGCCATGGTGCCGGGCCACTGCAGCCCCTTGGGACTCGGTGCCCCTGATACTCCCGCTAGAGAAAATTCCTGCTCTTCCTGCCTCTCTGTGTCCCCTGTCAAAGTCTGCGGCAGGGATATTGAGATGTTACCTGGAAATGATGCTGTGAGAGTGATGGTCTGGCAGTTTTAGCTTGCATGCTGGGAGGTGGTCTTTACCTGTGACCCGAATGGAAAGTGTTTCGATGGTAGGGGGCAGGACTGTGATAACTTACAGGGGAAAAGGTGTTAATTCCTTCAGACATTCGTGTACATTTCAGGCCATTTTATTGTAAACATCTCCAACACCGAAAGCTTGGACATATAGGTCTCTCTATTTGTCCAGTGTATCATCTCAGGTTAACTTATGGGTTTCTGACCCCGTCATAACTTCTCTTTACTTTATTACACACACACACACACACACACACACACACACTCATACCTTGGTGTGATAGGTATGTCTCCTAAAGATCTTACCCTTTATTATTCAAATTGGTTTCAACATGTGTTAGCAGTGCCAAAATAAACAGCACTAGAAATAGTTTCCTAATGAAATAAAGCTAGACAGCACGACTTTTCATTTCTGTCTTTGATTAATTGTGTGCTTTTCTCCTTTATGAAAGATAAATCCACGTGTAAAGCTCCATCACGGCAGAAAAACAAAGAGACTCTTGAAAAGTTCTCAGTTTTAGTGTGACACTTTTATATTTTTTTTTCTTATTGTCACTTGATGAATCTTTCCACTCACCTTTTCTGATATCCGAGGTGAAACGTTTTGTGCTTCATAAATGAGCTGATGATACCCTGAGAGGGCTCTGCATGGATTTCTGGTTAGCCTGTCTTATAAAATACCAACATTGTCTGGGAGACTCAGAAATTGCCAGGGTGGTAGGGCAGTTATTATTTTTTTTTTTTAAGTGAATTTAATGAGGCAATTTGAAGGAAGGATCCACAGGCAGGTCCATTTTTAATTTCAGGTGAAGACCAGGGACAGCCAACTTGCCCATCACTGTTGGTGATGTTTTGGTACATTGGTAAGAACCCAATGTTACAGGTGAACATACCCGAACAGAGGAGTGCTTTTTCCTTATTGCTCAAGGTATCCTTCCCTCCTGCTGTCTATCATCACTCCAGTTTTATAGATGGAGAAACTGACTTGTAGGAAAAGCAGACCACAGACTCAGAATTAAAAGTCAAATATTAAGAAACAAGTGATCAAGTAAAAACCCAATGCTTTTCCACTTAGAAAGACCAGTGGAGGATGGAAGAAGGGAAATCCTTATCAGTCAGAAGCTGGAGATTGCAACCCCCAGTTTAACTCATCAGAATGGCAAACTTTCTTCAACTTCTTTTTAAATAAACTTCTTTTTAGAATAGTTTTAGGTTTATAGAAAAGTTGCAAAGATGGTACAGAGAGTTCTTATATACGCCACACCTTGATGTTTTCCTTGGTGTTAACATCTTATGATAGTATGGTATACTTGTCACAATTAACGACCCAATATTGATATATTATTGTTAATGAATATCTGTATAGTTTATTCAGATTTCCTTAGCTTTTAAGAATTGAGATATAACCGACATGTAAGATTACATTAAGTTCAGGTATATGGCATAATGATTTGATATTTGTACATATTTTGAAATGATTGCCATAATGAGTCGAGTTAACATCAGTAACATACAGAGGTGCAAATTTTTTTCTTGTGATAAGAACTTTTAAGATCTACTCTCTTAGCAACTTTGACATATACAATACAGTAATATTAACTATAGTTTCCATGCTGCACAGTACATGCCCATGACATTTATTTTATAACCAGAAGTTTGTATATTTTGACCAATTTCACCCATTCCTCCCACCTCCCCCGCCAAGACCCCTGCCTCTGGCAATCGTCAATCTGTTCTCTTATATCTATGAATTTGGGGGATTTTTTTGTTTGTTTTTTGGGTTTTTTTTTTTAGATTCCACATATAAGTGAGATCATATGGTATATGTTTTTCTCTGTCTGATTTATTTCACTTAGCGTAAGGCCCTCCATCCATGTGGTCACAAATAGCAGGATTTTCTTCTGTATTCATGGCTGAATACTATCCCATTGTGTGTGTGCAGGTATGTATGTATATGTCTGCCTGTTTGCTTTTCTTATAAGTCAGTTTCTCTGTCCATAAAACCGGAGTGATGATAGATGGCAGTATGGAAAGACACCTTGAATAATAACAAAAAACCAATCCTGCGTGTGTGTATGTATATATACACCACATTTTCTTTATTCATCCATCAGTGGATACTTAGGTTGCTCCCATGTCTTGGGTATTGTAAATAATGCTGCAATAAACATGGGGAGGGCAAGAGCATATATCTTTTAGTGTTTTTGTTTTCTTCAGATAAATACCCAGAAGTGAAATTTCTGGATCATATGGCTGTCCTATTTTTAATTTTTTAGTTTGATTTAGTCCCACTGTTTTATTTTTACTTTTGTTGCCTTTGCTTTTGGTTTCAAACCCAAAAAGTCATCACCAAGACTGTCATCAAGGAACTTTCTGCCTATGTTTTCTTCTAGGGGTTTTATGGTTTCAGGTCTTAATTTTGTGTATGGTGTAAGAAAGTGGTCCAGTTTCATTCTTTTGCATGTGGTGGTCCAGTTTTCCCAGCACCATTGTATATTCTTGGTCATAAATTAGGGGCGCCTGGGTGGCTCAGCTGTTAAGCATCTGCCTTCGGCTCAGGTCATGATCCTAGGGTCCTGGGATCGAGCCCTGCATCGGGCTCCCTGCTCTGTGGGGAGCCTGCTTCTCCCTCTCCCACTCCTCCTGCTTGTGTTCCCTATCTCACTCTGTCTCTTTCTTCAAATAAATAAAATCTTAAAAAAATAAATTAATTGACTATATGTGTGTGGGCTTATTTTTGGGCTTTCTGTTTTGTTTCACTGATCCACTTGTCTGTTTTTATGCCAGTACCATACTGTTTTTATTACTATAGCCTTATAATATAGTTTGAAATCAAGAAGCCTGATGTCTCTAACTTTGTTCTTCTTTTTCAAGATTGCTTTGGCTATTCAGGCTCTTTTATGGTTTCATACAAATTTTAGGATTGTATGTTCTGTTTCTGTGAAAAACGCCATTGGAATTTTGATAGAAATTGCATTGAATCTGTACAATGCTTTGGGTAGTATGGACATTTTAACAATATTAATTCTAATCCATGAGCATAGAATATCTTCTATTTATTTGTGTCTTCTTCAGTTTCTTTCATTAATGTCTTATAGTTTTCAGTGTAAAGAGGTCTTTCACCTCTTTGGTTAAATTTATACCTAGTTATTTTATTCATTTTGATGCAACTGTAAATGAGATTATTTCCTTAATTTCTCTAATAGTTTGTTATTAATGGCATAAATGCAACAGAGTTTTGTATATTGATTTTGTATCCTGCAACTTTACTGAATTCATGTGTTAGTTCTAATAGTTTTTTTGGTGGAGTCCCAGGTTTTTTTATATAGTATCATGTCATCTGTAAATAGTGACAGTTTTACTTCTTCCTTTCTGATTTGGATGCCTCTTGTTCCATTTTCTTGCCTAATTGCTCTGAGCAGGACTTCCAACAGTATGTTGAATAAAAGTGGCAAGAGTAGGCATTCTTGTCTTGTTTCTTTCGTTGTTGAGCGTGATGCTAGGTGTGGGCTCGTCACGTACAGCCTTTATCTTGTTGAGGTGTGTTTCCTGTATACCCACTTCGCGGAGGGTTTTTTTTTTTTTAATCATAAATGGATGTTAGATTTTGTGAAATTCTTTTTCTACATTTATGGATGTGATTTTTATCCTTCATTTTGTTAATGTGGTGTATTACATTGGTTGATTTGCAAATGGTGAACCATCCTTATATCTCTGGAATAAATTCCACTTAATCATGGTGTATGATTCTTTTAATGTATTGTTGAATTTGGCTTGCTAATATTTTGTTGAGGATTTTTACATCTGTATGTTCATTGGGATATGGCCTGTAATTTTATTTTGTTATAGTGTCCTTATTTGGTTTTGGTGTCAAGGTAATGCTGGCCTTGTACAATGAGTTTGGAAGTGCTCCCTCCTCTTTTGTTTTTTGAAAGAGTTTGAGAAGGAATGGTATTAATTCTTTTTTAAACAAAAGGTAGAATTCACAGGGAAGCCGTCTGGTCCTGGACTTTTGTTTGTTGGGAGGTTTTTGATTACTGATTTAATCCCCTTACTAGTAACAGGTCTGTTCAGAGTTCTTTAGTTTTTATCTAATGTTCTTTTTCTGTTCCAGGATCCCACCCAGGATACCATATTACATTTAGTCATCATGTCTTCTTAGGCTCCTCTTGGTTGTGACTGTTTCTCCTTGTTTTTTCCCTTGTTTTTGATGACTTTGATGACTAGTACACTTTTGAGGAGTACTAGTAGGTATTTTGCAGAATGTCCCTCAATTGGTAATTGTCTGATGGTGTACTCTCATGAGTACACGCTAAGATCCCCTCCAAAAATTGACTTGGGTCAGTAGGGAGGAGGAGCCTCCAGATGCTCAGGGCAGGGAGAGGCTACCTCCCATCTTGATTCCCCAGTAGGTGAGGGGATGTATTAAGTTAGCAAACTCCAAAAAGATCATTTGAAAGGAAAACTGATAACCAACTTGGAGAGTTGACAGTGTTTATAGATATTCATAATCTATAGGGGCAGTAGTACTTATCTTGGAATAATATTAAATGTCTCATTGTTGGTTAAGATTTAGTTTTTAGAGCACATGATGAAGTTCTGTTAGTTGTGGGGGGCTGATTCCCTCATCAGCAGAGACTCAGAGCAAAGTAGTGACTTGTCACAGTCACACTTAAATATTAAAGCAAAGACTTTGTGACTCCCAAGGAAAATTTAATTAGAGGCATGGATCTGGACATCTATAAAATGAGGCCAATACTCAGGAAGCATGAAACACACAGAGCAAATCCACAAGGATTTTCCGTTTTGACTGGGGGGGAAAGAAGCAAATATCAGGGCTTTATCCAGCTACCAGCAAGGTGAGGTCTAGTGATACAAAGAACAAAGGTAGAGATAAAAGGAAAATGTGGTCAATATAAAAGGTATACATCTTTCCCTCTATACAGTAAGAAACACCTTCTTAACATTGTTGATTCACTGTGCATTGCTATCTATTATATTACTCATGCAAGATATTTTCCCCTAAAGAAACGTATATAACAATTTCTGTGCCGAAGTTCCCATATCACACTTAGAATGAAAGAGAAATTTTTAGCAAATAGAAACTCAAGATGCAGCCTTTCTTTGAAGAAAAAAAGAGTCTTTTGCTATAAAGAAGGGATTTAAAAATGAAATTATGTGTAGCTAAGTGGAGGATATTGAAGAATCTGATTAGACAGTATTTGTAGATAAATATCTATTTTTTTCTCTTTGTTGGTGTAGCCCTAACCCTTTAGGTTTTTATAATTAAGGTACATTAGCATAATTTTGAGTAAGAACTTGAAGCATCTTGCCATGATGAGTATTACGGTGCTCAGACAAAAACAAAACCAGCTTTCAGAGATGTTGGGGGGAAATGCTCTGCAAAGGGCTTGGTAGTGGGTGGAGGTCTTAGTTAATTTACTACTACCTATTCCCTTTACTTCAAAGGTTAAAAGAAAGCTCCTTGCATTGATGTCATTAACCCAATGATTTGACTAAATTTCTGGGTTCAGTATTATACTTCAAAAAATTTTCAGGAAATACCTGCACTAGAAGTTTAAAATTGTCTCCTTAACATAGACTATTCACAAAGCTTCATGGTGCTGACAATTGATAGCAGTGGGCGTAGCTCAGCGAGCACTCTGAGGAGGAAAGGGAACCCTTTTTTATGTGCCAGATACCATACTAGGCATTTTACATAAGCAGTTTGTTGCATTTTCTCAACAACTGTGTGAAGTAGCTATTATTCCATACATGAAGTAGCTGGGGCACAGAGAGGTAGCTTGCTTGCTCACCTGAGCTCAGATGGCTTATTGTTGGCACAGTTGGGGTTTAAACCTAGTTTCTATCGGACTACATGTTCTTTCAAGAAATTTTCCTCTTGGTTTTCCTGCAGTGCCATTCCAATGTCTCTAGGTATGGGCTCTTAAAAAAAAGTCCGCTTGGACATTGTCAGGCTCCTTGACTCTGTGGGTTAACGTTTTTAAAAAGTTCAGCCCCCGTTTCTCCCAATACCGCTCCACCCCTCTCTCCTTTCCTGTGATTCCAATCAAACGCATGCTAAGTCTTCACGCATGGCCTCTGTGCTTCTTCCCTCTCTTTTTTATTTACCACTTTTCTGTTTCTCTGTGCTTCACTCCAGTTTCTTTGGAATTCTTTTGCATTTCAGGGATAGTTTCTTCAGCTACCTACCTATTGTTTCCTCTATTTCAATTATTATATATACATTTTTTTTTTTTTTAGTTCTACACTTTCTACTTGGTTATTTCAAATCTGCAATATCCCTTTTTAAATTTCCAGTTGCTTGCCAGCGTTTCCAAGGTTGGCCTTGTCACCATTCTCGTGGTAAGCAAAGCCATGTGATTGTGTCTGGTAATTCCGCTGTCGGGAGTTCCTTCCTGTGGGCCTCTTCATGCCTTCCGTTGTGTCCATTATGTCTGGGGTTCACGTTGTTTTATCTCTTCACGTACCTTATTATTGTTTTATTTTTGCGTGGCATTGTATTTGAAAAACAATATTTATAGAAATTAATTTGGACCTAAGATGATGTATTCGTCCAGAAAGCATTTTTTCTGCCAGCCCCTGGGGATGTTAGTGGTCCGTGGACTGCAAACTGTAGCCTCACTTCCATGGTGTAGCCCTTTGGAGCCCCAGCCTGGGACTTGGGGGAGGAGGTCAGCAGCTTCCAACCCTGGTAAGTACTAGACTATGGTTTTTTTATTCTCCTCCACACCACTTCCCTGCTCTCCCCAAATCATCTTTTGGCTGTTTCTTCCAGACTGAGGATATAAGATTTCAAAGTTCTTCAAAACTCTTCAAAGTTTTGCCCTCGTAAATCTGTATCTTTTATCTCTATGATGTTTTTAAGATTAGAAAAAAGTTCATCCAGATTTTATTGTTGTCTTCAGTGGAAGAATTGGTCCAAATGACCTCAGGTGCTACTCTCAGCTGGAAGTAACCCTTCCCCTTTTCATGACAACCCTCTGCTTCCTGGGTCCACACCAGCAAACTAGCCTTCACTGACAAAGTTATGTTATTTTCAATTATTTGGAGAATCCATAGTTCAGATCTGATTGGACCATAGTTGCTAAGAATCATGTCTGCTACATTCAGAAATGAATTGCTTCTGCCCTTCCCTCTGTCCACTCTTTTCTCTCCCAGGTCCTCACACAGCTCCTGCCTCACTCTTCGGTCTATCCTCACAGAGCCCTCTCCTGATCACCCCACCTGAAATGGCCCCTGCCATCCTCTATCCCCTGACCCTGCTTTATGTTTCTTCATAACATTTATTCATTTATAACATTATTAAGTATATGTTTTTAAGATTTTAATTGTCTGCTGCTGCCTCCCTGACCCCTGAGCTAGAGCGTGAGCCCAGTGGGAGCCAGGAATCTATCTGCTGTGCTCACTGTATTCTCACCGAGTCTCTGCTTACTCAATTAAAATGTTTTGCCTCATTTTTGCAAAATATAACACCAGTGATTTGGTAGCACAAACTACTTTTCAACTTTATTTTCATGAGAAGAAATTCAAGAAGGCTTTATTCTAGCTCATGTTTTGTACTAATTTTTTTGTTTGAGTGTTCTTTTTATATCTAACTATATATTAAGCATTGAACTAACTGACAAATACAGAAGACAAATATCTGAGTTTCTCAGAGCTTGGGATTTGGAATTTTTTTTCTTCCTCATATTTTTTGTTTTATTTCTTTTTTTAAAGATTTTTTTTACTTTTAAGTAATCTCTACATCCAATGTGGGGCTTGAACTTATGACCCCAAGATCAAGAGTCACGTGCTCTACTGACATGTGACTCTTGTCATGTCACATGACATGCCAGCCAACAGGTACCCCTGTTTTATTTCTTGTTTTATTTTATGTTTCAAATATTTATTTAAACCCTCAAATATTGTAAATATCAAAAATACTGTTTAAAGTACTTATATGAAAAATCCACTGTTCCCAGGGAACATGAAAGGACCATGCCAACTTGTGAAGGGCAGGGAATAAAAAGCCAGAAGGTGATATGAAGATGATTTCTTACTCACCATATACAAAAAGGAATGAAAATTGCTTAAATATAAAAGAAAGCTTATCTGATAGGGGAAATAAAGAATGACTTTCCCAAAAAGGAAAAATATTTAAACCATGTACTACCATAATAGTGGAAATGTAATACTGACCCTGATAATAATACCATGTTCATTCTTTACTAAATTCTTTAAGCTTTTAAATGTCATTTTTGTATTAGCTTAACCAAAATCATGGTCAGTGCAACCATCTGGACATTTTCATAGTGATGATACTTGGATGTATCCATCAAAATTCAGCAACTAACTCTTAATAAAGTAAAAAATACCAAATTCACTACATTATATTACAAGTCAAAAAGAAATTATGCCCAATGAGGAACAACTTGGCAATAAAAGGAACTACTTTTTCATGCAAAAACTTGGATGAATCTTGAAAACATTAAGCTAAGCAAAAAAAGGCGATCATATACTATATCTATATATGGTGCCATTCATATGAAATCCAGAAAAGGCAAAAAAAAAAAAAAATCTATAGTGACAGAAATCAGATTACTAGTTATCTGGGGCCAGGAGGAAGGAGGATCTGAATGCAAAAGGGCACAAGGAATCTTTTTGGGTGCTGGCAATGTTTTATGTCTCAATTACGGTGATGGCCACATGGGTGTATGCATTTGTTAAACATTTATTGTATATAAGTTAACAAAGTTGATTGAAAAAGATACTAAAGTCCATTTTCCCCCAAACTTTTACTCTATGTACTTTTCTCATCAAAACAATTCCAAGACTCGGGGTGCCTGGGTGGCTCAGTTGGTTAAGCAACTGCCTTCGGCTCAGGTCATGATCCTGGAGTCCCGGGATCGAGTCCCACATCAGGCTCCCGGCTCAGCGGGGAGCCTGCTTCTCCCACTGACCCTTCCCCTCTCATGCTGTTTCTCTCTTGCTCCCTCTCTAATAAATAAATAAATAAATAAAATCTTTAAAAAAATTTGTTAAAAAAAAAAAACAATTCCAAGACTCATTTGATATAATGATTATTGCATTACCTATTAAATGTGTTCCTAATTTACTGTGTGTGTTAACACTCCCAATAATGATAATAATATTATTAGTCATGTTTTATTAAACTGCTGTTGATGTTATTTAGTAAACATCTTCCTTAGGATCTACCTGATATGAACATCCACGCCTAAACATGTGCTCCTGAAAGCCTTCCAGCAGAAATTTCTCATTGGTTTCTTCTTCTTCTTTTTTTTTTTAAGTTTTTATTTTAATCACCCAACGCTCATCAGAAGTGCACTCCTTAATCCCCATCACCTATTTCACCCATCCCCCTACTTACCTCCCTTCTGGTAACCATCAGTTTGTTCCCTATAGTTAAAAGTCTCTTTCTTGGTTTGTCTCCCTCTTTTTTTCCCTTTGCTCATTTGTTTTGTATCTTAATTTCCACATATGAGTAAAATCATATGGTATATTTCTCTGATTGACTTATTTCACTTAACATTATACTCTCTAGCTCCATCCATGTTGTTGCAAATGGCAAGATTTCATTCTTTTTATGGCTGAATAATATTCCATTATATATATATGTATATATGCATACACACACACACACACACACACACATCTTCTTTATCCATCATCAATCAATGGACTCTTGGGTTGCTTCCATCTCTTGGCTATTGTAAATAATGCTGCTATAAACATAGGGGTATGTGTAACCCTTTGAATTAGTGTTTTTGTATTCTTTTGGTAAATACCCACTAGTGCTATGGCTGGATCATATGGTAGTTCTATTTTTAACTTTTTGAGGAACCTCCATACTGTTTTCCACAGTGGCTGCACCAGTTTATGTTCTTACCAACAGTGCAAGAGGGTTCCTTTTTCTCCACATCCTCACCAACACCTATTGGTTTTTGTGTTTTTGATTTTAGCCATTCTGACAGGTATGAGGTGATATCTCATTGTGGTTTTGATTTGTATTTCCCTGATGATGAGTGATGTTGAGCATCTTTTCATGTGTCTGTTGGCCATCTGGATGTCTTCTTTGGAGAAACGTCTGTTCATGTCTTCTACCCATTTTTAATTGGATTATTTGTTTTTTGGGTGTTGAGTTTTATGAGTTCTTTGTATATTTTGGATACTAACCCTTTATTGGATATGTCATTTGCAAATATCTTCTCCCATTCCGTAGGCTGCCTTTTAGTTTTGTTGATTGTTTCCTTTACTGTGCAGAAGCCTTTTATTTTGATGTAGTCCCAATAGTTTATTTTTGCGTTTGTTTCCCTTGCCTCAGGGGGTCTCTCTAGAAAAAAGTTGCTACGGCCAATGTCAGAGAAATTATTACCTGTGCTCTCTTCTAGGATTTTTATGGTATCATGTTTCACATTTAGGTCTTTAATCCATTTTGAGTTTATTTTTGTGTATGGTGTAAGATAGTGGTCCAGTTTCATTCTTTTGCATGTAGCTGTCCAGTTTTCCCAGTACCATTTGTTGAAGAGACTGTCTTTTTCCCATTGGATATTCTTTCCTGCTTTGTCGAAGATTAATTGACCATGTAAGTATGGGTTTATTTATGGATTTTCTATTCTGTTCCATTGAGGTATGTGTCTGTTTTTGTGCCAGTACCATACTGTTGTGATTACTACAGCTTTGTAATATAACTTGAAGTCTTGAATTGTGATGCTTTCAGCTTTGCTTTTCTTTTTCAAGATTACTTTCGCTATTCTGGGTCTTTTGTGTTTCCATACAAATTTTAATATTTTTTAAAGGTTTTATTTTTAAGTAATCTCTACACCCAACATGGGGCTCAAGCTCACAATCGTGAGATCAAGAGTCACATGTTGTACCAATTGAGCCATCCAGGTGCCCCCATGCAAATTTCAGGATTGTTCGTTCTAGTTCTGTGAAAAATGCTTTTGGTATTTTGATAGGGATTGTATTAAATGTGTAGATTGCTTTGGGTAGTATAAACATTTTAACAGTATTTGCTCTTCCAATCCATGACCATAGAATGTCTTTCCATTTCTTTGTGTCATCTTTAATTTCTTTCATCAGTGTTTTATAGTTTTCAGAGTACAGGTCCTTCACCTCCTTGGTTAGATTTATTTAGGTATCTTTTTATTTTTGATGCAATTGTAAATGGGATTGTTTTCTTAATTTCTCTTACTGATGTTTCATTATTAGTGTATAGAAATGTAGCAGATGTCTGCACACTGATTTTGTATCCTGTGGCTTTACTGAATTCATTTATCAGTTCTAGCAGTTTTTTGATGGAGTCTTTCAGGTTTTCTCTCTATATAGTATCGTATCATCTGCAAATAGTGAAAGTTTTACTTCTTTGTTACTGATTTGCATACTATTTATTTATTTTTATTGTTTGATTTCTGTGGCTATGACTTTCAGTACATGTTGAATAGAAGTGGTGAAAGTGGACATCCTTGTGTCGTTCCTGACCTTAGGGGAAAGGCTCTCCATTTTTCCCCATTGAGAATGATGTTTGCTGTGGATTTTTCATATTCCCTGGTTTATTCTTATCTGCTAAGAAATAACAGAAAGATGTGATGAGTTTCATAATTTTAATATAGTATGAAATCTACAATCTATATTTAAGTGTGCACTAAAGGGGTATGCAGATTGGCAAATATTGATTTCCATTTAGTCTCTTTGGTTAGTTATCATTACAAGTAATCACTTATTGGGCATAAGTTATTTTTCTTCTTATAGCTAGGAACTGGAATTATATTAACAGAATAGGACTAACAAGGGAAAAAGTAGAAAAAGCCCAAATGAGATTAGTTTATACTGTGAATCTCATAGTAAGAAATAAAGAATAAAACAAACAGAGCACTTCTGAGAAGTCTTAGAAATCACAGTCCATGCGGGCTGGGTCTGTTGCTGCCTGTTAATAAGCTGGCCACTTTCTGCACTCTTATTGAGAAAGTCATTATTTTTCTTTGTTGGTTGTAATTCTGCTGATGCTGGTACTCTTATTATAGCAGTCATGTAACTCAGTTGGCTAGGATTGATTTGTAGACTCTGGGTCTTTACTGATAACCTTTATTGACCTTGTCAGATTCACAGATCCTCATTATGGCCAAAGTCCAAAGTGCTTCATGAAATAAAATGTTTTGGCATAAGCATGCAATTCTGTGAATGCTGGCCTGAAGAGAGGTTGCTTTACATTGAGAGACCATTTCTCCCTAAACCAACGATTTTCCTTGAAAAGCCCAGTGTAAAATACGCACGTGTGTGTTTGGTTTATTCTCCAGTAGGGCACCTCTAGCTCCCTGTTCTTGCATCCTTTGTACTCCAAGGAAATTGGCCCATGCCTTGAATTCCGATAATGCCTCCATCAACACACAAAAAAACACAAAATTGTATCCATCTCTGTGTTGACATAGATTGAGGTCTTTTCTAGCTTTCACGGCAAAATTGAATTCCTGCATAAAAGAATTGTTTCATGCAGTAAGATGTAATCTCTTAAACCCTTTACCGTTGATTTCTTATCATTGAATTTGGAGAATTATGTTTTGGGAATATGAATGTGTTAGTGAAGAAAATGATGTCTTGAAACCCAGAGAAGCAGCTTTTTATTGGTATTCATAAAAACCAAATCCTCATTTCCTGGAAGAGCAAAGCAAACGATGACATTCCCTGCAGTAACTTCATCAATTAGTTCATAAATTTCCTTGAGTGTCCACCCACAGTGTGTAGAAGCCTGCTTTACGTGCTCTGGAGCATTAGGGGAAAAATACTGGAGGAGGTGTTTTGCCCCCAAGGAATGTAATTTTAATTAATATTAAATGAGAGACGTGTAAGAATACAATGTGTGTGTATACATATGCCCACGTATATCTGTCTTCATCATCACCATCATTATTGATCTTCTGCAGCTAAATACAGAGATTAACTAGGGAGGGTGGTTGTGTTTGGGACAAAGGGGAAGTAAGTGATTAGAAAGTGCAGTTAACATAACTCAAAAAAACAATCTCTGCTAGTACTGTGAGAGTGCTCCACCTCTTCCTCTTCAAGTCAGTGCCTTAGTCTGACCATGTAGTAGACTGAATAGACATGGGTGACTCTCCTACAACAAAGGTATAGAACGAACTTGTACCATGAGAGTAACAAAGGACTTACTTGGACCTTCAATATTCCCCACCAACCTTTTCATTTTAGGAAGAACTGTAGTCTGGAGTGGACACTGGCAGAAGAACTTATGATGTCTTTTAGTGTACCCATTTGTTTTTTCCAAGGCGCTTTACCGGTTGGGATCTGAAGACCAAGCCACTGTCTCAAGGAGGACCTCTGACACTTGGTGCAGAAGCCACCGCTGTCTGTATAGGGCTGTCCTACAGGAGACTTGTAGCTCTTCCCTGCCACCTGGCCTGTATGAGGAACATCCTGGTCTATGTGTACATGGTTCCAAAACAGGTACATCTTGAATCTTGAAAAACTAGGACTGAGGTCTCAATCTTTTCCTTCCAGAAGGCTTCCTGTCTTCTTATCAAGTAACCACCCATTTTCAAAAAACTTTAAGTTCTGTGTAATAATAACAGTGGAAGTGTGTGTGATGCCTTTAGACTCACCAAGCCCTTACTAAACCAGAGGCATGTTCAACCTGCCCACCTACATCCTTTCCACCTCCCTCATACAAGAAGTGTAACTCAGGGAAGTGTAGGATCAGATTTAAAGGAGCATGCTACACGTTTTACCTAAAAAAATTATGCAAGATATGCACTCTCGTATATATATATATATATACGAGAGTGCATATCTATCTATCTATCTATCTATCTATCTATATATATATACGAGAGTGCATATCTATATATATATATATATATATACGTATACACACACACACACACCTTTAACATCAAAACACTCTTTAAAATTTTGTTTATCTCTCAAATACTTAAGTAAAATTGACAACTTAAGAAAGGTCTCATGTTTACCCTGTGGTTTTGCCTAAATCCTGGACTATGGTCCATGTGGGTGTAAATACTTCAGTTTGAGAAATTTGGAGTAATCATTGACTTGCAAAAATTATAAAACAAGTGCTTTAGAGACTGCTAGGAGGAAAAAACATCACTTCTGTTTGGAAAATATTCAAGGAAAACTTGATGGAGGAAAGTTTATTTTCAATTATGGCATCACTGGCATAGACTTGAGGCACCCTTGTGCACAAATCTTTGATCTGTGCAATGCTTCTCCCTTCCCAGGCCTTCTGCATACATTTCAAGATGGCAGTTTGTATGGAATTCTCAAAGAAAGTCAAAGAATGAATATGATGGTGTGATCTTGAAAAAGTGCAGCTTGTATTCGTAGAAAGCATAGACTGTGTTGGCTGAAGTGTGTCAGGCTTATGGTGTCAGGTTAAAGGAGAGGTGACACTCACCTATGAAGGGCACAGGTGATAGGAACTCTCCAATCATACAAGTCTTTGTGAGAAGAAAGACCCTTTCTCCCACCACAGAAATCAGAGTGCAGACTTCTCTGCTTGCTTCCATTAGGGTTTTTATTTATTTATTATTATTTTTTAAAGATTTTATTTATTTGAGAGAGAGAAAGCAAAAGACAGAGCATGGGGGGGAGGGGCAGAGAGAGAGGGAGAAGCAGACTCCCTGCTGAGCAGGGAGCCCGCCACCAACACTGACACAGGGCTCGATCCCGGGACCCTGGGATCATGACCTGAGCTGAAGGCAGATGCTTTACCGACTGAGCCACCCAGGTGCCCCTCCATTAGGGTTTTTAATTTTGTTTTGTTTTTTAGGAGGGTAAGCATATCATTACAAATCCATGATTTTAAAAAATCATAGTATAGCCATTGATAGGTGTAAAATATCTTATTTTATAAGAGATTGCAAAATGGTGATATTCTAGTTGTATCATGTCTTTGTCATGTATTAACTTACATAATGCCCATTTTGGTTTTTGCTCCTTCATCCATTTGGTCACCCTATGCATGAACTAAGTTCCCTAGAAACCAAAGTTTGCAGCAAAGTTTGCATGCTAAAGTGTTTTTTTTTTTTTTTTTTTTTAATTTTTTTTAAGATTTTATTTATTTGACAGGGAGAGACACAGCGAGAGAGGAAACACAAGCAGGGGGAGCGGGAGAGAGAGAAGCAGGGGGAGCGGCAGAGAGAGAAGCAGGCTTCCCGCGGAGCAAGGAGCCTGATGCGGGGCTCGATCCCAGGACGCTGGGATCATGACCTGCGCCGAAGGCAGACGCTTAACGACTGAGCCACCCAGGTGCCCCTGCATGCTAAAGTTTTATTGGGAGATATAACTCAAGGACAGCATGAGTGAAAGAAAAAGGGAAGCGAGGCAGGGAATGAGGAAAAGCAAATGCAAAGAGGTATGTTAGTGAGCCGGTATAGCTCACAGAAATACCCAGCTGGTTGTTTGGTCACGTAGGACGTCTTCCAGAGGTGTGAAACGCCTGTTGGAGCAGTCCATAGGGAGGACGGAAGGGAACTCTATCTGCTGATGATTTTCCGTATCCTGTTTCTCATTGGTCAAAATTCAAAGTTCACTTTAAGAGCTGTCAACTCCTCTGACCTTCCGGATTGAACCAGCAGACCGCCCAGGGCAGCGTTTGGGGAAGCCAGATCCCGCGCCCTAGTGTTTAACACTAAATCTGGGCCCAGAAGCTCTTGGAGGAGGCAGCATGTTTATTCTCAAGCTCTCAGGTTGGACCCGGGCACTAGAGCTCCTGGTGGCCCACAGCCCCAGGTATGGCCGCCGCACGGGGAGGCTGAGACCGCTGCTGCGTTAGAGCGGACAACGATGGTACAGCGGTGGGACGTCCACCGAAGTGGCGGCCGTGTCTCAGGGGCGGGTGAGGCTGTGCAGATACGGGAAGGTGCATAAACTCAGTTTTACATTCTCTGCAGTATGCTTCATACAAAAAAAGGTAGGATAAATGCTTGGCTTTTCCCCTTTCAAACCATTTTTTAGAATAGTGAATTGGTTCCATAGACCCTGTGATTAGTGAGGTAATCAATGAGGGTTCTTAATTTTGTTTTGTTTTTCTTAAGGGTGGGCATGTCATTACAAATCCATGGATTTTTTAAAAAACAATTGATTTATTTCCATCCATTGAAATTTATATTATTACAAATGCATATTTTATACATGGCCACATTGTCCCTTTTTGGCAAGTGAAAGCCAACTGTAAGTTGCTTCCTGATTCCGATTGACATGTCTCCAGAAGTCTTTGAGAGCTCTCTTGTTTTTTTGGTGTGATAAAGTATCTTATACATTTCCTGTCTCAGACCTGGAATCAGCCATTTCTGTAGGGAGCCCTGGTTCATTGTGGTGGGAATGGTATTGAGAACAAAAATCTGGGCACTGAGGGTAAAGGAGGAGAATATCAAAGGTAAATCCAAGTGTTAGGAAGAGTCTACTAAATAAAAAGTTTCAAAAAATCAAAAAACTAAATTCTCAACAGGAAAATTAAAATTTTGACAAAGGCATATAATGGACATGTATATATATTTTAAATCTAGCAGAAAATTCAAATTTTTACTTGAGTGACTTGGCAGACTCCTATTTAAAAACTCCTTAAAGAAAAACTTTCATTCAGTTGATCAACCAACAGTATTTTGGTACCTTCTGTTTGCACATTTTTTAGGCTCTCCGAGTGCTTATAAGTTTTTTAAAAGTGTACATGGGTCCTGAGAATGGAAGCTTGCAAACAGCCAGGTATCTGTGTACATATAGTTTACAAAGGAAACTCAATTAAGTATTACAGTTAAGTATAAATGGGCCCAGGGAGAATGGGGTGGAAGAGAAAATTTATTTAGCAAACAGCCATTTACCTTCCATGTGGCTGGGCTCTGCCATGGAGAATCTGTCTATTTATTTATCTATCTATTCATCTATTTATTTATTTTTATTAACTTTTTATTTTAGTCCAGTATAGTTAGCATTCAGTGTTATATTAGTTTCAGGTGTGCACTATAGTGATTCAACAATTCCACACATAACTCGGTGCGGTGCTCATCACAGCAAGTGCACTCCTTAATCCCCATCACCTATTTCCCCCATCCCCCCGCACCTCCCCTCTGGTGACCATCAGTTTGTTCTCTATAGTTAAGAGTCTGTTTCTTGGTGTGTCTCCTTTTTTTTCCTTTGCTCATTTGTTTTGTTTCTCAAAGGTGAAGTTAAATACAAAGTTTATCCCTCTAGGTATTTCCAGATAATTTGAAAGTAAGAGAAGAAAGCGAAAAAGAAGAGAAGAAAAATGTCTTTTGAGCTACTAACTGCTGTAGACAGAAGAGGGAGAGCCCTACAGCCAAGGTGGAGCCAGGGTAAGGCTTCTGGGAGAAAGAAGCATTACGTTTGGTCTTGAGGAATGACTCCCAGGTAGAGAAAGGCTGTTGTTCTGGAAACCAGAGTACTTAAGCTATAGGAAAAAGCACATGTAAAGCCAAAGAGAAGGGAAAGAGAATGTCCCAAAGGAATGGCAAAACGTTTTGTGCGGGCTATATGGAGCAGGCCTGTGATGAGGAGGAGAGGAAGGGTAGGCAGGCTGGAGATGCATTAAGTAGTCAAACTGAGGATGGGGTCACGTGTGCCGAGCCATTTGAGGATTAAATGAGATTGAGTTCATGTGGGAAATACCATTTACGAATATAATTTTGTCATTTCCTTCATAGATTAGATGTTGACCTTAAGACAACTTGGGGGCTTAGATGGATAGGGCAAAGACCACCATGTTCTGAATAAGCCAGTGGACAGCGGGAGGACAGGGGTTCAGGGGAGGACAGGCGGTGCGGGGAACACAGCTGGGCAGTCGCTGCTCCAGACATTGATGAGGGTCCCAGAGCTTTCTATACTGTAGCTCTCATTTCACCTATTTCAGTTCCTCTCTTGACTTCCAGCCTTGACTCTATCGTGACTTTCCATTAAGAACTCTCTTTCCCAGTTCCTGACTTTGCTGATGATTTTTGAGTGGCTGAATCTTCTAGGGCAAAGATCTCTAGTGACTAGTGAAAGCTGTCTTTGGGTCTGGAACTCTCACTTGGTAGATCTTTAAGCTGATAAGTGTACAGGCTTATGGCAGGCTGTTAAGATTGCTCCATTTGGAGATAGGGGCTCCCCTGGGAAATTTAATTTAAGGTCTGACAAATAAAACCCTGTAGACGGTGTCACACTATTTGTATTAGGATAAATCTAAGCCTCATCATTAAAGACACTCCAAAATAGCATGACTTTAATAACAACAATATCAATAATAATAATAGTTTTTTTTTTTTTAAGTTTCTTTCTCTCACATGGTAGTTTCAAAGTGAGTGTGGCAGGGCAGTGTGGTAGCTTTGTTTATATGAGGACCCAGTGGACTCCAAGTCATGGCTCTGCCACCTCCTCTCTAGTGTGCCTTAAACTTCGATATGCATAGGAATTCTTCAGGGATTTTGTTAAAATGCAGATTCTATTTTAGAATGTTTGGGGCAGGGGGTGCCTGGGTGGCTCAGTTAGTTAAGCATCTGCCTTCGGCTCAGGTCATGATCCCAGGGTCCTGGGATCAAGTTCCACATCGGGGTCCCTGCTCGGTGGGGAGTCTGCTTCTCTCTTTCCCTCTGCCCCTTCCCCCTCTGCTTGTCCTCTCTCTCTCTCTCTCTCTCTCAAATAAATAAATAAATAAATAAAATCTTAAAAAAAAAAAAAAAAGAAGACGGTCTGGGGTGGGACCTGAGATTCTGCATTTCTAACAGTTCCCTGATGAGGCAGTGCTGCCATTCCCGACCTCCCCGGGTAGCAAGACCCTAGGGCGGCTCACTGCCCGCCTTGTCAAAGTGGAGCCACTGACGCATTCAGGGTCTGACCTCTAGGGAAGGGAAGGTGGGGTGGCAGAGGCTCCTTTGATGACTCGGAGGTGGCACATCTCATTTCTGCTCCCGTTCCTTGGGTGAAATCTTCGCTCCGTGGCCACATCTCACTGCAAGAACGTCTGGGAAATGTAATCATGCTGGAGAGCTACGCACACAGCTACAATTCTGTTACTTTTGAACAGTGGGGAGCAGAGTTGGCAGACAACTCCCAGTCCCTGTCACATTACTCTATCTAAAGTTCCCTGAGGCCTCTGGTGATCACCCAAGAAGGCGAGGTATCCCCAGAGAAGTGTCCAGGATGCTTTCCAGACCCACACATCACAGCATTCTTTCCTTCAACACCTTCTTGAAAAATTCCACGCCTGGAATGTCCTGAGTACAGAGGAGAGAATGCATGAGCAGACTTTCTTTCTACCTCCATGACTTTGAAAGTGAACAAAAGGACCAGATTATACCTCCTCAGGATCGACTTGTTTAATGCTTCCTGTTTGGGTGAGAATAAGTTGATGCTTCAAGCTCAGGATCACATCATTTCAGCAGAAACAGCCTCACTGGGCTGGAGCAACTGTGCTGTAGGTTTTCCCATCTAGTGAGTGAGATAAAATAATAAACAGTCCAGGCCGTTGGCAAGATGCACAGGCAGCCTGAGAATGAATCATAATCACAGCGCATTTGCAATAAAGCCCCCGTTTATATGCAGACAGACAGCAACATTAGATGGTCAAATAGCTCAAGGATGAAAATGAAAATTGAATGAAAAACTTATTGTTCATGAGGGATGATATGTGTCCTACTATTTTTATTTACCTGATTGAAAAGTGTCCGGCTTATTCACCGAAGGAAAATTTCATTTCCTGATACTCTTCTCAATACTCAAGCAAATGAAATAGAATTAACTAAAAATGGAATGATATAATCTGCTTTAGCCAAAAGGCTAGAAGGGCAAGGAATAATTGAGTAAGCACTCCATGGCTGTTCTAATAGGTCCTGAATAAATGAATGTGTAGGGAGAGATACTAAGCTGCTCTCTGAAAAAAAATTAAGTATGTATATTATCCCCTCAAATTACAGACCTAGGAAACAATGAGCCTTTAGTTGGATTTTCTCCCCAGCATGGTATTTCTATGCCGTCTTTCATTGAAATGAAAAATCTCAAAATAAGGAGAAACCCTGAAACATTACTTATGAAATCAAATAAGGCTACAGCATTCTTCCATTAGCCCCAACAGTTGCTTCCAATTATCGTGACCAAATTTTCTCATCTGTGTTTTTTAGAGAAACAATATTTGTATTTCAGGAGGAAAGCTGAGAATTGAATCATTTTCTGTGGATGCTTGGAACTGCAGCAGCAGTCTTAGAAGGGAGGGACAAATTCTCCCTGGATTCTGAGTCAAAAGATACAGGTTCAAATAATCATGATAACAATGAAAATAGTGATGAAGAAGATGCTGATGACGATGGCAAGAGGCAGCGTCTGGGGAGCGCTGAGTGAGGACATGGCGCTGTTCAGAAGCTTTTGTGTGTCAACCCATTCGTTCTCCTACAAGCTCTTTGAGGCAGGTGGTATTAGAATCCCCACTTTATAGATGAGAGGAAGTGAGGCCCAGAGATGCTAAGTAACTCTCCTGCGGTTGTACAGCTAGGCTGGCAGACAACGGTCACCCAAAACTTGTTTCTTCGTTCTGGACACAAAGCCAGCTGACATTGCCCGACCTCTTTTGAGCTAAGGGCGGCACTGGACTAAGTACCAGCTGATGGCATGTGAGAGACGTGTGCCATTTCTAGAAGCTGGAGTGCCCCCTCCGTGCATCTTTTGCCGGCTGGATGAAGATGAGGATGATGCATTGGGGGGTGCAGAGCCACAGGTGGAAGGAGTCTGGGTCACCAAATCACTCCCATCAATCAGGAACAGCCTCCTTGGAGAATCACGTAGATGAAAAACAAACCTCTGCTTTGTCTGAACTATTATACTTTTGGGGGGCTCCTTGTTACCACAGGCTAGCCAGCACCCCAGGAAGTGGGGGAATCCAGGCAGTCTGGCTGCAGAGTCCACCTTGGTTATAATCACTTAACCTGCTTCTTTATTTGAAAAATGGGAGTGATTGTTACAACCTGTCTCTCCAGGTTTCTAAGCTAATGTCCTGAGGTCTCCAGAAGAAGAGTGCCTTCTGTATAGTTTCTGAGACAATCTGGGACAGTGTAAGAAGTACCGGTGAGGCATTTTGCTTGGTTTTTGGTTACTATTCTACCCAGGGTCAGAGCCTTGCCATAGCAGTGGCCATGATACCTTCTCTCTCTGGGGACCATAGTCATCAGCTGGGTTCTCCACAGGCTCTATGATGCTCTTTCTGCCATTCCCCATCCCCAGATGAGATGTCTTCTGGCCCAGGCCAGATGCAGCCCATCCCTTCTCTGTAATGTGTGCCATGGTCTTCCCTCTAGGGGGTTTGCCTATAAAAGTGCCAATTCTCCTAACTCCAGTCCCTCCCACGATAGCTTTTTCCTTTCTCCCCCTTGTCTGCTGCTGAGATCCCAGTGTGACATAAGCCAGCTTGCCTGACTTTTCTCCCTCATAGTATTTGTCCTGCCCACATGAAAGGGTTCTTGTAAGGATGACTTTAGGTATATAAAAGTACGTTGCAAATGTACAGTATAAAATTAGTTATTAACATGTTTACATTTTTAAATCTCGTGTAAAAGGGGGAATTTTATTTTGTTCAAATAGATTTTAGTTGAGGAAATGACCCAAATGTTTTTTAAATGATAGTTTTAAAAATTTTTTGCAAGTAAAATTAATCCAAATGTACTATGTATTACATAAGCATTTTAGAAAGAGTTGAAGTGAGGGTGCCTGGGTGGCTCAGTCAGTTAAGCGTCCAACTCTTGATTTCCGCTCAGGTCATGATCTCAGGGTCGTGAGATGGAGCCTGGTGATGGGCTCTGCGATGGGCGTGGAGCCTGCTTAAGATTCTCTCTCCCTCTTCCCCCTCTTCCCCCCACTGTCTGAAAAAAAAAAGAATTGAAGTGAAAACTGAAGATGATGTTGGAGTATAGAAGTAATTACCGAAGATCACAATTGGAAAGTGTTAATAACTGCTGATAACACTTTCACTGGCAATTCTTAATGGCAAAGACTGCTGGTTCCTTTGTGGTTTCTTTTATGCTGAACTACGGCACCGAAGCAAACTGTTAATTACAGAAGGCTGAGACGAAGCCCTGTTGACACAGACCTGTAACCCTTATTTGCTCATCTTTGGCAGAGGCTGTCCTGGGGCATCACAGGCTTCACCCATGGGGTTAAAAGTATTTCTATATACTCATTTTAGTTCACGAGGAGAAAGCTCTTCTCTATATCCGTGCATTCTGGTTGATTTTAAGAAATCAGGTTTCAGCTTCCAGGCAAAGCAAATTCAGAAGAAGTAAAATAGAAACACCAGGATGGAGAGGATGCTTTTACGTGCTTGAGTCAGTGCCCAGTACGTAACATGTGGATTTGAATATATATGTTTATTAAGTGTATATTTATTAAATTTATTTATTATATAATAATTATATATTGTCCCATCAGAACTTTAAATAAGTTATTTATTATATAATGTTATAATAATTTATTATATAATAAATATATTAAGTATATTAAATATATCTTTATGAAATAGATACTAAATATGTAAATATGTTAAATACACTTATTTATTCATTCATTTATAGTGAAAGCTCTTTTATTTTGGAGCAATTCTTGGTTTATAGAAAATTGCAAATATAGAACAAAGAGTTCCTATATACTCTTCATTAGCTTCCCCTAATGTTAACATCTTACAAAATCTATGATATATTTGTCAAACTAAGAAAATAACATTGGAATATTATCAACACAACTACAGACTTTATTCAGATTTAACCAGCTTTCCCACTACTATCCCTTTTCTGGTCCAGGCTCCTGTCCAAGATGTCCCATTACATATAGTTGTCATGTCTCCTTAATCTCCTCTGTTCTGTGACAGTTTCTCAGTCTATCTTTGTTTATCATGACCTCGATAGTTTTGAAGAGTACTGGTCAGGGATTTTATAGATTGTCCCTCAAGTTTTTATTTGCTGTGTTTTCTCATAACTAGACTGGGGTTAGGGCTTCTGGGGATGAATACAAGAGAGGGAAAGGGCCATTCTCATCACATTGTATCAAAGAGTACGCATGATGAATTTGGCTTATCATGGGTGATGTTAACCTTGATCACCTGGCTACGGTAGTGTTTGCTAGATTGCTCCACTATAAACTTACTTCTCTCCCTTGCCACAGTCTGTCTTTTGGAAGTAGTCATGGTGGGAGTAGGGTTGGGGGAGAGGATTAAGCTTCACCTACTTGAGGGTAGAGCATTTACATACATTATCTTCCTTCCTCTGTAAGGAAGATTTGTCTGTTCTCTTACATTTATTTCTTCAATCATTTATTTCTATCAGTATGGACCCATGGATATTTATGTTATACTTTGGGTTATAATCCAATGCTATGTTATTTATTTCATTGCTCAGATTGTTCCAGCTTTGTCCATTGGGAGTTCTTTCAGATTCACTCTTGAGTTCCTTCAACATGCCCTGTCTTTTAAATTTTTATTTATTTATTTTTGAGCACTTCCTTCCTTGCTGGCACTAAAAGATGCTTCCAGTTTATCTTGAATTTTCACGGCCTAAAATCAGCCATTATTTCAAGAAACCCTGGTTCCTTTTATTGGAGAATCATACCTTTTATTTAAAACTATTCCAGAAGCTTCAGCAGTGTCCTTTACAGAGAAAACTTTGGCCCACCTTGGGCCCAGACTGGGAATTAAAGCACAGTACTATCAAATGGCCCTATAAGGGGCTTCTAGGCTTGGATCTACAGGGTTTGTATTGTGTGTGAGGTATCAGGGACACCTCTTCTTGGCCTTTTAGAATTCATGTAGAGAAATGCGAATCCTTTTGCCCAGGCTCTCAACAGGAATTGGGATGTCAAAGTTAAATATATCTAAGTCAAATATGCCTTTGTTGTTGTTATCTGTGATTGTTAGTCTTCCAGAATTAATCTTAATGCTGCTATCCCAATAGTTGTTTCGGTTAGAAATCTCTCTTCTCAGACATAAATTGTTGTTGGAAGTTGTATGTGGATGTTATAAACAAAAAATAGACTGGAGATATCCTGCCGAGACTATATTTTAGAGAAAGGTTGAGTAATAGTGAATTGTCTGCTAGTAGCCGAGAGATGATATGGAAGAAAAATTGCTGACTGATACTAATAAGTAAATGACTTTGGTCAGAATGTTCCTTAATAAAAGTCAAGTTTGCTAGTTTTGCAGCAGGATAGCCTATTGATATATTATTTTTATGCTTTATTCATACTGTTGTAGAAGGTTCAAATATAAAGGATTAAGTCCCACTCACTCTCCCCTGGTATTGTGAGCTGATAAGAAATATGTACTTGGTCTTTGTCCCCAGTTCCTGGCACAGAACTCCTAAAGTCCTTGGAATTTCCTGAGTGATAGGGGTGAGAGGAGCGTCTTCATTTTCATAATAAGTCTCTTTGAGCCGTACCTGAGTTTACATGAGGAGATGACTAGGTGAGGATAAGGGCTGGTTGTGGGAGGAGCAGCAATGCTATTAGAGGGTTAGAACCTTCAGCCGCACCCCCGACCACCTCCTCTAGGAGGAGCTGGAGAGCAACTAATCACCAATAGTCAATGATTTCATCAAGTGTGTTTACATAATGAAGTCTCCATTAAAACTCTAAATGATGGGGTCTAGAGAGCTTCCAGGTCAGTGAACACATCCATGTGCCGAGAGGTGGACACATCCCAACTTCACAGGAATAGAAGCTATGCTCAAAACCCTTCTGGACCTTACTCTATGTACCTCTTCATTTGGCTGCTTATCTATATATCCTTTATAATAAACCAGTAATACCAGCAATACAGTAAACTCAGTAATACCGAATAAAATGTTTCCCTAATTTCTGTGAGCCACTGTATAGCAAATTATCTAATCTGAGGAGATTGTATGAACCTCTGATTTGTAGCCAAGTCAGTCAGAAGTCTGGAGGCATGGGATTTGTGAGTGGCATCTGAAGGGGTGGCACTCTTGTAGGACCGAGCCCTCAACATGGAGGGGGCTGATGCTAAGTTTTGGCAGTCAGTGTCAGAATTGAATTACATCTAGGACACCACCCAGTTAGTGTCCAGAGAGTTGAAAAATTGGTTGGTGGTAAACATCCCACACATTGGGTGTCAAATGTGTGGTGAATAGAGACTTTTTTTTTTTTACCGCCCCCCCCCTTTATTCTCCCTCTGCTTTCTTAACACACACACACACACACACACACACACACACACACACATCCTCACCCCCATACATTAGCTATTAGATCTTTGCTCTGGTGCTCTGGGATCCATGGCCCCTGGAAGGAATGACGTTATTAGAAACTGGGGACCAAACTCTGAGGAGCAAGGATTTCCACTAATTGTCTGAAAGAAGGAGAAAGAAGGGACTGAGATGGGATCTCTAGGAAACTATATTATCCTGGAGTTGTCTGAACTGTGACATGGGATGTGAGGGGGTGGAGTGGAATGTCCATATCTCAGCTGTGGACAGCAGGAAGCACCACTGAAAGGGACACCCCCGAAGAGTGCCTGAGCCACAGGACAGGAAGCTGGAGGGAAAGAGCAGCAACAGACTGAGAGCTTCTTGCAGGGCTCCTCCATAATTCTAGGGAGAGCAAGGAACCTTGAAAATGATGACAGTATATGTCAGCCTTGGTGAATGATGGACGTGGGCCAGAATTGCTTTGATTAGGAAAGTAAGGACAAATTACAGCATCTGAACTGGAAGAATGGCTATCATGACTCATAGGATTCAGCTCCTAGTTGTACTCATGACTATGATTTACTACAGTGAAAGCATACCAAACACAATCAGCAGAGGGGAAAATTGCATGGGGAAAATCCAAGGAGACCAGGTACAAGATTTCCGGGGTCCTCTCCCAGTGGAGCCACATAGCATGACCTTAATTCTCCCAACAATGTGTTATAACAATAGTGTGAATGTTGCCAACTAGGGAGGCTCATTAGAGACTCAACGTCCAGGGTTTTTACTGGAGACACCCTCTGCCTGGTAGATGCCCAAATCCACACTCCCAGAAGGAAAATATGTGTTTATCATAAACCACATTGTTTGTACAAATAGTTCAGACAGGGTGAGACACTCTTATCAGCTAATGGTGGGAGCCCTTCTAAAATTGAATGTCCCAGACACCAGCTAAGGGCCAAATTAGTAAGCAGGCCTTTCAAAAATTAGCATTAGGCATAATATATTAACTTCTTTCTGCACAGCATGGTTTAGATTCTGTTTGGGCAGAACAGGTTGATAGAAGAACGTTTGCATAACTCTTCCTCCTCTATGGATACCCATTGGTGGTTTTGACTGGATTTTTGTCTCAATTATCCCCTCAGAACTTTTAACTTAGGGAAGTCCCACAAAGAGGCTAATGCCATTGAAAGAATTTTTCCTCACAGTTCCTAAGAGAAGGGGATAGAAGGGCATGCTATGCCCCACAAGCCCACATGGGGAAGCACCAGATAGGGTTGGGAGGCAGAAGGAGTGAAAAGAAAGTGTGGCCCAGAGCCTTTTTTTGTATCCTGCAGGAAAGGCAAGGTAGGGTAGGAGGAACAGTTTAGAATTAGCTAGTGTGGATAATCTCAGTGGGCTCTGGGCTATAACAAGGGTGGTCTATAGTTTTCTGATATCTGGGCCTGAGTTAATTTAGGGCAGGGGAATATTAGCTTGGTGTGTGAGTTAGATGAAGGGGGTGTTTAGGGATATGGACTTGTGATTGGTTGGTTTGTATATACAAAGCATGTTTAGAGGTGAGTTAATTATTATCTCTAGGAATTAACTAGCCCTACGAGCAACATTCTCTCCCTAGCCAGCAAGGCCTTTAAGATGGCAAAACATCATAAAATAAAAAGACCATGATTACTATACCCTTATTCCAAGTTCTTACTTGTATAATAACCATGTGGCCATTTAGAGTTAGCCCCATCTATCTCCACAAATAGGCAGATCCACTGACAAAGATCAAGAGCATTGTTGGTACAATTAGTGACAATCAGGAATTGTCATAGATTCTTAAGGAAAATGATTTATGAACATTCAATGAAACATCTTAGGAATATTTGGGAAGATGGCTGGAAAGAGAGGAACAGAAGCATCCTAACAAGGTAGATTTATGAGAGTAAATAAGTCCTCTGTGAATACTGGCTAACTATTTGGGCTGAATGAACCAGAGTATAGACTGAAATAAATCCAGTTGAGTTTAGGGGAAAAGGAAGGAGAGTATGTCATTGGTTGTTCTTAGATGTGCGAATTGAGATGTAACTGGGAATTACCTTTTTTTGTTGGAAGATGAAGTGTTCAAAATGATGTGGGAGAAGGAGGAGTCTTGTATCTGGGAGTGAGAGAATGAGAATGATTAAAGAACCCTAGGATAAGGTGTAGGTAGGAAGGTCAGTAGTGAGGTTTGTAGAGAAACAAGCCAGGAACAAATAGGGGCTGAATGTTAAGAATAAAGGAAGGGAAGACAATCCTCCATCCTAGACAATGTGAAGAATGCATGGCAAAAAGAAACAATCCAAATGTCCATCAACAGATGAAAGGATAAACAAAATGTGGTATGTACAAACAATAGAATATTATTCAGCCATAAAAAGGAGTGAAATTCTGATAAATTCATGGATAAACCTTGAAGACATTATGCTAAGTGAAATAAGTCAGACATAAAATGACAAATACTGTATGATGCACTTATATGAAGTACCTACAATAGACAAATTTACAGAGACAGAAAGTAGAATAGTGATTACCATGGGTCTGATGGGGAGGAGAGAATAGGGAGTTATTTTTAATGGGTATAGAATTTCTGTTTGGGATGATTAAAAACTTCTGGACAGAGATAGTGGTGATAATTACACAACATGTGAATATACTTGATGACAGTAAATTATACACTTAAAATGGTAAATTTAAGTTATGTATATTTTACCACAATAAAAACAAAAGAAAGAAAAGATGCGCACAAATTGGACAACCTAGAAGAAATAGATAAATTCCTAGAAACATACAATCTTCCAAAAATGAATCAGAAAGAAATAGAAAATCTGAACAGACCAATTATTAGTAATGAAAATGAATTGGTAATAAAAAAACTACCAAAAAATAAAAGTCTAGGCCCAGATGGATTCACGGGTGAATTCTATCAAACATTTAAAGGAGAGTTAATAACTATTCTCCTCAAACTATTCCAAAAAAATAGCAGAGGAAAGAAAGCTTCCAAAGTTGTTCCAAAAGGCCAGCATTACCCTGATGCTAAAACCAAAGATCCTACAAAAAAAGAGAACTACAGGCCAGTATCCCTGATGAACATAGATGTGCAAATCCTCAACAAAGTATGAGCAAACCACATTCAACAATACATTAAAAGGATCATTCATCATAATCAAGTGGGATTTATTCCGGGGATACAAATCAATCAACATCATACACCACATTAACAAAACAAAGGATGAGAATCATATGATCATCTCAGTAGATGCAGAAAAAGCATTTGACAAAATTCAACATCCAGTCCTGATGACAACTCTCAATAAAGTAGGTTTAGAGAAAACATACCTTAATATAGTAAAAGATCACATATGAAAAACCCACAGCTAACATCATGTTCAATGGTGAAAAACTGAGAATTTTTTTTCTAAGATCAGGAACACAACAAGGATGTCCATTCTCAAACTTATTCAACATAGTACTAGAAGTCCTAGTTTCTTTTTTTGAAAAGAAAGAAAAGAAAAAAAAAAAAGAAACACAATTGAATGAATGGCAGTTGAACATTGACTCTGAGATGATAGCGTGGAGAACAAGATGGGCAGTGGTGACTCAGAGATATGGGAATTTGATGGTTGGTAAAGCTGATACCAAGGTCAGAGACTGTTCATATGGACCTGTCAGCTTCCTTTAGTGCTTGGGCTTTCTGGGTGGAGTTAAGATGGTAGAGGAGTAAGGGGACCCTAAGTTTGTCTGGTCCCTCGAATATAGCTAGATAGTTATCAAATCATTCTGAACACCTGTGAAATCAATCGGAGACCTGAGAAAAGAAATGCTGCAATTCTCCAAGTAGAAAAGCAACCACTTTTGGAAGGTAGGAAGTGCAGAGACTTGAATCTGGGGTCATACATCTGAGGATATGGCAGAGGGGAAGGAGCTTGCTTAAGGGGGCTCCTGCAAAATATTATAAGCAGTGGAGCACAAAATTGAAACTTTTAGAAGTCTACTACAGTGGGGTATGCCCCTGGCTTAAAGGTGCTCCAATGACAAAGCGGGATGGAATCACAGGTGGGACAGCATGGTGTCAGGATCCCTGGGGTCACAAGAAGAATAGGGGTGCTTGAGTGTGGCAGAGTTCCCAGGCATGGGAGCAGGGAAGCGAGCTGCAAACAGTGAGTCTAGGCGCTGGCTTTCTGCATGGTGTTGCCATAAACCATGAACCACTACACAACTGGGTAACCGCTCTCCAGGCAGGGGTCCAGCAAAAGGCAGAAGTGTGGCAAGACCCCCCTCCCTTCAGCATGAGTCCATGCCGCAGGAGCCCATAAAGTTTGTAGACTCAAAACGGGGTCACATGTCTGAGATAAAAATGCTTGGTCACAGGCTGGGTAAACACAGAGTTGGGAGGGAAACTGGGGAGACAAGAGTGATTGACTGCTTTTCTGTGAGGCTCACTGAAGAGTGGAGGGCAAGAACTTTCATCTCCAGGGCTAGAGAGCAGGGTGCCACCATATTCACCCCACCCATTGGTGCTGAAAACCTTCAGGGAGCAAAACAGCACCACATAGTGCAATCTGGAGCCACTTACACTGAGCCTGGACCCCTGGCAAGGGGGATGCAGTACCGCCCAGGCAAAGACACCTGAGAATTGGTGCAACAGGCCCCTCCCCCAGAAGACCAGCGGGAGCAACTGGCTTGCACCAAATTTATGGATCATAGAGGGCTGCAAAGCTCCAACTCTTGGGGAAAATAATATATAGCATTTGTTGTTTTTTTATTCTTTAGTTTTTCAGTATTATTTTTTTCAGTTATTTTCTTATTTTTTCAACTCCTTTTTTATTCTTTTTAAATTTTTACTTCTATATATACATTACATATATATATATTTTTTATTTTTGTTGCTTTTCATTGTATTTTATTTTTGTATATATATATGTTTTTCTTTCTTATTTTGGGATCTAGTTCTTTTTTTTAATTTAATTTTATTATGTTATGTTAATCACCATACATTACATCATTAGTTTTTGATGTATTGTTCCATGATTCATTGCGTATAATACCCAGTGCTCCATTCAAAATGTGCTGTCTTTAATACCCATCACCAGGCTAACCCATCCCCCCACCTCCCTCCCCTCTAGAACCCTCAGTTTGTTTCTCAGAGTCCATAGTCTCTCATGGTTCGTCTCCCCCTCCGATTACCCCCGTAAAAAGAAGATAGTAGAAAGGGAAAAATGAAGGGGGTGGAATCGGAGGGGGATCTAGTTTCTTTTAACAAGCAGACCAAAACACACCCAGGATCTAGTTTTTTGTTTTGCTTTGTTTTGTTTCTGGTTTGTTTTTTTTCTGTTGTCACTGTTGTTATTGTTGTTTTTTCTCTTTCTTTCATCTATTCTTTTCTGGACAAAATGATGAGATGGAGAAATTCACTCCAAAAGAAAGAACAGGAGGTAGTACTCACCGCTAGAGATTTAATCAATATGGTTATAAGTAAGGTGTCTGAACTAGAATTTAAAACAACAGTTATAAAGATAATAGCAGGGCTTGAAAAAAGCATAGAATCCCTTACTGTAGAAATAAAAGAACTAAAATCTAGTCAGGCTGAAACAAAAAATGCTATTACCAAGATGCAGTCCCAAATGGAGGCTATAAAAATGAGATGAACAAGGCAGAAGAGCGAGTCAGTGATATAGAAGACAAAATGATGGAAAATAAGGAAGCTGACTAGTGCTTTGGCATTGACTGTTTCATTACCCCTAGTTAAGTACTATGCGAATGTAGAGTTTGGGTCTGTAGAAAATGGGAGGGAGTACTGATAGAATAATATAACTTCATCATTGCTTCTGAAATATAAAACAAATGCCTTGTGATAATGAATCAGGAGATTGGGGTGTACGCATATGTGTATATGGGTGTGTGTGCGTACGTGTGTGTGTGTGTGTGTGTGTGGTGTTTGTGTTTGTGTGAGTAACATAGAAAGACTATTCACTTAATGGTAGTAATGAAACCATTGGGTATAACTCTAAGAATAATAAATCAAAGGACTGGCTGTTTTTGTGGAAAGAGTTCTAGATTAGGCATCCAGATCTGTGAGTGCTAGTTTTCTGTCTTACCTGCTTGACCTTCGACAAGTCACTTTGCCTCTGTGAGTCTGTTTCCTAAATTGTCCTTTATTTCAACCCAAAGTAAGGGAGTTATTCACTTTATTTCTATTTTTTTAGTATTTAAAAATTCACGCCTATTAATTTTGTCCAAGATTAATCAGTTTCTCTACTTTTGGGGCTGGTAGTGTTGATACCCAACCCAAAGGCTAATCTTCAGACTTTCCCACTAAGGTGTTAGAAATACCAGATGCTCACTTTGCCAGATCTATCTACCATATGAACACAAGCATATGACAGAATCCTCACCTATGGGACTTAGAGGAAGCCTGCTGGGTGCGAAAGGGCTCCTGCCCGGAAACAAGAGACATATGAGGAGCAATGCTGCTATTCCTCTTCTATGCCACTCTTCTTCCACAAGATACTGTTATGTCTGGAGCAGCCATCTTGCAATCATGAGGGGACAAGTTGGAGAACCCAATCAATACCCTGACGACTACAAATGGAAATCCAGTAAGAGCCTGGATCCTCGGAGTCATTCCTGAGCTACTGAAAAAAACCTTGGATTGTCCTCCGTGGAATTTCTTATAATGATCCCATTATTTAAGCCACTTTTAGTTGGATAGTTTGCTTTTTCCAGCCAAAAATATTTTACATGATACAATCCACTTCCTGAAAAATATAAGAACTTTATAAAATAGAAACAATTCAAAAGTGACTTCAACATACCTCCATTATATCTACTAATCTGCTCATCTGTGTACCTACACCCTGTTTCCCTTCTGTTGCAGCGGATGACTGTCCATGCTCCCGTATTAAGGCTACCCCTCCATTTGTGCATGAATGCCATCAGTTTCTGCTTACTCAAGGACATTAGTCTATTTCCTCACTGTCAGTTTTTTCTTCACTTCTGATTCTTCTGATCATTGTACAAATAGAGGGTAATATCTCCCATTCAAAACAGAGCAGAACAAAACAGTAAAAATCTGCTTGACTTCATCTCCCATTATAGTCACTCCTCCATTTCCTTACTTACCTTTGCACCAAAATTCTTTGAAATATCCATCTATGCCTCACATTCTCCACTTACTTTCTCCTCTCCTGAGGCCCCTCCATTCATGCTTTTTTCTTGGCCACTCTTCAAAGGTGCTTATCAAAGTTACCAATGACTTCCGTGTTACCAAATCCAATAGCTAATTCTCAGTTCACATTTTTTAACCCACCAGGAGCATTTGACACAACGTTACTTTCTCTTTGAAACATTTTATTCACGTGACTAACTTTACCCATCTCTTCTGTCTTCCTACATACTAGGGCTCCTCCTCAATCTCCTTAGAGAGTTCCTTTCATCTTCTTGACCACTAAATGTTGGAGTGCCTCAGGGCTCACTATTCAGAGTTCTTCTAGTCTCCATCTACATTAGGCAGGTGAGTTTTTAAAATTATACTCCATTACTACAGTGATGAATCCCAAATATCTTGGCTCAGAATGACAGCTCAGTATATCCAACTGTCTAGTAGACATCTAGGTTTGGTTGTCTAAAGGGCATTTCAAATTTAACATTGTTTAAATCTATACTCTTTATTTTCCTCTTCTAACTGCTTTTCTCATTCCTTGTCCTCAGTAAATGGTCTGGCCAAAACCTTAGAGTCATCCTTGATGCTTTTCTTCTTTGTAAAGCTTATTTTTTAGTTTTTTAGAAGAATTTATTTATTTGAGAGAGAAAGAGAGAGAGAGAGCACCCACGAGCAGGGGGAGGGTCAGAAGGAGAAGGAGAAGCAGGCTCCCTGCCAAGCAGGGAACCCGATGTGGGGCTCAGTCCCAGGACCCCGGGATTATGACCTGAGCCAAAGGCAGATGCTTAACCAACTGAGCCACCCAGGTGCCCTGCATTTTTTTAAGCATTTATTTATTGGAGAGAGAGAGAGAGAAATTGGGGGGGGGGGTGGGCACGGGGAGAAAGAGAATCCCAAGCAGACTCCCCACCGAGCATGGAGCCTGACTCGAGCCTTTAAACGGGGCTCGATTCCATGACCCTGAGATCATGACCTGAGCTAAAATCCAGAGTCAGATGCTTAACTGATTGAGCCACCCAGGCACCCCTGTTTTGTTTTGTTTTTTAATTTATATTCTATATCAGGTCAACTAGCAAATGCCTTTTGGTTCTACTTCTACTGCTATCATCCTTGTCTAAACCACTATCACCTCTCATCCATATTATTGCAACAGATTCTAAATCAGTTAAAGATTGAACCTGGCTATGAGTAAATTGTTCACAGAAGTACTTTTCTCTTGGACTAGAATTGTTCAGGTAGTAGAGGGTCCTTAATACCACAAATAAGTAATGGAGCCTGCTGGATGTAAGATCTCTTTCCTAGCATAGTCGCAAGGATTTGTGATGGCTTCTCTTTCCTAACACCTTTGTTTTTCTCCGTTTTTGTGAGTAAGGCCAATAAATGTGTGGCCTACACTTTCGTTTTCCTGAAGGATTGCTCCTAATTCTTAACACTGCTTCACTAGGACAGATCTGTGCCCTCCCATTTTTCTTTCCACGTATACAGCGCTACGAAGGACGTGCTGAAGATGGTCTTGGTTTGACCTTGAATTTCTCCCACTTTTAATAAACCCGAGGGAATCGGAAATTGCAGGGAGCAGGGGGGCAACCATAACCTGACCCTTGCCTGGCCCTTCACTGAGCAAAACCCTGTGGCACTCATTAAATATTCAGCAATCTATTCCCAGTTTAAAACAAACCAAGGGGATCTTTTCAAACCATCTAGTGCGTCTGCATTACAACTGAAGAACGACTTTCCTGCTTAATTAAACATTTAGGCTACTTCTTGGCTTGCTGCCGCTGCCTATAACCGCGGCAGCATGTTGAGTGTGGCAGTGTAGACCCTCTTTTTAATGCAGGGGAACTTCCATTATATCTTACTGATGATCTGTGGCAAAGAAGACAGGAGGGGAGAAGGAAGCATCAGGAAGACAACTAAGTACAGAAAACATCCCCGAAAATTGGCATGTGTTCTCAAGAAACAAGTGTTAGAGCTATCTAAAATGTAAGATGTTTGACGATAATATTATTACCATTTATTTGTTTTGAAATGCATTCTCTCTTGCTCGGTGGTCTGGACGAAAGCACAAGAGATTTCTAAAAGCTCAGCTAAAAGCACAAGAGATTTCTAAGAGCTTACCTAAAACCATTCATAAACTTGTGCATATTCATGCTAAGGATGACCTAAGATACTAAAAATTTAAGCTCTTCTAGGACCTTCAACTTGCTCCTTTACATTTAGTGTCGTTTGGCCCTCCATCGATAAAGATTTTTATTTTGCCCTATTCATCATTTTAAGAGCCCATCTATGATGGTGGCCGTCAACTCCTGCTTTTGTAGCATGCGTTGCAATGCCCTGCAAGGAGGTGCTGAGTGCACTGGGAGCGAGAGCACCTGTGTTGCCACGGAACTAGTTACATGATAAAAATAGGAATTACTGTGTATTTGTGAAGTGCTTTAAAGTTGGGCTTACAACTTTTTTTTTTTTAATTTCTGAGACAACTTCTCATTTCTTCTCCTCCCCCCGCCAACCAATGAAAATTTAGAAGATACTAAGTGTGAACTCATTGTAATTATAAGGTAAAAATGTTTTGTTTTCCTTATACTTTCTCTCTCAACCATCAACCTTTTCTTGCATTGGTAGCCTCCTCCTCATGCTGCCAGAGAACCAACTCCAAAAAGTCTTTGTTGCACAGATCCCACGCGGCTCCATGTTTTGCTCAAACTCTACATCAGAGCAGGGGCTTTTTATTGGTTTTAATGTAGTTTGTCATAGAAGACATTTCATGGGATAACTCTGCTTTGGTCTAATTCTTCTGCATTCGGCTGATCCCCACATATCATTTAGTAATGAAATTTCAAGCTGAATCTGATCTCAGAGATTGTCTAATCTAACTTACTTATTTTATAGATGTGAGTCTGAAGTCTAGACAGGCAACAAGCACAGCCTAAGGATTGTTTCAACTCCTCAGTTTTCTCCATCTATTTTTTACACCATGGGATAAGATTTTCCTATTTGTCCTCAGACCCCTGGCCTTCATGATTCTTCACTTTGTTTCCTTAACATGACCTTTGTCAGGGCATGCCTCTCTGGATTGGACACATCTTTCTCCCATTCTGTGGTGATCTCTCCAGCTCCATCATTGTGTGTGTGTAGGGGATGGGGGTGGGGTTTGATCCTTGACACCCAGATCTTGGCATCTTCTGCCTTAAACACATTTATTAAACTGAGAAGAAACCATGTATAAATAATGCCCCACTTCCTCTGATGGTAGAGTCAAGAAGTGTGTTGAGTCTTTGTGCTCCTGTCACGTGGCTGGCTACAAAGCTTTCTGTCCATCAGATCTCCATACTTTGTTTCTGTGAGCCATATGTCACTAACACTCAGAAAGCTGATACCAAGAAACTGCTTAAGTTTTGTCCTGCTTCCTTCCCTTCATGTCCAAATTTGCCATTTAGATTTTATTCTTTCTACTTAATTTTTGCGCCACAGATTTTTTTCACATTCTATTTAAAGTATGTGGCAAAAAAATAAATAAAGTATGTGGCAAGAGTATTCACGGGCCCTGCTCCCACGCAGACATCTTCAGTAAAGTCCCACTTTCTTTTGTGGTTTTGCATTTTGCTTTGCTGACTCTTGCTTCAGATCCTCTGGGTTAAGATCCAAATGGCAAGCCAGAACACCAATTTTTTCATTTACATGGAGACATAAGATGGCCAGAATCAGCATCCCCTTCAGTGTACAGAGCCGGCTAACCCTCACACACCTGGGCCCTTGACTAAGTTTTTTTAGACTTTGGGCTGAGCAGCAATTTCCTAAGCATATTATTCCTGCTGTCAGATTATAGGACAATGGAGTAAAGTACATGAGCCACATTCCAGGGCCAGAGTTGTGTACCCTGGTCATCGTGGTAGGGCTTTGGCAGCTCTGGGCACATGATGTGGAGTGAGAGACCCTTAGGTGTTTATTTAAGTGGATCTATTTTAGTTTCTGAGTTCCTAGCAACATTTTCCCAATAAATATTTGGGTTGCTTATTTATGTTTTGCTTGATTTCTTCCCCATTATATTTACAAGCTTCCCTCCAATAGTGTCTTTTCTAGTTCTTGATTCCCTTATCTCCTTCTTTAAAGTATTTATTCTGAATTTATCAAATACATAGCAGTTCCTGGATCCAGTATTTAGTAGTAATGTCTGTGGTCTCCAGTTTTGAATATTCTCCCTATTCACCTTCATAGTGAACCCTTGTTTCATTGTGCTCTTCTTTCTGCTCTTTGTAGACCTCTCTCTGCCTTCCATCTGGATGAAAACTCTGGGGATAAAGACTGTGGTCTCAAGTTTCATGGCACAAAAGCAACCTCACCCTCCACTTATCTGGTTTCCAAAGCATGTGTCTGCTCTCAGTCAGCAGCCTAGAACATCACAAAGAACTGCCGCCGATTTCTATACCAGGCGCACTGGAGTCTCCCATCCAGCTGCTAACAAAGCTCGCCGTAGAGACGTGCCAGGTAGTCTGAGACCCTTGCTGGTGCTTCAGTCTCCTCCTCTTGATCAGAAGCCAATGGACTTGGGACGCCTGGGTGGCTCAGTCAGTTAAGCATCTGCCTTTGGCTCAGGTCGTGATCCTGGGGTGCTGGGATCGAGTCCCGTGTTGGGCTCCTTGCTCAGCTGGGAGCCTGCTTCTCCCTCTGTCTGCCACTCCCCCTGCTTGTGTGCTCTCTCTCTCTCTCTGACAAATAGATAAATAAAATCTTAAAAAAAAAAAAAAGAAGAGGAAGAAGAAGAAGCCAATGGACCTGAACCATGATGGGTTGGCTCAAGGTGGTTTTATTGGTGGTCATTAGGAGAACTTGGTGTCATGGAGGCTGCTTCTGTCCCGGCTATAAAACAACTATCAGGGCATTTCCCAGCACATGACTCAGGGTTGCCTCTATGAGATGACATGTCAGAAATGTCCTTTAGGATCTACTGTTAGCACTTCTGTTGCATTTTGTTTTCACATTGTTTCGCAGCTAATTAGGGAGTTGCTCATTTCTCCTCTTGTGCCCTCACTAGGTTGTAAATTCCAGGCATGCAGGCTCTGACTTACTCATCTCCGCATGCCTCCCGCCTACAGCATTGTGCCCCGGGAGAAGTTGAATAAAATGTCTGCAAAAGGAATTTCATAGAACCATGACTGAGAACATACAGCATCTTTCAGGGCTGGTCATGAATCCTTGGGGTAGCAAAAGACCTTTCTGTAGCTGGGAGAGGTTTGAAAATCTGTTCTCAAGTTCTTAGAGCAGGGGATGCATCATCTTTTGAAGAAGTATTTAGAGGAAAGGAGACTGCGGGTTTTGATGGAGTCGTCTGAGGATATACACATGACCAAAAGGCAAGAGTTGATGTGGTAAAGCAAAAAGCCCCTGTCTTGCTTCATCCTGAACTATCCCCTCTCTCCCTGTTGTCCCCCAAGTTCTCAGTCTAAGCTAATCTTTTTAGGTGAATTTTTAGCCCTGTTTAATCAGGAGAGAAGAAACGTGAGGTGGAGAGAGAAACAGGGAGAGGTGTGACATTCTGAAAAATGTGTATGTTCTTTGAAATATATTCAAATACAGATTTGCATTTTCTGACCAGGAGTATCTGGATTGTGTTGAAGGAGGATTAGGAATGTCAGAGCAGGAATGCAAAGAGAAAGATTCAACATCCAGCCTTTGACATCTAGAGGAGGATTTCTGGGTCTGCAGAAAAGCATTCGTTTTGAAAGTCAAGCTTTGTGGCGAGGGAGTTTCTCTAGCTCCTGTCAAGAGCCATCCTGTGGGCTAGATCATAATAAAAGGCAGGGATGGAGAGAAGTCAGTGCATGACAGAGGGTAGGGCATGTGTGAGCGAGGAGAGAAAACGAGGGGAAGCAGGCAGTGAAACGCGGGTGTCCTAACCACCCCTCTTTGGGCCAATGTCCAGCAGCCAAGGTATATTGGTGGAGGCAACAGCAAAAGGCTTTGTGCCCTGAACCCTCCGGGTCCCTGGGAGGTTGGCAACATCCGCTGGTTGGCACATGGACCAGGGCTCATCCCTAAAGGAGAAGTTGTCATGACAGATGGGCCCGAGGCAGCCCCCAGATCTCCACAGCCAACAGGAAGTTTGTGGGGAGCCAGAGGTCTCTAAGTGGTCCACTGAAGAAATTCAGAGATTTGGGGAGAACTATCTGGAGTCTGAGGTCAGGAGGAAGAAGCTGCTGAGTAAGGGCAAGTGGTCAGTATTCTGGAACCTAGTGGCAGATGACAGAGTGCTGTCCCCAGGAGGCAGGTCAATGGGCCTGTTGAGCCTTCACAGTCACCAGTGTAGGGCACAGACCAGATCTTTACTGTGACTAAGGACTGGCCCCTAGAAGGAAGGTGAGAGACAGACCAGCTAGAGGAGAAGAGCTGCCCTTAGCGAAGTCATTCACTCATTGAATCCATATGGTATGAATTAGTCCTTTGGGGTAAATGGTATTTTTATTTTGTGGCTAAAAAAACTGTGGCTCCAGAAGTTGAGAGTAATTTACCCAAATTCGTCCAAGGGCCAGTAGACTCAGGGTGAAATTCAACCCTCAACTCCAGCAGTTCATCCAGATGCTTAGCATCACTTTCTCTGCTCCATGGAAGCTTTTTATATTTTCTGGTTTCTCCTCTGAGATATCTTGCTTAATTGTGAAAGATGCCCAGAATTCTTATAAGATACAGATAAAACGCAATGTGGCAATGACTCAATCAGTGACCTTTTAATAAAAAAGCTGCAGTGATCCCAAATGAAAAAGTCCACACAGGATGAAAGTGGCTTTTGGGGAAACCCCTGATGAGTTCCCTCAGTTGATTTTATGACTCATTTATTTGGAGCTTATCGGATTTACATGTTATACTCCCAATTCAAGAAGAAATAGGTAAACATAGCAGAATATTGAATGTTCACACTTCATGCATTTTCCATTTTTCTCTGTTTTGCGTATGGTCACAGCCTGTGATAAAGATCTATCTCAGTACCTATGGTTTTCTCATTAACGAACTAAAGCAGAAAAGCCATTGCTTCATCAGAATTTTATTGCATTTACATTTCAAGTTTTTCTTGGGAGTTAAAAAATATATGTCACCAGACATAATCAACAAAGGAATAGGTGGCAAAGGAGTTAGCGCTTGGCCTGAACAGGAAGCGCACGCGGTCTGACTGAGGTCAGAGAAGCTTAGAGAACCAGGTAGTTATAACCCATCATGGGCTAGGACACTGACCCGCTGCTCCCCATCTCTTCTCTACCGGCATTTCCCCAGTCAGTTGAACTGCAAAACACGTAAGCCCTGAAGTGGAGGGAGGTGCATATTGATTGTAACAAGTCTGATTAAATGCCACTCCTTTTATTCTGTTGGGAGACAAAATGGCTGCCTACATCACATGTTTATTTTGAACTTTAAATGTCATTGGTGTACTATGTATTTTGCTTTAAAATGAGGCTAAGGGTTACTATGAGGAATTATACCGAGGCTTACATTAAGTCAGACATAGGGGTTTGGGAATGTCTTGACCCCTATAAAAATATAATAAACTTGACATAAATAATTCCTCGCTGGGGTTTTTGAAATTGCTTACCTTTTACTTAGGTTTGAAAATATTGGGAATGACTAAAACGACATATTTAGCACTGGACTGACTATGTTTGTCTTTGGGTGCCCACATGACATGTAGCATTTCCTGCACTCCATGACCAGGCACAGTGCCCAGCCTGGGTTTTACAAGATAAGGAGCAGAGCTTGGTAAATGCCTTTGCTGGATACTGGCAGTGGTTGGGATCTTTAAAATAGGACAGTAAGGCTTCATATCATGATTCCCAAAAGGGTTGTATCCACACCCCGAGGGAATTAAATTTAATGAATCTTAGAAAATAAAATGATCACTTTTAAGAAAAATTATAACATCCTTATATATGCAAATTCCGCAGAAGGTAGAATATACCAGGACTTCTCATTTAGCTGATTTTTTATTTAATGTAATTTTATTTTATTTTTTTAAAGATTTTATTTATTTGAGAGAGAGAGACAAAGCGAGAGAGGGAACACAAGCAGGGGGAGTGGGAGAGGGAGAAGCAGGCTTCCCGCTGAGCAGGGAGCCCGATGCGGGGCTCGATCCTGGGACCCTGAGATCATGACCTGAGCCGAAGGCAGATGCTTAACAACTGAGCCACCCAGGCACCCTAACATAATTTTAAATAAACTTAGGTACACTTAATAATTACAGCAGGACTGCAACAGCTTTACAGAAGTCGAGAATTATAGCATTGTGAATTAGGAGACTAGAAAAAAAATTCCTCAGTTCCCCCTCAGAGCTAACAGCATTTTGGGGTGTTAATCAGTGATTTCTCAGCTGACCTCCACATTGGAATCACCTGGGAGGCTTGTTACAGCGCAGCTCCCAGGGTCCTTCTCGGAGTCAGAGTCACTGCAGGTCCCTGCAAATTTATATTTTGAACAAGCTCCCCAGTTGATTCTGATTTGCAATGGAGATTAGGTTATTCAACTGCTCAGGGGATCATTTTATCACCAGTTCATCCGGAGGGCTCCTTCAAGGCTTTGCTGCATAGATTACCTCTGCCTGAAGGCAGTGGGAAGCCACTAAAGGATCCAAGCGGGAGGTGACCCGATCTTTCTTGCTTTTTAAAGTTTATTCTGGACTTAGTTCATAGAATATGAGGGGAACCAGACTTGGATTCAGGGGGATGGATTATGAAACATGGTGAGGCTGGAGCGAAGTGGCCACAGCTGAGGCATAATTAGAAGGGGGATTTGGTAGAACCTGGGATGACTGGATCTTACAAGGAAATAGCAAGACTTCTTCCAGGCTCAGGGAATGGTATAGATGGTAAGGACTATTCATTGAGGTAGGACACACAAGAACTTTATTTGTATACATCTTTTATTATAATTTGTCTCAAGTACTTTTCCAAAAGGTGGTGTTTAAGTAGTGTATCTAATTTAGGCAAAATATAACTATCATTAAATTGTAATGAAATCGTCAAGAGGGAAAAGTAACTTTACAGTGGAGAAATCAGGCTGACTTCAGCTTAACCAAGTGATCCAAATTAATGTTACCGGGACTAAGGCATATCTACATCGTGTACCCCTTGATATGACACAACGAGAAGGGCACAACATCCCATCTGGGGTATTCTTACTAGAAATGCATAACCTCATTCTAGTAATGAGAAAACATCACACAAACTAAAAATAAAGGACATTCTACAGAATAACAGGCCAGTCCTCTTCAAATGTGTCAAGGGCAATGAAAGACAAGAAAAGAGGCACCGTCATAGACGGAAGACTAAGGAGACATGACAACCAAATAAAATGGGGACCTGGGGCAGAAAAAGGACATTTAGTGGGAAAACTGGCAAAATCTGAATGGGGTGCGTAGGTTATTTAATAGTACTACAGCCTGTGATGGTTTCCAGGTTTTGATCATTATACTATTATTATGGAAGATGTTACAATTAGGGAAATCTGAGGGAAGGGCGTATGGGTTCTCTCTGTACAGTTTAGCAACTTTTCGGTACATCTAAATCACAAAGTTAAAAAATTACAAACAACATTCATTTTTGCAACAACTAAAAAAGATATTAGTAAAAGACACCTTCTAAAGGGTATACGGCTTCTGTGATAAAATCACTGGTGCTTGAGACAATGTGTGTGTAAGGTACAAAATATGTGAACTCGTTCTGGTTCCTGCGTGTCTAATAATTTTCCTTCTTGCCCAGTTTGGGCTGGTTTACACTGCAAAACCTCTGTATTTGCGCTATCACTGCTCTCAGCTGAAGCTCCTGATACTGTGGGATTGCTGGGGGGTCAACTCCTCATGACAGGTGAGGCCAGGTAACAGCACTCCGGGGCTGAAACGCTGAGAGCAAGAGTGAGAGGTAAATGGTCTGCAATATCTCTTCTCTACTTTCCCTTCTGGAATCATCTCTTCCCAGAACTACCTCCCGACTCTGACCATTCTCTCCCTTGCCAAGTAAACCTGAAACCCACTTTAACCCACTTGTTATCCCTTGCAGCTTTGGTATTCACTCTGAACCGGCAACATCAACTCAGAAGTTCAGGTGTTAACAAGAGATGAAGCCCCCCTAGGTTCCCCCCCCACCCCGCTCTCAAAAGACATTTGCATTTAGCCACTATCTGAGACGAACCGGAGGGAATTTTAAACTCCGAGGCAAGAGCGGAGCAGTGCAGAGCTAGGGAGTTCCTAGTGTTTCTGGAGACATGCAGGTACGTGCAACTTCTGGGGGCCAAGGTTGCAGGGAACCTTGCGCTCTGGAACTGGCCGGATGCAGGGCCAGCGCCTTGGGTCCCGGGAGAAGTCACATGGTGTTACCTGTGTTCTTTCACTTCCATTGTTTTCCTCAGAACTGAGGGTCGTTAGGTCCTGGTGCTGACTTTGTTTTCAGGTTAGCCTCAGTTTGACTCCTTCAAAATGGCTAGAAGCTCTTGCTTTGATACCAGCCGCCCCTGATATTTTGGAACCAGAGAACTGCTCTGTGTTTTCATTGCCAACTCAAATGTAGATCACCTTCTAAATCACATAGTACCATTTTAAGGTAGTTTGGTTACAATTCCTGGGGTTATTTGGCATTAATCACTCCCGCAAATGGCCACCAGGACATTCTCTCTTGACCGCTAGAGAATGATAGCTTTCTTAGTTGTTTCCCCAGCGTTCAAGGGAGCCTGCTTGCCTTTGTGTCTCCTGCCTGCCTTCAGCTGATGCAGTGAAGAGTCTTCGGGAGGCCCTGAGCTGCTTAGCAGAGAGAAGCCTGGGAAGTGGACTCAGGGGGTTATTGGCAGGACAGGTATCAGCAGTCTGAGCTCTAGGAGCAGACTCAGGAGAGGGAGAGCTGTGCCCCGAGAGGCGAACTCTGACTTAAGGACCACTGCTCAAAATAGTCCTCATAGTCCTCGTCCTCCAAGCCCAAACCTGATAAACAAGCTTTAATCTCAATTGCTCCCAGTAACCTGCCTGTTACTTGACACTGCAATTGTCCAGGTGGCTATTCCTAGATGTTGCTTATTCAGAGATGCATTTGTTCCTTTTTATTTCACTGCCAGAGTTTATTTTGACTTTATTTTTTAAAGATTTTATTATTTATTTGAGAGAGAGAACATAAGTGGGGTTGGGGGGGGGGAAGGGAGAGGGAGAAGCAGACTTGGGGCTCGATCCCAGGACCCTGAGATCATGACCTGAGCCGAAGGCAGACGTCCAACCGACTGAGCCACCCAGGCGCCCCAATTTTGACTTTATTGAAGTATAATTTACATACCATAAAACTCACGCATTTCAAGTGTGCAATTCAGTGACTTTTCTGTAAAAGTAAAAACTTTTTTACTGGGTTGTGCATCCATTACTGTAATCCGGTTGTAGAACATTTTCATTGTCCTAATAAAATCTTTTTATGCCGGTTAAGCCCCATTTCCACCCCCAACTCCAGGCAACCTCTTATCTATGTCCTTCTGTGTTAATATAGGCTTTTTTTTGCATTTCATATAAATGGAATCATACAGTATGTGGTCATTTGTGACTGGCTTCTTTAACTTAGCATTATGTTTTTGAGGTTCATCCATGAGGTAGCAGGTCAGTGTTATTTTTGTGATGGTGGGTTCCTACTACCCCAACCTCAAAATTCCTTAAAGGTCCTAAGACCACCTGCTCATTAAATGGTCCTCCTGCTTATTTTCCTCTTCTGCTGAAGTCAGTTTTCCACGTTACTGGGTCTGACCTTGTTCATCTCCCTGCTCGGCATGGATGTCCTCACCTAGGGGAGCTGCCCAGCCCTGCCTTTTCCAGTCTGCCCCACCACGTTCAGGTCTTTGTTCAAATGATATTTCCTTAAAGGGGTCCTCTCTGAACTCCTGGACTAAAATGCATCCTTTGTTCTGAACTATTCACTTGCCCTGCTCTGTTTCTTCATAGTTTATTAATTCCTGAAATTATATTTTCTGTTTATCTTTAAAAATATTTTTGAGATATAATTGCCATATAACACTGAATTAGTTTCAGGCGTACATGATTCAACATATGTATATATTGCAAAATTATTACCACAGTAAGTCTAGTTAACACCCATCATCCTATAAATGTATAATTTTTTTGTGATTAGAACTTAAAATCTCTCTTCGCAACTTTCAAATATACCATACAGTATTATTAACTGTAGTCTCTATGCATGTCCCTGATGATGAGTGATGTTGAGCCCCTTTTCATGAACTTCATGGCCATCTGTGTGTCGTCTTTGGAAAAAATGTCTATTCAGATCCTCTGCCCATTTTTAATTGGATTTGTCATTGAGTTAGATGAGTTATCTATTTTGGATACTAACCACTTATCAGATATATGATTGGTTATTGTAAATAATGCTGCAGTAAACATAGGGATACATGTATCTTTTCAAATTAGTGTTTTTATTTGCTTTGGGTAAATACCTAGTAATGGAATTACTGTATCATATGGTAGTTCTATTTTTCATTTTTTGAGGAATCTCCGTACTGTTTTCCACAGTGGCTGCACTAGTTTGCATTCCCACCAACAGTGCGCAGGGGTCCTTTTTCTCCATATTCTCACCAACACTTGTTTTTTTATCTTTTTCATTTTAGCCATTCTGACAGGTGTGAGGTGATATCTTATTGTGGTTTTGATTTGCATTTCCCTGATGCTGAGTGATGTTGTGCATCTTTTCACGTGTCTGTTGGCCATCTGTGTATCTTCTTTGGAAAAATGTCTATTTAGGTCCTCTGCTGATTTTTAATTAGATTATTTGGGGTTTTATGGTGTTAGGTTGTAGAAGTTCTTTATATATTTTGTATATTAACCCCTTATTGGATATATCATTTGCAGATGTCTCCTATTCAGTAATTGCCTTTTTGTTTTGTTGATAGTCTTCCTTATTATGCAGAAGCTTTTTGTTATGGTGTAGTCCCAATAGTTTGTTTTTGCTTTTGTTTCCCTGGCTTGTGGAGACCTATCTAGAAAAATGTCGTTAAGGCCTATGTCAGTGATATTACTGCCTATGTTTTCTTCTGAGAATTTTATGGTTTCTGGTCTCACTTTTAGGTCTTTAATTCATTTTGAATTTATTTTTCTGTGTAGTGTTAGAAAGTGGTCCAGTTTCATCCTTTTGCATGTAGCTGTCTAGTTTTCCTAGCACGAATTATTGAAGAGACTGTCTTTTCCCCATTGTGTATTCATGCCTACTTTGTTATAGATTAATTGACCAAATAAGTGTGGGTTTATTTCTGGGCTCTCCATTCTGTTAATCTATGTGTGTCTACTTCTGTGCCGATACCATACTGTTTTGATTACTACAGCTTTGTAGTATATTTGGAAACCTGGGATTGTGATACCTCCAGCTTTGTTCTTTTTTCTCAAGATTGTTTTGGCTATTAGGGATCTTTTGTGGTTCCATGCAAATTATAGCATTCTAGTTCTGTGAAAAATGCCATTGGTATTTTAATGGGGATTGCATTGAATCTGTGGATTGCTTTGGGTAGCATGGACATTTTAATAATATTCTTCCAATCCATGAGCATGGAATATCTCTCCATTTATTTGTGTTGTCTTCAATTTCCTTCATCAGTGTTTTATAGTTCCCAGGGTACAGGTTTTTAACCTCCTTGGTTAAGTTTATTCCTAGGTATTTTATTCTCTTTGGTGCAATTGAAAATGGGATTCTTTTCTTAATTTCTTGGCTACTTCATTATTAGTGTATAGAAATGCTATAGATGTCTACATACTAATTTTGTATCCTGCAACTTTACTGAACTTATCTATCAGTTATAATAGTTTTTTGGCAGTCTTTAGGGTTTTCTATGTATAGTATCATGTCATCTGCCAAGAGTTACAGTTTTACTACTTCTTTACCAGTTTGGTTGCCTTTTATTTCTCTTGTCTGAGTGCTGCAGCTAGGACTTTCAGTACTAGGTTGAATAAAAGTGGTGAGAGTGGACATCCTTGTCTTGTTCTTTACCTTAGGGGAAAGGCTCTCAGTTTTTCATCATTGAGTATGATGGTGACTGTGGGTTTTTCCATATGTGACTTCTATTATGTTGAAGTATGTTCCCTCTAAACCCACTTGGTTGAGAGTTTTTTTTTTTTTTTTTTTTTTAAGATTTTATTTATTTATTTGACAGAGAGAGGCACAGCGAGAGAGGGAACACAAGCTGGGGGAGCGGGAGAGGGAGAAGCAGGCTTCCCGCCGAGCAGGGAGCCCGATGTGGGGCTCGATCCCAGGACCCTGAGATCATGACCTGAGCCGAAGGCAGACGCTTAACGACTGAGCCACCCAGGCGCCCCTTTTTTTTTAATTTTATTTATTTATTTGACACAGAGAGAGAGAGAGAGAGACAGCTAGAGAGGGAACACAAGCAGGGGGAGTGGGAGAGGGAGAAGCAGGCTCCTGGCCGAGCAGGGAGCCCGATGCGGGGCTTGATCCCAGGACCCTGGGATCATGACCTGAGCTGAAGGCAGACGCTTAACGACTGAGCCACCCAGGCGCCCCTGGTTGAGAGTTTTTATCACAAACAGATGTTTTATTTTGTCAAATGCTTTTTCTTCATCTCTTGAGGTTATCATATGATTTTTATCCTTTTCTTTTGTTAATGTGATGTATCATATTGATTTTATGAATATTGAACCTCCCTTGCATTCCTGGAATTAATCCTGGAGTTTGATCATGATGGAATTTGATCATGGAGAATGATCCTTTTAATGCATTGTTGAATATGGTTTGCTAATATTTTGTTGAGGATTTTTATATCCATATTCATCAGGGACACTGGCTTGTAGTTCTCTTTTTTTGTAATGTCTTTGCCTGGTTTTCCTATCAGGGTAATGCTGGCCTCATAGAATGAATGTGGAAGTTTTCCTTCCTCTATTTTTTGGAATGGTTTGAGAAAAACAGGTATTAATTCTTCTCTAAATGTTTGATAGAATTCACTTGTGAACCTCTGTAGTCCTGGACTTTAATTTGTTGGGAGTTTTTTAATTACTGACCAATTTCTTTACTAGTAATCCATCTATTCAAATTTTTGTCTCTTCCTGATTCAATTTTGGAAGAGTCTATGTTTCTAGGAATTTACTCAATTCTTCTAGGTTGTCCAATCTGTTGGCATACAATTTTTCATAATATTCTCTTTATAACTTTTTGTATTTCTGTGGTGTCAGTTGTTATTTCTCCTTCATGTCTGATTTTGAATCCTCTCTCCTTTCTTTTTTCCTGATGAGTCTGACTTAGGGTTTATCAATTCCATCTTGTCAAAGTTCCAGCTCTGGTTTCATTGATCTTTTCTATTTTTATAGTCTCTATTTCATTTATTTCTGCTCTAATCTTTATTCCTCCTTGATTTCTTGGTTTTAGTCATTGTTTAGTAGCATACTGTTTAGCCACCATTTATTTGTGTTCTTTCCAGATTGGTATTGTTGCTTTTGCTGTTTGTGTCAAGTCCCCAGAAAAATCCTTCTCAAAGTCTATGTCAGGGAGCTTACCACCTTTGTTTTCTTTTTATGAGTTTTATGGATTCAGATCTTATGTTAAAACCTTTAATTTATTATAAGTTAATTTTTGTGTATGGTATAAGATAGTAGTTCAATCTTATTTTTTGCATGTGGCTATCCAGTTTTCCCAACACTTTTTTATTGGAGAAACTGTCCTTTCCCCATTGTATATTCTTGGGTTCTTTGTCATAAATTATTCAGACAAATATGTATGGGTTTATTTCTGGGCTCCCTGTTCTGTTCCACTGATCTGTGTGTCTGTTTTTATGCTAATATCATACCACTTTGATTACTATAGCTTTGTAATATAGCTTGAAATCAGGGTGCATGATGCTTCCAGATTTTTCTATTTTCTCAAGATTGCTTTAGCTCTTTGGAGTCTTTTGTGCTTCCATATGAATTTTAGGATTGTTCTATTTTTTTATGAAAAATACCATTGGAATTTTGATAGGGATTGCATTGAAACTTTGATTGCAGATATTGGATTCTTTGAGTGGTATGGACATTTTAACAATATTAACTCTTCCAATCCACAAGCATGCAATATCTGTCCATTTATTTGTGTCATCTTTAATTTCTTTCATAATGTCTTATAGTTTTCAGCATTCACATCTTTCACCTCTGGGTTTAACTTTTTCCTAGGTATCTTATTCTTTTTGATGCAATTGTAAATGGGATTGTTTTCTTTTTTTTTAAGATTTATTTATTTTGAGACCGAGCACAAGCAGGGAGGAGGATCAGAGTGAGGGAGAGAGCAGAGAGCCTGATATGGGGCTCAGTCCCAGGACCCTGAGATCATGACCTGAGCTGAAGGCAGACCCTCAACCAATTGAACCACCCAGGCACCCTAATGGGATTGTTTCCTTAATTTCCCTTTCTGATAGTTCACTGTTAGTTATAGAAGTATAACAGATTTTTGAATATTGATTTTGTACCCTGCAACTTTACTAAATTTGTTGGTTAGTTTTAATGGTTTTTTGGTGGAATCTTTAGGGATTTTCTCTATATAACATCATGTTATCTGCAAATGACGGTTTTCCTTTCTTTTCAATTTGGATGCCTTTTTATGTCTTTTTCTTACATAATTTCTCCAGCCAGGACTTTCAATACCAAGTTTAACAAAAGTGGCAAGAAAGGGCATTCTTGTCTTGTTCCTTTTCTTGAAGGAAAAGCTTTCAGCATTTCATTGTTGAGTATGATGTTAACCATGAGCCTTTTTTTTTTTTTTTTTTTTTTAATTTATTTATTTGACAGAGAGAGAGAGAGCGAGAGAGGGAACACAAGCCGGGGGAGTGGGAGAGGGAGAAGCAGGCTTCCCGCGGAGCAGGGAGCCCGATGTGGGCCTCGATCCCCCATGAGCCTTTTATATATGGCCTTTATATTGAGGTACATTCCCGCATACCCATTTTCTTGATAGTTTTTTTTTAATCATAAGTGGATGTTTAATTTTGTCAAATGTTCTTTTTGCATCTATTGAGATGGTCATATGACTTTTATCTTTCATTTTGTTAATATGGTGTATCATGTTGATTGATTTGCAGATATTGAGCCGTCCTGGCATCCTTGGAATAAATCCCACTTGATCATAATATATGATCTTTATAATGTAATGTTGAATTTGGCTTACTAATATTTTGTTGAGGATTTTGACATCTATGTTCATCAGGGAAATTGGCCTGTAATTTTCTTTTTTTGTGGTGCCTTGTCTGGTTTTGTTATCAGGGTAATGCTGGTCTTGTAAAATAAGTTTGTAAGCACTGCCACATCTTCAATTTTTTGGAGGAATTTGAGAAGTATAGGTACTAAATCTTTTGAGTATTTGGTAGAACTCATCACTAAAGCCATCTGGTCCTGAACTTTTGTTGGGAGGTTTTTGATTACTGGTTCAATCTCCTAGCTAGTATTCAGATATTCTATATCTTCATGATTAAATTTGGAAGACTGTATGTTTCTAGGAATATATTCGTTTTTTCTAGGTTGTCCAATTTGTTGGCATATAACTGTTCACAGTAGTTTCTTATGATCCTTTGTGTATCTTTGGTATCAATTGTAACTTCTCTTTCATTTCTGATTTTATTTATTTGGGCCCCCTCTTAGTCTAGCTAAATATTATTCAATTTCTGTTTATCTTTTCAAGAACCAGTTCTTAGTTTCCTTGATCTTTTCTACTGTGTTTTCAGTCTCTTTCATTTCATTCTGCTCTGATTTTTTTTTTTTTAAAGATTTATTTATTTAGAGAGAGGGCATGGACAGGAGGGGCAAAGGGAGAAAGAATCTCAAGCAGACTCTGTGCTGAGTGCAGAGCCTGACAAGGGGCTTGAGCTCATGACCTGAGATCACAACCTGAGCCAAAACCAAGTGAGATGCTTAACCAGCTGTGCCACCCAGGCGCCCCCCTGCTGTTTTTATTATTTCCTCCCTTCTACCAATTTTGGTCTTCATTTGTTCTTTTTCTTGTTCCTTTAGGTGTAAAGTTAGATTGTTTTGAGACTTTTGTTTTTTGAGGTAGACCCCTATTGCTATGCTATGAATTTCTGTCTATGAACTTCTTAGAACTGCTTTTGCTGTACCCCATGGATTTTGGTATGTTGTATTTTCATTTTCATTTGTCTCGAGGTATTTTTTTTAATTTGTAAATTTTAATTCCAGTGTAGATAACATACAGTGTTATATTAGTTTCAGATGTATAATATAGTGATTCAGCAGTTCCATATATTACTCCGTGTTCATCAAGGTAAGTGTACTCTTTATCCCTCAAAGTGTACTCTTTATCCCTCAAGGTATTTTTTGATTTCCCCTTTGATTTCTTCATACACCTATTGGTTGTTCAGTAGCATGTTGTTGAAAATTCACATATTTATGATTTTTTCAGTTTTTTTGTGATTTCAGTTTTATACCATTGTAGTCTGAAATGATGGTTGATATGGTTTTAATCTTTTTAAATGTATCAGAACTTGTTTTGTGACCTAATAAGTGATGTATCCTTGAAAAAGAATAGTGTATTTGAAAAGAATGTGTGTTCTACTGCTTTTGGATAGAATGTTTTGTATATATCTGTTAAGTCCATCTGGTTTAATGTGTCAGTTAAGGCCAATGTTTCCTTATTTTCATCTGGATGATCTATCCACTGGTGTAAGTGGGGGGTGAAAGTCTCCTGTTTCTGTATTGCTGCTGTTAATTTCTCTGTTTAGGTGTGCTAATGTTTCCTTTCTATACGTGCTCCCATGTGGGCTATGTAGTTCGTTAAAGGGTTTAGTGTTGTTGTTACCAGTAGCATCCCATATCCACCTACTTTTAGTAGTACAGCTTCGAGTACCATGTAACCAGCAATAGTGTCTTCTGTGTGTGCTTTTGGCAGTCAGAGGTATAGCCTATAAAGGGGTGTTTTCACTATGAACACTATTATGCATGCAAGTCACAGGAAAATGTTAGATCGCGAGTTGGACACTGATCGGGCTCAGTACTAACTTAAGAAATTTAATGACTCTATGAGGTTTTGGTTGTAGATAAATGAAATGAGAAGTGGGAGTGACCCTACTAATGTATAAAGTAGGACCTAGAGCCCCTCATTCAATCATTCTGTTTGATTCCCTCAGTGGGTGATGATTAAGGTTGGTACTAGTGTGGCTTCAAACAGGATATATAATAAAATTCTGTGGCAATGAAAGTTATGATTAAGAATATGTGTAACAGAATTAGTATTATACAGCTTTTTCTGGGTTAGGGCTTCCATTGATAGATGAAATTGGCTAGCTATGAGTGTTAGTGGAAGAAGTCATGTTAGTGCCAGTAGGGGTCCCAATAGGGAGTCAGAGAAGAATAGTAATGAAAAGTTGAGGCTGTTGTTAAGTTGATTTAGGAATATTAGGCCAATAAGGCTATTTAATAAGCTGTAAGCTGTTTTGTTAGTTGAAATTATATTGTTTTTTGATAATCATGTCAGTGGTACTAGTATAATGGTTAGAATAATGATTTTTAGCATTGCAGGAGGTTACGGTTTTATACATAGTGCTGTAAGTATTAGACACCATAACTAGTAGAAATAGTCATAGTGTAGCCTCACAAGCCATGAATATTAAGAAGATAATAGGTAGGGGTGCCTGGGTGGCTCAGTCGTTAAGCGTCTGCCTTCGGCTCAGGTCATGATCCCAGGGTCCTGGGATCGAGCCCCATGTCGGGCTCCCTGCTCCACAGGAAGTCTGCTTCTCCCTCTCCCACTCCCCCGGCTGTGTTCCCTCTCTCACTGTCTGTCAAATAAATAAATAAAATCTTTTAAAAAAGAAGATAATAGGTATTATGCTAGCTAATGTAAAGTGGGTGTTTAGAATTATTATGGTTACTATAATGAAAAGTGAATGAATATACCCTCTAAACAGGGAAATGATATTAAATGAGATCAATATATTAATAGTTCCATGAAGGATACAATGATTGCTAGAATAATGTTGATATAGACTAGAGACATTTGATAATTATAAAATTAGCCATAATTTAATGAGTTGAAATCATTGGTTTTAGTTTAAACTAACTATCATTTGGTTCATTCTGATTCTTTTTGGGTTCATTCATAGATGAGACTTATGGCTGGTAATGAGATATTAATGCCATGATAAGTATGATTTTTAGGCTGTTTGGGACAGTGAAGGTAGAGGTAGAAGAACAGCATTTCTAGGTCGAATAACAGAACTGTAATGGCTACCAGAAAGAATTTTATGGAGAAGGGTAGGTGTGCTGATCCTATGGGGTCTAATCCACATTCATATGGGCTAATTTTTTCCATGTAGATGTTTAGTTGGGGAAGTCAGAATGCAATTAATATAAGCAATGAGTTTAGTAGTGTGTTAATTGATAGGGTTAATACTATATTTATTATTCTTCCTCGGATTGTACTGAAACTGATTAATTGGAATTGTACTATTTAATACTAAAAGAATAGGACCCTCCTCAATAAGTGGAGACATATAGGAATAGTCATACTACATCTACAAAATGTTAATATCAATTTGAAGTGATAAATAGATGTGAAAAGAAACTTTAGTTGCAGCAGGAAACAGATGATGAGGAAGGTAGAGCCAGTAATTACATGTAGTCCATGAAAGCCTGTAGCCATAAAAAATGTCTATTCATAAACTCCATCTGAGATTGTAAATGATGTTTCATAGTATTCGAAGGCTTGTAATAAAGTAAAATAAATTCCTAGAGAGACTGTAATGAATAGGGCTTGAAGTTTGTGTTTGTGATTTCCTCCTGTTAGGCTGTAGTGGGCTTAGGTGATAGATATACTCCAGAGCTAATAGGACAAAGGTATTGAGAAGTAGTACTTCCAGAGGATTGAGGGGATGGATGTCAGTGTGTGGTCTGCAACTACCTAGTTCAGGTGTTGGAGCTAGACTTAAATGGTAAAAGCCCAGAGGAAACTAGTAAAGATTTCCCCGAAATAATGAAAAGAATTACTCCATACTGAAGCCCTTTTTGAACAATTGGTGTGTGGTGACCTTGGAATGTACTTTTTCAAATAATGTCTCATCTTCAGTGATACATAGTCAAGACATTAGTTGTTGATGCCTAAGGATAGGAGGAAGATTGAGTTAAAGTAAAACCATATTACTAGACCTGATGTTACAAGGAAAGCTGATAGAGTGCCTATAAATTGTTGGGAGCAGGAGTTTACTATATGGTACATGTGGGTTTGGTGGGTCATTAGATGTTATCATGTAAGGGGAAGGCTTACTAGTAGAGTGAATATGTGAGCCTGAATTAAGCCCACAGTGAATTCAAGGATAGTAAAATTAAGAGTGATGGAGGTAATGAGAGCTATAGTGAGGCTAATTTTCATTAAGGCAAGGCTTCCTCCTACAATTAAATGAATGAGTAGGTGTTCAGCAGTGATACTGGTAGTTAGCCATACAGCTAGTGCTCTTGGTTGGATGAAAAGGCTAATGGTTTTGATAATTGCTAGTATTGGAATGAGTGGGATGGTTATTCTTTGGGATAGAAAGTGGGCTAAGATGCTTTTGTTTTGTGACACAAGCTATTAATTACTGTTCCTGCTCAAGGTGGAATGGCTATTCCCAGATTCATTGAGAGTTGTGTGGTAGGTGTACCTGAGTGTGGTAGTAGGCCTAGTAGGCTTGCTAAGCCAATAAGTAGAATGAGTAATAGGAATATTAGGGTTCAGTTTTGTCCTTGATTGTGTCCTATGATTATGGATAGTTATTTGTTTTGATGCTAACTGAATTAGTCATTTTTTGATAGCAATTAGATAGTTGTTGATTAGTTGGTTAGGTTGTAGGGAATATAGTAATTGAAACTATGATAGATAACCCTATCATTATTGGGATAATGAAAGAGGCAAATAGATTTTAATTTACTTTTTCTCTCAAGGGGTGAAGTACTCCAGTGTCTTTGTTGTTTTTAATTTTGAGTTTGATTGGTCATAGTGATTTGAAATTTTTAGCTGAAATACAACAAATAGGTTTATAATTATTAATATGAAGGTGATAAATTACACTGATGTGTCTAGTTGTGGCATATCATTAAGGAGAAGCTTAAACTCTGTCCTTAACCTTTTAAAGGTTAATAATACTACTTAGCTTCTTTTACATTTTTTTTTAATTTTTATTTTTTTAGGGGGGAGAGGCAGAAGGAGAGGGAGAGAGAGAATCTTAAGCAGGCTCCATGGCCAGCTCATGAACCTGAGATCATGACCTGAGCCAAAATCAGGAGTCGGGCACTTAATCAACTAAGCCACCCAGGCACCCCAATACTACTTAACTTCTTAATGACATTACAGTATAGTTGCAGATAATTTTTCTAAGTGTTTTAGTGGGATTAATTCAAGAATAACTGGTATAAAACTGACTTGACCCACAAATTTCTGAGCACTGCCCATAATATAGGTTTGTCTGTATAGGTATTAAGGTTGTTTGATTTGTTTGAGGATGGCTCATGAGTGCAAGGTATCTGCCAATGAGATTAATATTTGGATTGTCATTTCTATGGGTAAGACAACTTGGTTGTCAACCTTTACTAGTTGTAGTTCTGTTGGTTTTAGGTCTTGTGTGGGGATCAAAGTTTAAGGAGTCAAAGAAGTCAGGAAGTAGAAGTCAAAGTTTAAGTCTTTATAGTCCATATATTCATAGCTTCAGTATCACTGACAGCCTAGTTTTTCCAGTTACTGGTGAGGGGCTGTTGATTTCATCTATTATATCAAGAATTTATAGTGATGGCAGAGCAATTAAGATTAGGATAATGACTGGTAAGATAGTCCATATTGTTTCTACTTCTTGCACATCTATTTTATTTGCGTTAATTTAGCTGTTAATACCAGTGAAATGATATAAAGAACTAGAGAGTTGGTTAAGATGATTATGTATGGTCATGAAAGTGTAGGAGTTCTTCTATAATGCGGGATGTTGCATCTTAAAAGCCTAGTTGAACGGATATGCCATGGAGACATAAAGACTTAAATCCATAATTTAACTTTGACAAAGTTATGTAAGTTTTACTAATATTTCACTGTTGAAAAATAATGGTTATGGTATTGGCTTGAAACCATTTTTAGAGGGTTTTTTTTCTTATTTTAGGCTTATGTAAGAGGATTCTTTAAATATATGATATGGTGGAGGGCATCCATGTAGTCATTCAGGATTAGTGTTAGTTAATTCCACGATTGCTACTTCTCATTTAGATGCAAATACTTCTCAAATTATGAAGATAATTAATATTACTGCTGTTAAGGAGATGAATGAACCGATAGATGACATAGTGTTTCATGTTGTGCATGCATCTGGATAGTCAGAGTAATGTCAGGGCATTCCTGAGAGGGAAGAAAGTTACATTAGTTCCAATTACTATGATTGTAAAGAGGATTTTTGCCCAAGACAGTTGACTGTGTAGCTTGTAGAAAATAATGGGAATCAGTGAACAGATCTTCCTGTGATGGTGAATAATGCTCCTATTGATAATATGTAGTAAAAATGTGCTACCATATAGTATGTGTCCTGGAGAACAATGTCTAGGGATGAGTTGGCTAAGACAATTCCTGCTAGACCTCCTATGAATAGGAAGATAAAAGCTAGAGCTCATAGTATGGCTAGTGATCATTTAATGTTGCCTGTGTGAAGGGTTGTTAGCTAAATACTTTTACTCCTGTAAGGGTGGCAATAATTCTAGTAGCTGATGTAAAATATGCTATATGTCAACATCTGTGCCTACTGTTAATATATGATGGGCTCATACAATACACCTAGGAATCGAATAGATATTATGGCTCAGACTATTCCTGTATATCCAAAAGGTTCTTTTTTCCCTGAATAATACATAATAATATGGGAAATTATTCCAAATTCAGGGAAGATAAGAATATAAACTTTGGAATATCTGGAGAATCAAAATCAATATAAGCATTGGTGTCAAATTGGGTTGCCTCCTCCTACAGGATCAAAGAATATGGTGTTTTAGGTTATTGTCTATTAGTAATATGGTAATTCTGGCTGCTAAGACTGGATGTGATAGTAGTAATAGGATGGCTGTAGTTAGGAGGGATCCAATGAATAAAGGTGTTTAGTATTGAGATACAGCTGGTGGTTTTATATTAATGATTGTGGTAATATGATTGATAGCACCTAAAATTGAGGATACACATAGATGGAGAGAGAGGATTGTTAAATTGACTGAGGCTTCTAGTGAGTTAGGTTCCTGGTTAGGGGTGTGTATGCTCTTCAAATGGTTCCTGATGATGTAAGAGCAGAAATGATGGTGGTAATAGTCAGAAACTCATGTTATTTGGGGCTCCTGGGTGGCTCAGTTGTTAAGCGTCTGCCTTTGGCTCAGGTCATGATCCCGGCGTCCTGGGATTGAGCCCCACATCAGGCTCCCTGCTCAGTGGGAATCCTACTTCTCCCTCTCCCACTCCCCCTGCTTGTGTTCCCTCTTTCGCTGTCTCTCTCTGTGTCAAATAAATAGATAAAATCTTAACATGAGTTTCTTTTTTTTTAAATTTATTTATTTGGGGGAATGCTGAGGTGCTCTGATTATTAAGGGGACTAAACAGTTTCCAAATTCTCCAATTATAATAGCTAATACTATAAAGAAAATTATCGTGAATGCATGGGCAGTTATAGTTACATTATAAATTAGGTGATCTCTCAGTAAAGCTCCAGGTTGGCCAAGTTCCACATGGATTAAAAGTACCATTTAAAATCACACCAAAAAAAAAATATTTACGTATAAATCTAACAAAATGTGTCCAGGATTTATAAGTAGAGAACTTTAAAACTGATAAAAATAAACCAAAGACTTAAATGAAAAAAAAAATAAAAGGATTCAGACAGGGACATCTGGGTGGCTACATTGGTTAAGCGTCCGACTCTTGGTTTCAGCTCAGGTCATGATCTCATGACCAGTGTTGGGCTCCACGCTCGGCATGGAGTCTGCTTGTCTGCTTGTCCCTCTCCTCTGCTCCTCCCCCTGCACTCTCGCTCTCTCGAATAAATAAATAATCTTAAAAAAAAAAAAAAAAAGGCTTCAGGCAGTTCCTTCTATCCTAGTTCATGCACCAAATAGTAGGTATGGAATGCTGATATCTTTATGGTTTGTTGAGAATAGTAAGCAGTTTATGAACATAGGTAAAATAGCTGAGTAAGCATTAACCTCTAAATCTAAAGACAGAGGTAGAGTCCTCTTTTGCCAAGCCCTGTGGGGAATATCATACTGAATTACAAATTCAAAGAAGCAGCTTCAACTCTGCTGGGGCTTCTTCTGCCTTTCTTCCCCCTAGGTGGTGGGAGAAATAAATTGAAGCCAATTGATTCGGGTATTTAGCCATTAACTAAAATTTCATGGGGTGGCAACCCACAAATCTAGTAAGGTTTTAGCTTAATTAAAGAATTTGATTTGTGTTCAATTGATGTAGGATAAAGTCTTACAAACATCGTACTTTTTAGGAATTAAGTGAATACACTTAGGGCTTTGAAGGCTCTTGGTCTTTTCTAACCTAAATTCCTACTCCAAGATTGATAGTATTGGTGTTAGTGGGAGAATTGTTGTTGATGTTATAATTAGTGGTGTTAAACGAGTTAAGCATTTTGTACTTTCAAATTGTCCTTTTATTTTTATGTTGTTTATTGATGGAAATATAATTAGTGATGTGAAGTTAATTGCATGTAGAAGTACAGATTGAGTAGTGCTATAATGGCTATTAATGTTGGTATAATAAGCTAATTTTTTGTCAGCTCCTGGATAATTATCCATTTGGGCAGGAATCCCAAGAGAGGAGGAAGGCCTATTGATAGTATGGTGGTAAAGATTAATGTAGTGATTAAGGGTATTTTGTTTCATATATATGAGAGTGATAGTGTTATGTTGGATGAATTACACATAAAAATATGAATGTGGTGAGTGTCCTCATGATGTAGATTAATAGATTTTGGGTTATTATTGTTGGGTTATAAATTGTGATAGGTGTTATTCATTTCATGTGGGCAATTGATGAATAGGCTATGATTTTTCATATATGCATTTTTGTTAAGTCCACCTCATCTTCCAATTACAATTGATGTAATAGCTATGGTTAGAATTAAGTCTGGATTAATGGAGATGAGATTTGGTATAAGATTGACATTGATGCAAGTTTTTGTCATGTTAATAAAATCAGACCTGAGGATAATGGAATTCCTTGTGTTACTTCAGGTACTCAGAAGTGGAAAGGGGCAAGTCCAAATTTTATAATGAGAGCTATTGTTACAATGGCAGATGGATGCTGTTGGATTAGAGATTTTTGTAATTGTTCATTGTCCAGAGTATATTAAGTTAATAATAGCCATTATAAGAAGTACTGATGTTGTTGCTTGTGTTAGGAAATATTTAGTAGATGCTTCTATGGTTTAAGGGTTAAGTTTTTTTTTTTTTATTAAAGCTAGGATAATAGCTAGTATATTTATTCAAAGCCAATTTAGATAGTCAGTGAGAGCTTGTTATTACAATGATAGTTCCTGAGATAATGGTTGTTATAAGGTAAAAATGAGGGGGTTTATTAGCATGGGAAGGATATTAACCAATATTGGAGGGGATGGGCTCAATAGCTTATTTAGCTGACTTTATTATAGAATATGCTATAACTTTTAAGGTTTGATTCCTATAATTATAGGAATAAAAGAAATAACATTAAAATATATATTACAATAATATAATAAATAAGATTAAACCTCTATTATTTACTCTATCAAAGTAACTGTCAGAGGTATTTTTAGGATTGTGGTATAATACCTGATCTAATGATAGGCAAGGATATGTGTCACATACAAAGAGCTAATCTAGTGATAGAAAGTTTTTTCACAAGAGGTGTATTGGTTGTACTGGAATTGTGGGTAAGATGCCCAAATTCATGGAAAGGTAATGGTTAGTAGGAGGGTTTTGACAATGATATTAACTGTACATAGTTCTGGCATGTAGGGGCTGTGAAATGCTTCTAGGAAGATGATTGTTGTGAAAATGTTTATTAGGAGGATTTTGGCCATTCTGCTAGGAAAAATAGGGCACATGGGCCTGCTGTATATTCAGTGTTGAAGCCAGTGACTAGTTCTCTTTCTCCTGTTAGGTCGAATAGAGCTCAGTTGGTTTCTGCTAGTATTAAAACGAATCCTATCATGGCTAGTGGTCATGATGGAAAAATTAATCGTAAGTATTCTTGAGTAATGATTAATGTTGATAGTGTAAGCAATCCATTTATTAGTAGTACTGATAATAAGATAATTGCTAGAGTTACTTCGTGTGAAATTCTCTGTGCTACTTCGTGTGAAATTCTCTGTGCTACTCCTCAGATAGCTCCAGGTAATGCATATTTGAATTTGAGGCCTGTCCAGATCAGAGGATGGAACTTATAACTGAGCTTGATATAGCTAGCATGAATAGTACTCCTAGGTTTATATTGATTAGTGGGTATGGTATAGGAAGGAGAATTTCTATTGTAGGGCTATGGTGAGGGCTAAGATTGGTTCAATAATGGATATGGATATTGATGATGTTAGTGTTTCATTCGTTCTTTAATGAATAGTTTTACAGCATCAGCAATGGGTTGTAATAGACCATGAGGGCAAACAATGTCTGGTCCTTTGCAAGGTTGTGTATGTCCTAGCACTTTTCATTTGATTAGTGTGAGGAATGCTATGGCAAGTGGGGTGGGGATAACCAATGAGATAATGTTGATTATAAACATTTTGTTAGGAAGAGAGATTGAACTTCTGGGTATAAAGGCTTAAGTTTTACGCAGTTAATGGGCTCTGCGATCCTAACAAATCCTGTTCTTGGGCAGGGTAGATGTAAATTAAGATTATATAATCTATTAGTTTGAGGATGTCTCAAACTAATAAAGTAGGCTTCATTTCTCTTGTCCATTCATATTGGGAGAAATTTATAATAGAAAGAAACTAACCTGAATTACTTTGGTCTTAGATCAGGTAGGATTTTAATCATTGAACAAATGAACCATTAATAGTGGTTGCACCTTGGGATGTCCTGACACAACACTGAGGTAAACCCTATTGTTGATATGAACTCTAGAATAGGATTGCACTGTTATCTGAGGGTAACTTGTTCTGTTGATCTTGCTTCAATAAGTGATGTAATATTTTGGCTAGTGAGTCTAGATTTTAATCACTCAGAGGTTATTTTGTTCTTTAAGGTCACACCAACCAAAATTGCTAGTCCACTTAAAGTCTTACTATCCCTTATCACCTGATGTTGTTCCATAGGTCCCTTAAGTTATTTTTCATTTTTAAAAATTCTTTTTCTTTTTGCTGATCTCTTTGTGTGAGTTCCACTGCCTTGGCTTCCAGGTCACTGATTCTTTCTTCTGATTCATCTAGTCTGCTATTGAACCCCTTTAGTGTATTATTCGGTTATTGTATTCTTCAGCTTTATGACTTCTGTTCGGCACTTTCTAATATTTTCTCTTTGTTGAAGTTCTCTCTGTGTTCATCTGTTCTTCTGTCAAGATTGGTGAGCATCTGTGACCGTTACTTTGAACTTTTCATCAGGTAAATTACCTCTGTTTCAGTAAGGTTTTATTCTGGGATTTTTTATCTTGCTTTTTTTCTTTGAAACATATTTCTTTGTTTCCTCATTTTGCTGGACTCTGTGCTTGTTTCTAGTATGAGGCGAAAGAGCTCTCTCCCAGTCTTAAAGGAGTGGTCACCGGAAGACTGGAGATGTGTTTCAGTCTGCTGTCTGTGCAGTCCGTGCCCTGGGGGTGGTAGCCTACCAAGAACTGCCTCCAACTGCTATTGTTTTAGCCCCATGGGACTCAGAAACACAGTCCCCTCTCCACACCCCTCCACAAGAGCCAGGTGTTCAAGGGGCATCCTCTGTGGGGATTGCATGCACCTGCTGAATCTAGTGGGGTGGGGCCGTGGTGGGGGGCAGGATAGGGCTTTTATTTCTTCTTTGATTCATGATTGTTCCGTAGTGTGTTCTTTAATCTACATATATTTGTGAGTTTTTCAGTTCCCTTCTTATAATTGATTTCTAGTTCTATACCACTGTGATTGGAAAAGATGCTTGATATGATTTCAACCTTCTTAAATTTAAGACTTGTTTTTGTGGCCTACCATGATCTATTTTTGAGAATGTTTCATGTTTTCTTGAAAAGAACGTGTATTCTGCTTTTGGATGGAATACTGACATGGTATGTGTGTCTGTTGGCCATCTGTATGTCTTCTTTGGAAAAATGTCTATTCAGGTCCTCTGTCCATTTTTTAATCAGATTATTTGGGGTTTTATGGTGTTAAGTTGTAGAAGTCTTTATATATTTTGGATATTAACCCCTGAGTGGATATATCATTTGCAAATGTCTTCTGCCATCCAGTAGGTTGCCTTTTTGTTTTGTTGATGGTTTCCTTCACTGTGCAAAAACTTATTTTGATGTAGTCCCTTTATATTTTGGTTTTGTTTCCCTTGCCAAAGGAGACATCTAGAAAAATGTTGCTAAGGCCGGCATCAGTGACATTACTGCTTGTGTTCTCCCCCTAGGATTTTGATAGTTTCAGGTCTCACATTTAGGTCTTTAAAATATTTTGAGTTTATTTTTGTGTATAGTGTGAGAAAGTGGTCGAGTTTCATTCTTTTACATGTAGCTGTCCAGTTTTCCCCAGCACCATTTATTGAAAAGACTATATATTCCCCATTGTATATTTTTGCCTCCTTTGTCATAGATTGACTATATAAGCATGGATTTATTGCTGGGTTGTCTATTCTGTTCCATTGGTCTATGTGTGTCTGTTTCTGTGCCAGTACCATGCTGTTTTGATTACTACATCTTTGTAGTATGTCTTGAAATCTGGGATTGTGATACTTCTGCCTGTTCTTTCTCAAGACTGCTTTGGCTATTCAGGGTTTTTTTGTGTTCTTATACAAATTTTTGCATCATTTGTTCTAATTCTGTGAAAAATTGCCATTGGAATTTTGATTGGTATTGCATTGAATCTGTACTTGCTAAGGGGAGTGTGGAATATTTATTCTGCCAATCCATGAGCATGGAGTATCTTCCATTTGTGTTATCTTTAATTTCTTTCATCAGTGTTTTATGGTTTTCAGAGTATAGGTCTTTAACCTCTTTGGTTAAGTTTATTTCTAGGTTTTTATTTTTAGTGTAATTGTAATTGTCTTCATTTCTTTTTCTGCTTTTGCACTATTGGTGTATAGGAGCACTACTGATTTCTGGGTATTAATTTTGTATCCTACAACTCTACTGAACTCATTTATTACTTCTAATAGTTTTTTGGTGGTGTCTTTCAGGTTTTCTGTGTATAATATCATGTCATCTGCAAAGAGTGACAGTTTAATTTATTCCTTACCAATTTGGATGCCCCTTATTTTTTTGGCTTATTTCTGTGGCTACTACTGCCAGTACTATATGTTGAATAAAAGTTTGAAAGTGGATATCCTTGTCTTGTTCCTGATCTTAGAGGAAAAGCTTGCAGTTTTTCACCATTGAGTATGATATTATGTGTGGTTTTTCATATATGGCCTTTTATTATGTTGAGGTGGGTTACCTCTAAACCCACTTTGTTGAGAGTTTTGATCATGAACAGATGTTGAATTTTGTCACATGATTTTTCTGCATCTATTGAAATGATCATATGATTTTTATCCTTCATTTTATTGATGTGGTATAGCATGTTGATTGATTTACAAATATTGAACCATATTTGTACCCCTAGAATAAATCTTATTTGATCGTGGTGAATGATCCTTTTAATGTATTTTTGAATGTGGTTTGCTAATATTTTGTTGAGGATTTCTGCATCTATGTTCATCAGGGATATTGGCCTGTAATTTTTTTGTGTGTGTGGTGCCCTTGTTTTGGCATCAGGGTAATGCTGGCCTCACAGGATGTATTTGGAAGCTGTCCTTCCTCTTCTATTTTTTTGGAATAGTTTGAGGAGAACAGTTATTAAACCTTTAAATGTTTGGTAGAATTCACCTTTGAATCTGTGTGATCCTGGACTTTTATTTTTTGGTGGTTTTTTTTTTTTTTTTTAAGATTTTATTTATTTGACAGAGAGAGACACAGAGAAAGAGGGAACCCAAGCAGGGGGAGTGGGAGAGGGAGAAGCAGGCTTCCTGCATAGCAGGGAGCCCGATGCGGGGCTCAATCCCAGGACCCTGGGATCATGACCTGAGCCGAAGGCAGACGCTTAACAACTGAGCCACCCAGGCGCCCCTATTTTTTGGTAGTTTTTGATTACCAATTCAATTTTGTTGCTAGTAATCAGTCTGTTCAAATACTCTATTTCTTCTTGATAAAGTTTTGGAAGATGATATGTTTCTAGGAATATATCCATTTCTTCTAGGTTGTCCAATTTGTTGGCATATAATTTTTCATAGTATTCTCTTATAATCCTTTCTGAAGTGTGGTGTCTACTGTTAATTCTCTTTCATATCTGATTTTATTTATTTTTTGGGTCCTTTCTGTCTTTTTTCTTCATGATTCTGGCTAAGTGTTTATCAGTTTTATCTTTTCAAAGGACCAGCTCTTTAATTTTTTTGTTCCTATTTTTTTAAAAATCTTTATTTTATTTACTTCTCCAATTTATCATTTCCTCCTTGGGCTGTGCTTGTTCTTTTTCTAGTTCCTTTAGGTGTAAGGTTAGATTCTTTGAGCTTTTACTTGTTTCTTGAGGTAGGCCTGTATCACTGTATATTTTCCTCTTAGAACTGCTTTCATGGGGCACCTGGGTGGCTCAGTCAGTTAAGCGTCTGCCTTTGGTTCAGGTTATGATCCCAGGGTCCTGGGATCAAGCCCCACGTCGGGCTCCCTGCTCATTGGGGAGCCTGCTTCTCTGTTTGCCCCTCTCCTCTGCTCGTGTTCTCTCTTTCTCTCCCTCTCGCTCTCTCAAATAAATGGATAAAATCTTACAAAAACAAAAAATAAGACTGTCTTCATCATGTCCCAGAGATCTTTTGGACCATTGTGTTTTCATTTTCATTTGTCTCCATGTATTTTTTAAATTCTTTTTTGATTTCTTCATGGACCCATTGGCTATTTAGTATCATGTTATTTAGTCTACACGTTTGTGTTTTTCCAGTTTTTTTCTTGTGATTGATTTCTAGTTTCATACGATTGTGGTTGGAAAAGATGCGCAGTATGATATCAGTCTTCTTAAATTTATTGAGACTTGTTTTGTGGCCTAATGTAATCTATTCTGGAGAGTGCTGCATGTGCACTTGAAAAGAATATGTATTTCTGGATGGGATGTTCTGTATATATCTGTTAGGTCCATCTGGTCTATTGTGTCATTCAAAGACACTTTTCTTATTGATTTTCTGCCTGGATGATCTATCCACTGATGTAAGTGGGGTGTCCCCTACTATTGTATCATCATAAATTTCTCTCTTTACTTCCCTTAGTATTTGCTTTATGTATTTAGGTGCTCCTGTTTTGGGTACATAGGTTATTACAATTGTTATCTCCTCTTGTTGGATTGATCCCTTTGTCATCATATAATGCCCTTTTTTGTTTCTTGTTAGTCTTTGCCCTAAAGTCTGTTTTGTCTGGTATAAGTATTGCTACCCCAGCTTTTTTTTTTTTTCCCACTTCCATTTGCATGTGAGTGCTTTTCCATCCCTTCACTTTCAGTCTGTATGTGTCTTTAGGTCTGAGGTGAATCTCTTGTAGGCAGCATATAAATGATTGTTTTTTGTTTTTCTACCCATTCCACCACTCTATGTCTTTTGATTGGAGCATTTAGGTTGTTTATATTTAAATTAATTATTGATAGGTATGTACTTACTGCCATTTTGTTAATTGTTTTCTAGTTGATTTTGTTGTTCTCTGTTCCTTTCTTCTTTTGCTCTCTTTCTTTGTAATTGATGAGTTTCTGTAGTCCTATATTTTGCTTTCTTTCTCTTTAATTTTTGTGTATCTGTTATAGGTTTTGGGTTTTTGATTACATGAGGTTCATATACAATGTCCTAACTATATAGCAGTCTGTATTAGGTTGATTATCATTTAAGTTCAAACAAATTCTTAAAAACATTTTTTTACTCCCTCCATGTTTTATGTATATGCTGTCATATTTTATATCTTTTTATTCATAGTTTCCTTATGTCTAATTATGGCTATTTTCCGCTTGAAGTCCCTTTAACATTTCTTGCAAGCCTTGTTTAGTGGTAATAAACTCCTTTAACTTTTGTTTGGGAAACTCTGTATCTTTACTGCAGTTCTGAATGATAACCTTGGTTAAAGTATTCTTCGTTGTAAGTGTTTTCCTTTCAGCACTTTGACTATATCATGCACTTTCTTGTGGCCTGCAAAGTTTCTGCTGAAAAATCAGCTAATAACTCTATAGGGTTTCCCTTGTACATAATGTTTTGCTTCTCTCTTGCTGCTTTTAAAATTCTCTTTTAATAATTAAAATATTAAAGGTTAAAGATAATTTGCCATGGTGTGGACTTCCTTGGGTTTATCTTGTTTGAAGCTCTCTGTACTTCTTGAACCTGGATATCTATTTTTTCTCCTAGGTTAGGGAAGTTTTCAGTTATTATGTCTTCAGATAAGTTTTCTGCCCCTTTCTTTCTCTCTCCTGGGACCCCTATAATGTGAAAGTTTGTTTGCTTGATATTGTCTAAGAGATCCCTTAACCTGTCCTAATTTTTAAAAATTCTTTTCTCTTTTTGCTGTTCAGCTTGGGTGCTTATCATTACCTTGTCTTCCAGATCACTGATATGTTCTTCTGCATTAGCTAATATTTTGATTCCCTCTAGCATATTTTTAAATTTCAGTTTTTGTATTCTTTAACTCTGATTGCTTCTTTTTTGTATTTTCTATCTCTTTATTGAAGGTCTTGCTGAATTCTTCCACTCTTCTCTCCAGCCCAGTGAGCATCTTTACAATAATTATATTCTTTATATAAGCATATTGCTTATCTCTATTTCATTTAGTTCTTTTTCTGAGGTTTTGTCTTGTTCTTTCTTTTGGAGCATATTCCTCTGTCTCTCCATTTTGCTTTACTTTCTCTTTTTGTTTCTATAGATTAGCAGAACAGCTACTTCTCCTAAACTTGAAGACATGGTCCTGTGTATGTTCATCCTCTATGTAGACTGTGTGTGCTTGGTGACTTTTGATGGTTGGCTGGAGCTGTGGTTGGTGTGGGCCAGAGGTCTTGGGGCTCTCCATGCAGTAGGCACCCTGCAGGACAGCTGAAGCTGAAGTGACTGCAAGTCAGGGTGTCATGGGGCTCTCTGTGCAGCAGGTGCTTTAGCAGGATATCTGAAGTTGAAGTGAATGCAGGCTGGGGTATCCTGGGATTCTGCACACTGAGGGCACCCTGGCAGGATAGCTGAAGCTGAAATGGGGGCAAACCAAGGGCTCTACGCACAGAGGGCACCTTGGCAAGATAGCTGAAGCTGAAGTGGGTGTAAACTGAGGTGTTCTAGGACTCTGCATAGAACATGCCATGGAGGAGTGGCTGGAGCTAAGGTGGGGTACAAGCATGGGGGTCCTGGGATATTCCATGCAGGGGCATCCTGGCAGGATAGCTGAAGCTAACGTGGGCATGGGCCAATGTAGTCCATGCTCTCCACAGATAATGTGCCCGGGCAGGACAGCTGAAGCTGAAGTGGTTGCAAGCTGGTGTGTTCCAGGACTTTCCACACTGAGGGCACCCTGGCAGGAGAGCTGAAGCTAAAGTGCGTGCAAGCTGGGGTGTCCTGCAGTGCTCAGTACAGGAGATGCCCTGGCCAGGTGACTGGAGCCAAGACTGACATGGGTGGGGGTGTTCTGGGGCACTCTGCATAGAGAGAGTGCCCAGGTGTGGTGGCTGGAACCAAGGCAGGCACAGGTGCAGGGTTCCCAGGGTGCTTCACGCAGGGGGCACCCTGGTGGGGCAGCTGGACTTGAAGCAGATGGCAGCCAGGAGGTTCTAGAGCTCTCTGCACTGGGGGTGCCCTAGCAAGCTGCCTGAAATCCAAGTGGTACGGGCCTGGAGTGTTCCAGGGTGCTTTGCACCTCTCTCCCCGTGGTGCAAAAGCTGGAGTTATAATGATTGCTAACCAGGGATTTCCAGGTATGCATTGCCCTGTGGCTACCTTGGTGGGATGGCTAGGCTGGTGTGGGCTAGAAGCCAGGGGCTATTGACAAGCAGGCTGGATGGGGTGCCTGGACTGTACCCTGGTCTGTGCTTTCAAGGCGGAGAAGTGTAGACTGTGTCCAGCAGTTCTCACCTGGAGAGTTTTAGCAGCTCCCTTACTGTGTGGTGGAGTTCTAGGGCTGGTTCTTTTATATGCTAGTTACTTTTTTAACTGCAGTTCTTTTTTCTGTGCCCCATGATAGATGAATGTGCTCCCAGTCCCTCTGTACCATCCCTCCCCACTGCCATTTGCAGCATCAGGTTGCAGCATATTAATGTGTCTCCGTCTCTCTTGTTCTCTTTTGCCACTTCATCTTTTGTTGTGCAGAAGCTGTTCAGTTGGCCCTCAGTTCTTCTTCAGGAGGAATTGCTCTATAAAGAGGTGTAATTTGTTATGTTCCATGGAGGAAGTGAATTCAGTGTCTTCCTACATAGCTATCTTGGACTGGGATCCTTGATGGGTCTTGTTTTTTTTTTTTTTTTTATCCATTCAGCCACTCTGGGTGTTTTGATTGAAGAATTTAGTCCATTTACATTTAAAGTAAGTCAACAGGTATATACTTATTCCATTTTAATCATTTTCTGGCTGGTTTGAAATTCCTTTATTCTTCTCTTGTTCTCTTCCTTGGTGACTTGATGATTTTCTGTAGTGATATGCTTACATTCCTTTTTCTTTCTCTTTTGTGTATCTAGTATGTGTTTTTGCTTTGTGGTTGCCATGAGGCTTACATAAAACAACTTATAACAGTATTTTCAGTTGATGATGACTAGGTTCAAACACATTCTAAAGCTCTACATTTACTTCCCTCTGACCCCACAATTTGCTTTTGATGTCACATATTATATTTTTTTAACTTTGTGTATCCATTAATAACTTTTTATAGTTATTTTTATTACTTTTGTCTTTTAACCTTCATACTAGCTTTATAAATTAACTCACTATTTTTACATTAGATTATTCTGAATTTTATTATATATTTACCTTTGCCAGTAAGATTTATACTTTCATATGTATTCCTGTTACTAATTAGCACCCTTTCCTTTCCTTTCCTTTCAGCATTTCTTGTAAGGCTGGTCTGTCTAGTGGTGATGAACTCCTTCAGATTTTGCTTGTTTGGAAAACTCTTTATGTCTCCTTCAGTTCTGAAGCACACCTTTGCCAGACAGAGTGCTCTTAGTTGGCACTTCCTTTCAGCACTTTGAATATATTATGTCACTCCTTTCTGGCCTGCAAAATTTCTGCTGAAGAATAGCTCATAGTCTTATGAGAGTTCACTTGTATGTAACAAGCTGTTTTTTTCCCACTGCTTTTTAAGATTCTCTCCTTGTCTTTAACGGTTTAATTATGTGTCTTGGTGTGGATCTCTTTGGGTCCATCTTTTTTAGAATTTTCTGGGCTTCCTGGATCTGGCTGTCAGTTTCCTTCCCCAGGTTGGGGAAACTTTCAGCCATAATTTGTTCAAATAAAATTTCTGCCCCCTTTTCTCTCTCTCTTCTTCTGCGACCCCTATAATGTGAATATTGGTCTTCTTGATCTTGTCCCGTAAGTCCCTTAAGCTTTTTCATTCTTTTTTTCTTTTTGCTGTTCTGATTGGATGAGTTCCACTACCCTGTCTTCAAGTCCACTGATTCCTTGTTCTGCTTTATCTAGTCTGCTATTGAATGACCTAGTGCATTTTTTAGTATACTGTATTTTTCAGCTCTGTGATTTCTATTTGGTACTATCTTATATTTTCTGTCTCTTTGTTGAAGTTCTCACTGTATTCATCCATTCACCTTCCAAGCATGGTGAGCTACTTTATGACTGTTACTTTGAACATTTTATCAGGTAAATTACTTATCTCTGTTTCATTGAGGGCTTTTTCTAAGGTTTTATCTTATCCTTTTGTTTGGAACGTATTCTTGTTTCTTCATTTTTCTTTGAATCTCTGTTGTTTTCTTTTAAATCTATGATTTAAATAGCCACCTTTCCCAGTTTTGAAGGGGTGACATCATGTAGGAGATGAACCTTATTGCTCAACCCTGCCCTAGCTCTTGGCTATCTCCCAAACCTTTGTGATTGTTCAAGCAGCCTACTGTAGATTTAGTGGCTTCCAGTAGGTGAGGGTTTACCAAGATCTTAACCAAGATCTCTCAGTGTCCCAAAGGGGAGTATCTCGGTCAGCACCTAGATTCAGGCTGATTGGAAGCCAGACACTTAGACAGTTTTTAAAGTATGCAAACATATCTCTTTCAGGGGAAGCCTGGGAGATGGGCATTTCTGTGTACTCCCTCTGTGCTGAGCCTTGGGGTAATAGCCAGTTAGGAACTGGTTCTGTGTTTGCTACTGTTCCATTAACACAAAAACACAAGCCCTGTGAACACAAGCACCTCTGGCCACCAGAGCTAGGTTATCAAAGGATGTGGTATGGCCACAAATGCTGGAGACCCTGGTGACCTAGGGTGGGACAGAGGAAGCATGATGATGATACTTGGCAGCCTCCCTGGTCTCCAGAGAGGATTATAGTTGGCCCTTAGAAGTGCTTTTAATGAGAAGTTTGCCCCTTGGGCCACAGTTATGAAGATAAGCTAATAGGCACCTTTCACAGAAATACTGGATATGCATTTCAGACTGCTGTCTCTCTGCTGTCCCTTGGCAAGGGGGGAGCCAGTAAAGAACTATTTCTCTATTGGTTGCCGTCCTATGGCACCCACGAATGTAAGTCCCATTGGCCACCAGAGCCAGGGGATCAAGGGTTGTCCCATAGGCAGCAGCTGCAAAGACCAGGGCACCAGATGTGTGCATAAGTGCCTTTCCCAGAAATACCAGTGATCTGGAGGGAGGCAGAGGGAGAGCATGAAGATGGCTCCCACTGGCCCCTGCAGCCGTTAGAATACTTCAGAAGGGTGCTCGGTGTGTGTTAAGTTAGAAGCCTGCCCCTCCCTCAGGCCAAATCTTTCAGATAAGCAAGCAGGTGTCTTTCATAAGAAGACTGGACACTCTTCAGTGGGCTACCTCTCCGCTGAGCTCTGGGGGTGGCCAGCTCAGTCTGCATGAGCCCTCTAAGAACTATTTCTCTGGTGGGTGAAATGGAGAAAGGGGTCACAAGTTATAAGTTAAGTTCTGGGGATGTCACATACAGTGTGGTGCCTATAGTTAATAGTACTGTACTGTACATTTGAAAATTGCTAAGGAAGTAGATCTTAAAAACTATTAGAAATTTCTGTATTCTCATGGACTTTTTATCTTTCAAATAAAAAAATGTGAGTAGACTACAGAAAACGTGTAGTTTGCTGTAGCCTGTGGGTCTCATGGACACAAACCCCATTGGCTTTCAAAGCTAGATGTTTTGGGGGCTCGTCTCTTAGATGTAGGTCTTAAAAGTTGGGGTGCCAATTGTGGGGTCCAGACCCTTCACTCCTCAGGGAGAAGCTCGGAGTTGTGAGTTCCTTCCTGACCGTGGCTGGCCATGCTGGCGGAGGGGGGTGCTTAAGGGAAGATCGTGTCTCAGCCTCTCCTGTCCGTTTCAATGTGGGCTTTTTTCCTCATTTGCCCAATTTGTAGGAGTTGCTCATCTAGTTTTTGTTTCTTTCAGAAGATGTTGTCCTATATGTAGTTGTAGATTCAGTGCATCTGTGGGAGGAGGTAAGTTCAGGACCCTCCTGTGTCATCATCTGGAATGAGAACCCTCTTGTTTATTATCTTATTAATACACCAGTGGGTAAGGGTGCAGACTCCAGGGTCCAGCTGCTGGGGTTACTGTCCTGCCTGCTCACTTCCTGGCTGGGGAATTTGGGCCTTTGCCAGATTGGGGTAAGTGTAGCATGTGGCTTGTAAGGTTGCTTGAGGACAAATAGCCACACACAGAGTGCTTAGGGCTGGGTGGCACAGGGGAGTCAGTAAAATCATTTCTCATCTGTCTCCTCCTTCTTGAGTGTCAACTTCATGAAGACAGGACTTTAGTTTGTACCCCTAGCCCCAGGATGGAGAACACGGCTAAATATTCCATATTCATTGGCCTCATCCCTCATCCTGCTGGCCTGACCACCCCATTCCAGTCCGACCTTTGCTTTTTTTAGAATCTTCACAGCTTTCCATCCTGTCCTTTACTCATCTTTCTTTGAGTCTTTGTAACCTTTCGAGGCAATGGCTGTATCGTCTGTCCCAGGGAACTCCCCGAGGCTGGTTAAAGTGTCTGATAGATACAGACAGATGGGTGACAAGCTTTCTTAGCTGAAATTTAACCTTTTCAGCCTGCTGCACCATTTGTGTGTAATTGGCTAAGTTTTAGTGGGAGTATTAGGAAACCGTAGTTGCCAACTTTTACATTATTCCAGGCGTGTACGCATTAACTGTCAGAAATGTGACTTTATTTCACTAAGGTAGCAAATTCTGTGACCTGCGTGGCAAGTTAGACTACCTGTATAATGTGTGCTTTTTTTTTTTCCCCCAAAACACCATAGACCAACGTAGGACAGAGCAGAGAGGCGGAGCACCGGACATAGAGGAGGGTGGCATCTAATAGGGAAGGCCCTGGAGATCTGGTAAGGGGCCAACTTCATATACTCCCAGTGTTTAGGGCTTAAAAAAGGCTACCTTCAGTTTGTGGGTGCAGGTGTCCTGCTTAAATCTAGATGTGAAAATTAGCTTAGGAAAGAGAACTCACAATTAGAGGCCAGTTCTTTGGTAGGCACTTTTGTAAGTGTATTTATAATGTCTGTTCC